>NC_138302.1:16087500-16405000 GCF_965601325.2 Salmo salar
GGGCGGAGCCGTCTCCCTTTGGGGCCAGTCTTGGTGGAGGGGGCGGAGCCGTCTCCCTTTGGGGCCAGTCTTGGTGGAGGGGGCGGAGCCGTCTCCCTTTGGGGCCAGTCTTGGTGGAGGCGGCGGAGCCGTCTCCCTTTGGGGCCAGTCTTGGTGGAGGGGGCGGAGCCGTCTCCCTTTGGGGCCAGTCTTGGTGGAGGGGGCGGAGCCGTCTCCCTTTGGGGCCAGTCTTGGTGGAGGGGGCGGAGCCGTCTCCCTTTGGGGCCAGTCTTGGTGGAGGGGGCGGAGCCGTCTCCCTTTGGGGCCAGTCTTGGTGGAGGGGGCGGAGCCGTCTCCCTTTGGGGCCAGTCTTGGTGGAGGGGGCGGAGCCGTCTCCCTTTGGGGCCAGTCTTGGTGGAGGGGGCGGAGCCGTCTCCCTTTGGGGCCAGTCTTGGTGGAGGGGGCGGAGCCGTCTCCCTTTGGGGCCAGTCTTGGTGGAGGGGGCGGAGCCGTCTCCCTTTGGGGCCAGTCTTGGTGGAGGGGGCGGAGCCGTCTCCCTTTGGGGCCAGTCTTGGTGGAGGGGGCGGAGCCGTCTCCCTTTGGGGCCAGTCTTGGTGGAGGGGGCGGAGCCGTCTCCCTTTGGGGCCAGTCTTGGTGGAGGGGGCGGAGCCGTCTCCCTTTGGGGCCAGTCTTGGTGGAGGGGGCGGAGCCGTCTCCCTTTGGGGCCAGTCTTGGTGGAGGGGGCGGAGCCGTCTCCCTTTGGGGCCAGTCTTGGTGGAGGGGGCGGAGCCGTCTCCCTTTGGGGCCAGTCTTGGTGGAGGGGGCGGAGCCGTCTCCCTTTGGGGCCAGTCTTGGTGGAGGGGGCGGAGCCGTCTCCCTTTGGGGCCAGTCTTGGTGGAGGGGGCGGAGCCGTCTCCCTTTGGGGCCAGTCTTGGTGGAGGGGGCGGAGCCGTCTCCCTTTGGGGCCAGTCTTGGTGGAGGGGGCGGGGCCGTCTCCCTTTGGGGCCAGTCTTGGTGGAGGGGGCGGGGCCGTCTCCCTTTGGGGCCAGTCTAGGTGGAGGGGGCGGGGCCGTCTCCCTTTGGGGCCAGTCTAGGTGGAGGGGGCGGGGCCGTCTCCCTTTGGGGCCAGTCTAGGTGGAGGGGGCGGGGCCGTCTCCCTTTGGGGCCAGTCTTGGTGGAGGGGGCGGAGCCGTCAGTCTTGGTGGAGGGGGCGGAGCCGTCAGTCTTGGTGGAGGGGGCGGAGCCGTCAGTCTTGGTGGAGGGGGCGGAGCCGTCAGTCTTGGTGGAGGGGGCGGAGCCGTCAGTCTTGGTGGAGGGGGCGGAGCCGTCAGTCTTGGTGGAGGGGGCGGAGCCGTCAGTCTTGGTGGAGGGGGCGGAGCCGTCAGTCTTGGTGGAGGGGGCGGAGCCGTCAGTCTTGGTGGAGGGGGCGGAGCCGTCAGTCTTGGTGGAGGGGGCGGAGCCGTCAGTCTTGGTGGAGGGGGCGGAGCCGTCAGTCCAGTAGAATAAATCATTTCAGTTTCAGGTCACTCAGCTGTAATACAACTGATGGTTTATTACCAGTGGATCATATACTTCTGAAATGGTCTGAGTAGAACAACATTGGCAGGGTGACTCAACCACAGCCAAAATGCAGTGATAATGTACTGGGCCTGTAGCCTACTGTACAACCCTCATTACTACACAACTGCTTTTAATTGGTTCATGTTGCATAGGCTTATGTTTAAGTCCTGTTTATAATGAGTAAAATAATCTGACTGGTAGATCTCAGTTTGGGATCCGCTGGTCCGTCTAGTGTGGCGCTGTGTGTGTGTGTGTGGTAACAGACGCTGGCTGTATTTGATTGTACATAACCATCTTGTGTCATATATAGACCATGTAGTTAACACACACATGATCTATCTCCAGGACACTATGCCAGAGGTGAGACAGAGCTCCTTTGCCCTGCTGGGTGACCTGACCAAGGCCTGCTTCCCTCATGTTAAACCCTGCATCGGTAACTACCTATACGATCTCTCTTCATCTCTCTCTTCCTCCTCCTACTAACTGTGTAACTAGCAGTCTATACTGTCGTACTCCTTATGTTATGTACTGTCCTTCCTTTCTCTTCCCCTTGGCTTTCTCTCAACGTGTGTGTGTGTGTGTGTGTGTGAGTCCAGCTGAGTTCATGCCTATCCTAGGGACCAACCTGAACCCAGAGTTCATCTCTGTGTGTAACAACGCTACCTGGGCCATAGGAGAGATATGCATGCAGATGGGTGAGTCTTTCTGCCTGTAGGTTTGTACTCGTAGCTAATATGTACATGTGAGAGATGATTTATAATTACTTACAATAATCATCTAGTTTTTTTACAATTTTTGTTCTTTAATAAACAAAACAATTGTCCGTTTCGATGCTGCTTGCATGAGTTACCTTAATGATATATTTCTCTGCTTTGTTTCTCTCTGTCTCCCCGCCATCTCTGGCTCCATCCGTCTGGCTCCTCTCTGTCTGGCTCCTCTCTGTCTGGCTCCTCTCCGTCTGGCTCCTCTCCGTCTGGCTCCTCTCCGTCTGGCTCCTCTCCGTCTGGCTCCTCTCCGTCTGGCTCCTCTCCGTCTGGCTCCTCTCTGTCTGGCTCCTCTCTGTCTGGCTCCTCTCCGTCTGGCTCCTCTCCGTCTGGCTCCTCTCCGTCTGGCTCCTCTCCGTCTGGCTCCATCTGTCTGGCTCCTCTCTGTCTGGCTCCTCTCCGTCTGGCTCCTCTCCGTCTGGCTCCTCTCCGTCTGGCTCCTCTCCGTCTGGCTCCTCTCCGTCTGGCTCCTCTCCGTCTGGCTCCTCTCCGTCTGGCTCCTCTCCGTCTGGCTCCTCTCTGTCTGGCTCCTCTCTGTCTGGCTCCTCTCTGTCTGGCTCCTCTCTGTCTGGCTCCTCTCTGTCTGGCTCCTCTCCGTCTGGCTCCTCTCCGTCTGGCTCCTCTCCGTCTGGCTCCTCTCTGTCTGGCTCCTCTCTGTCTGGCTCCTCTCTGTCTGGCTCCTCTCTGTCTGGCTCCTCTCTGTCTGGCTCCTCTCTGTCTGGCTCCTCTCCGTCTGGCTCCTCTCCGTCTGGCTCCTCTCCGTCTGGTCTGGCTCCTCTCCGTCTGGCTCCATCTGTCTGGCTCCTCTCCGTCTGGCTCCTCTCCGTCTGGCTCCTCTCCGTCTGGCTCCTCTCCGTCTGGCTCCTCTCCGTCTGGCTCCTCTCCGTCTGGCTCCTCTCCGTCTGGCTCCTCTCTGTCTGGCTCCTTTCCGTCTGGCTCCATCTGTCTGGCTCCTCTCCGTCTGGCTCCATCTGTCTGGCTCCTCTCCGTCTGGCTCCTCTCCGTCTGGCTCCTCTCCGTCTGGCTCCTCTCCGTCTGGCTCCTCTCCGTCTGGCTCCTCTCCGTCTGGCTCCTCTCCGTCTGGCTCCTCTCTGTTTGGCTCCTCTCTGTTTGGCTCCCCTCCGTCTGGCTCCCCTCCGTCTGGCTCCTCTCCGTCTGGCTCCTCTCCGTCTGGCTCCTCTCCGTCTGGCTCCTCTCCGTCTGGCTCCAATCTGTCTGGCTCCAATCTGTCTGGCTCCTCTCCGTCTGGCTCCTCTCCGTCTGGCTCCTCTCCGTCTGGCTCCAATCTGTCTGGCTCCATCTGTCTGGCTCCTCTCCGTCTGGCTCCTCTCCGTCTGGCTCCTCTCCGTCTGGCTCCCCTCCGTCTGGCTCCCCTCCGTCTGGCTCCTCTCCGTCTGGCTCCTCTCCGTCTGGCTCCTCTCCGTCTGGCTCCTCTCCGTCTGGCTCCTCTCCGTCTGGCTCCTCTCCGTCTGGCTCCTCTCCGTCTGGCTCCCCTCCGTCTGGCTCCCCTCCGTCTGGCTCCTCTCGTCTGGCTCCCCTCCGTCTGGCTCCTCTCCGTCTGGCTCCTCTCTGTCTGTAGGTGTAGAGATGCAGCCCTATGTGTCTCTGGTCCTGAACCAGCTGGTAGAGATCATCAACAGACCCAACACACCCAAGACCCTGCTGGAGAACACCGGTACACAGAGATACCGAACACACAGAGATACCGAACACACACAGAGACGCCGGACACACACACACAGAGACGCCGGACACACACACACAGAGACGCCGGACACACACACACACAGAGACGCCGGACACACACACACACAGAGACGCCGGACACACACACACACAGAGACGCCGGACACACACACACACAGAGACGCCGGACACACACACACACAGAGACGCCGGACACACACACACACAGAGACGCCGGACACACACACACAGAGACGCCGGACACACACACACAGAGACGCCGGACACACACACACAGAGACGCCGGACACACACACACAGAGACGCCGGACACACACACACAGAGACGCCGGACAAAAACACACACAGAGACGCCGGACAAAAACACACACAGAGACGCCGGACAAAAACACACACAGAGACGCCGGACACACACACACAGAGACGCCGGACACAGAGACGCCGGACACACACACACACAGAGACGCCGGACACACACACACACAGAGACGCCCGACACACACACACACAGAGACGCCCGACACACACGCAATCATTGGGTTTGTTTGACATTGTAGCCGATGCATTTTGGGTAAAGTGTGACTGACTCATCTACAAATAATAATGAGCAGTTATTTATGATAGTGATTTGTACATCAGCGACATCAAACCAGCGCTTGATTTTTAGTTGGCTGTTTGTACACATGAGTGAGGCTCCTCCCATCTTCTTCCAGCCATTACGATTGGTCGCCTGGGCTACGTGTGTCCTCAGGAGGTGGCTCCGATGCTCCAGCAGTTCATCAGGCCGTGGTGAGTCTGTCACATCAGACATCTAGTCCTTCACGTCACTGATCATTATCAAGGTGTTAGATTGACTGGTATGTGACGTGGTGGTGTGTGACGTGGTGTGTGTGTGTGTGTGACAGGTGTACGTCCCTAAGGAACATCCGTGACAACGAGGAGAAAGACTCCGCCTTCAGAGGGATCTGCATGATGATTGGTGTAAACCCTGGGGGAGTGGTCCAGGTAAGAGGGAGGGACCTGCGTGATGATTGGTGTAAACCCTGGGGGAGTGGTCCAGGTAAGATGGAGGGACCTGCGTGATGATTGGTGTAAACCCTGGGGGAGTGGTCCAGGTAAGAGGGAGGGACCTGCGTGATGATTGGTGTAAACGCTGGGGGAGTGGTCCAGGTAAGAGGGAGGGAGGACTTGCGGGTCCCGACAGATCATGACTGAGGGGTCAGCGGGTTTTTCATGCTGCGGGCGGTCAGACAGACGACTTTGGGATGAAAATATTTTTTTGGTGACAGATTATTTCCTTTAATTTCAGTATCCTACCTGTCCCTCTCCTAGTTGGGCCTGTACCTGTCCCTCTCCTAGTTGGGCCTGTACCTGTCCCTCTCCTAGTTGGGCCTGTACCTGTCCCTCTCCTAGTTGGGCCTGTACCTGTCCCTCTCCTAGTTGGGCCTGTACCTGTCCCTCTCCTAGTTGGGCCTGTACCTGTCCCTCTCCTAGTTGGGCCTGTACCTGTCCCTCTCCTAGTTGGGCCTGTACCTGTCCCTCTCCTAGTTGGGCCTGTACCTGTCCCTCTCCTAGTTGGGCCTGTCCCTGTCCCTCTCCTAGTTGGGCCTGTACCTGTCCCTCTCCTAGTTGGGCCTGTACCTGTCCCTCTCCTAGTTGGGCCTGTCCCTCTCC
Organism: Salmo salar; assembly: GCF_965601325.2. Classification (NCBI taxonomy): domain Eukaryota; kingdom Metazoa; phylum Chordata; class Actinopteri; order Salmoniformes; family Salmonidae; genus Salmo; species Salmo salar. Next base: position 16,093,185 of record NC_138302.1, read on the forward strand.
TAGTTGGGCCTGTCCCTCTCCTAGTTGGGCCTGTCCCTCTCCTAGTTGGGCCTGTCCCTCTCCTAGTTGGGCCTGTCCCTCTCCTAGTTGGGCCTGTCCCTCTCCTAGTTGGGCCTGTCCCTCTCCTAGTTGGGCCTGTCCCTCTCCTAGTTGGGCCTGTCCCTCTCCTAGTTGGGCCTGTCCCTCTCCTAGTTGGGCCTGTCCCTCTCCTAGTTGGGCCTGTCCCTCTCCTAGTTGGGCCTGTCCCTCTCCTAGTTGGACCTGTACCTGGCCCTCTCCTAGTTGGACCTGTACCTGGCCCTCTCCTAGTTGGGCCTGGACCTGTCCTAGTTGGGCATTGACCTGTCCTAGTTGGGCCTGGACCTGGCCCTCTCCTAGTTGGACCGGTGTGGGCGCTCAACCGACGTTAGGTTAGGTTACTATGGTGACTGTAGGTTAGGTTACTATGGTGACTGTAGGTTAGGTTACTATGGTGAGCGAGAGTTGTTCCTTCACATTTCCAATAAGTACTGATGACCCATTTATTTGTCACTGCCTGCAAATCGTCCTCCTAAAAGCCAGGCTATATCCTACAGGACTACGCAGAACCAGGCTATATCCTATAGGACTACGTAGAACCAGGCTATATCCTACAGGACTACGCAGAACCAGGCTATATCCTATAGGACTACGTAGAACCAGGCTATATCCTATAGGACTATGCAGAACCAGGCTATATCCTATAGGACTACGCAGAACCAGGCTATATCCTACAGGACTATGCAGAACCAGGCTATATCCTGTAGGACTACACAGAACCAGGCTATATCCTGTAGGACTACGCAGAACCAGGCTATATCCTGTAGGACTACGCAGAACCAGGCTATATCCTGTAGGACTACGCAGAACCAGGCTATATCCTGTAGGACTACGCAGAACCAGGCTATATCCTGTAGGACTACGCAGAACCAGGCTATATCCTACAGGACTATGCAGAACCAGGCTATATCCTGTAGGACTACGCAGAACCAGGCTATATCCTACAGGACTATGCAGAACCAGGCTATATCCTGTAGGACTACGCAGAACCAGGCTATATCCTGTAGGACTACGCAGAACCAGGCTATATCCTGTAGGACTATGCAGAACCAGGCTATATCCTACAGGACTATGCAGAACCAGGCTATATCCTGTAGGACTACGCAGAACCAGGCTATATCCTGTAGGACTACGCAGAACCAGGCTATATCCTGTAGGACTACGCAGAACCAGGCTATATCCTGTAGGACTACGCAGAACCAGGCTATATCCTGTAGGACTACGCAGAACCAGGCTATATCCTATAGGACTACGCAGAACCAGGCTATATCCTACAGGACTATGCAGAACCAGGCTATATCCTATAGGACTACGCAGAACCAGGCTATATCCTATAGGACTACGCAGAACCAGGCTATATCCTATAGGACTACGCAGAACCAGGCTATATCCTATAGGACTACGCAGAACCAGGCTATATCCTATAGGACTACGCAGAACCAGGCTATATCCTATAGGACTACGCAGAACCAGGCTATATCCTATAGGACTACGCAGAACCAGGCTATATCCTATAGGACTACGCAGAACCAGGCTATATCCTATAGGACTACGCAGAACCAGGCTATATCCTATAGGACTACGCAGAACCAGGCTATATCCTATAGGACTACGCAGAACCAGGCTATATCCTATAGGACTACGCAGAACCAGGCTATATCCTATAGGACTACGCAGAACCAGGCTATATCCTATAGGACTACGCAGAACCAGGCTATATCCTATAGGACTACGCAGAACCAGGCTATATCCTATAGGACTATGCAGAACCAGGCTATATCCTATAGGACTACGCAGAACCAGGCTATATCCTATAGGACTATGCAGAACCAGGCTATATCCTACAGGACTACGCAGAACCAGGCTATATCCTACAGGACTATGCAGAACCAGGCTATATCCTACAGGACTATGCAGAACCAGGCTATATCCTATAGGACTATGCAGAACCAGGCTATATCCTATAGGACTATGCAGAACCAGGCTATATCCTATAGGACTATGCAGAACCAGGCTATATCCTATAGGACTATGCAGAACCAGGCTATATCCTATAGGACTATGCAGAACCAGGCTATATCCTACAGGACTATGCAGAACCAGGCTATATCCTATAGGACTATGCAGAACCAGGCTATATCCTATAGGACTATGCAGAACCAGGCTATATCCTATAGGACTACGCAGAACCAGGCTATATCCTACAGGACTACGCAGAACCAGGCTATATCCTACAAGACTATGCAGAACCAGGCTATATCCTACAGGACTATGCAGAACCAGGCTATATCCTACAGGACTATGCAGAACCAGGCTATATCCTACAGGACTATGCAGAACCAGGCTATATCCTATAGGACTATGCAGAACCAGGCTATATCCTATAGGACTATGCAGAACCAGGCTATATCCTACAGGACTATGCAGAACCAGGCTATATCCTATAGGACTATGCAGAACCAGGCTATATCCTATAGGACTATGCAGAACCAGGCTATATCCTACAGGACTATGCAGAACCAGGCTATATCCAATAGGACTATGCAGAACCAGGCTATATCCTACAGGACTATGCAGAACCAGGCTATATCCTATAGGACTATGCAGAACCAGGCTATATCCAATAGGACTATGCAGAACCAGGCTATATCCTACAGGACTATGCAGAACCAGGCTATATCCTACAGGACTATGCAGAACCAGGCTATATCCTATAGGACTACGCAGAACGTACCACGTGTTGCTGTCATCATTCTGTTTTGATTGAACCTTTTATTTAACTCAGCAAGTCAGTTAGGAACAAATTGTCATTGACTATGACGGCCTCCCTGTTGCTGCTTCCGGTCCAGTACCTGTGAGAACAGATGTGTGTGTGCTGTGCATGGGAGGAGAAGCACGGGGCAGTTCTCTCTCTTAGGAAATGTGCTTCCTACATATGATTTAGGCGATAGTTTACTACATAGGTGATCAATATTTATTTCTAGGCTATGTATGTCCGTCTGAAAATCGTCCCACTCCTTAAAGGTAGGCTGTAAAAATAGCTGAAGAGAAAGTCTATTCTCTTCAAACTACATGTAACACATTGATATAGGCCAGTAATACAGGTAGGCTGATAGAATGGACCAGGGGACAGTCTCTGGTCATTTAACCTGTTGACGTCGTTTTGGTGCGTTTTGAAATCGCCTGTCGGGTGCTAAATTGCCGCGACCATGTCTGGCAAGTGAGCTGCGTCACACACCTAAAATCACATTGTAGCACTGCGGTTGGGTTTGGGACCAGGTGTTGGGAGTCAGACAGGAAGTCAGCAGCAGGGTTGTGGTATGAAGAGAGCAGACCTGTACATGGAGAGACGGTCCTTCTGTAGGGTGAAATAACATCACAGAATGTCTCTCTGCAGGACTTTATCTTCTTCTGTGATGCCGTGGCGTCCTGGGTCAGCCCTAAAGACGACCTGAGAGACATGTTCTACAAGGTGTGTGGAGGACCCAACTCTCTCTGTCCCAAATGGCACCTTGTTCCCTTGATCTGCACTATTGTAGTGTACTATGGAAGGGAGAGGCTGCCATTTAGGACGTATCCTGGGAAAAGCTTTGCTTGGCCCAGATCCGTGTGTGTGTGTGTGGACTGTATGATAGTGGGATGTTAACCATAATAGCAGAGAATTATTTCAGACATATTGTTTCTGTCATTTCTTTGTTGAGGAATCAAGGTATTTTCTCCTCTGTCTTCCCCTTTCTCTCTCTCCTCTTTCTCTCTCTCTCCTCTTTCTCCCCCCCCCCCAGATCCTCCATGGTTTTAAGGACCAGGTAGGAGAGGAGAACTGGCAGCAGTTCTCAGAACAGTTTCCTCCCCAGCTGAAGGAGAGACTGTCTGCCTGCTACGGCGTGTAGAAACCCCCCCCCCCCCCCTAACCTAACGTCAGGTACACGCTCACTTTAAATATGTCACTTCTTTTAGATGGCACTCCCTGGTTGTGATCCTGACCCAGAAATCTTCATCTCTCTCCCTCCCTCTCCAGGTGAGCCAGTAGTAGAGGAGGAAGGTGAAAAGGAATCTCATCCATCTGTGTTAATGCCCTGAACTGATCTGGGGGGAGGGGGAGAGGGACCCATCACGCCATTGGCCGCTCCCCCTGACGGACGGCCCCCACGCCCTATGTATTTCTCCATAGCGGGAGGGGGGCGGGCTGGGGAGGGACAGGGGGACACCTCTAGATTAAAGATTAAGGGGACCCAACCAACACAGAGAAACCAACTAAGGTAGGGACAGATAGAGGGGTTACCTACATTCAGAAGGAAAAGGTTCCAACACAGAAACAGGTAGGGACAGATAGAGAATGGAGAGTGAGGGAAAGAGAGGGGTAGGTAGGGGCCAGCTAGACTGCAGTAGAGAGAGGTAGGTAGGGGCCAGCTAGACTGCAGTAGAGAGAGGTAGGTAGGGGCCAGCTAGACTGCAGTAGAGAGAGGTAGGTAGGGGCCAGCTAGACTGCAGTAGAGAGAGGTAGGTAGGGGCCAGCTAGACTGCAGTAGAGAGAGGTAGGTAGGGGCCAGCTAGACTGCAGTAGAGAGAGGTAGGTAGGGGCCAGCTAGACTGCAGTAGAGAGAGGTAGGTAGGGGCCAGCTAGACTGCAGTAGAGAGAGGTAGGAGGGGCCAGCTAGACTGCAGTAGAGAGAGGTAGGTAGGGGCCAGCTAGACTGCAGTAGAGAGAGGTAGGTAGGGGCCAGCTAGACTGCAGTAGAGAGAGGTAGGTAGGGGCCAGCTAGACTGCAGTAGAGAGAGGTAGGTAGGGGCCAGCTAGACTGCAGTAGAGAGAGGTAGGTAGGGGCCAGCTAGACTGCAGTAGAGAGAGGTAGGTAGGGGCCAGCTAGACTGCAGTAGAGAGAGGTAGGTAGGGGCCAGCTAGACTGCAGTAGAGAGAGGTAGGAGGGGCCAGCTAGACTGCAGTAGAGAGAGGTAGGTAGGGGCCAGCTAGACTGCAGTAGAGAGAGGTAGGTAGGGGCCAGCTAGACTGCAGTAGAGAGAGGTAGGTAGGGGCCAGCTAGACTGCAGTAGAGAGAGGTAGGTAGGGGCCAGCTAGACTGCAGTAGAGAGAGGTAGGTAGGGGCCAGCTAGACTGCAGTAGAGAGAGGTAGGTAGGGGCCAGCTAGACTGCAGTAGAGAGAGGTAGGTAGGGGCCAGCTAGACTGCAGTAGAGAGAGGTAGGTAGGGGCCAGCTAGACTGCAGTAGAGAGAGGTAGGTAGGGGCCAGCTAGACTGCAGTAGAGAGAGGTAGGTAGGGGCCAGCTAGACTGCAGTAGAGAGAGGTAGGAGGGGCCAGCTAGACTGCAGTAGAGAGAGGTAGGTAGGGGCCAGCTAGACTGCAGTAGAGAGAGGTAGGTAGGGGCCAGCTAGACTGCAGTAGAGAGAGGTAGGTAGGGGCCAGCTAGACTGCAGTAGAGAGAGGTAGGAGGGGCCAGCTAGACTGCAGTAGAGAGAGGTAGGTAGGGGCCAGCTAGACTGCAGTAGAGAGAGGTAGGTAGGGGCCAGCTGGGCTACAGTAGAGAGGGGTAGGTGGGGGCCAGCTAGACTGCAGTAGAGAGAGGTAGGAGGGGCCAGCTAGACTGCAGTAGAGAGAGGTAGGTAGGGGCCAGCTAGGCTACAGTAGAGGAGTAGGTAGGGGCCAGCTAGACTGCAGTAGAGAGCGGTAGGTAGGGGCCAGCTAGACTGCAGTAGATGGAAAGAGAGGGGTAGGTAGAGAGGCCAGCTAGACTGCAGTAGAGGGAAAGAGCGACTTAACAGATTTTTAAATCAGACTGTAGAAAAAATCCACCACACAGAGAGAGCCATAGACAGAGAGACTGACAGGCACTCCCACAGTAAGACACACACACTTGCAATACCTAGAGCTTTGTGTAGATGGCGCTGCTAAACTAGTCAGACTCCGACACTACCAGTAAGGGATTAACAGTCAGTGAGGGACAGACAGCATGTTGGGGACAGACAGCGTGTTGGGGACAGACAGGTAGGTGTCTAGCCTGTTTATTTCTGGGAGATATCTCTTTTTTTCCGGGGTAAAGGATATTCTATATAAATTAATATTCATCCTGTTATTACTAGATCACTGGTTCACTGCTGATCTATGCTCCACCAAGCATGTTTTGTTTCTGTGCTTTTTCCCTAAGGAATGCTTTCTTCATGTAACTTTTATGAGATAATTCTCATGTTCTCTTCGAGATAGACAGGGGATAACTAACCTCTTGGTTCATACGAGTCATCATTATAAGAGGGAGAGAAATAGGGCTTAAATAATACCTGTTATTCTTACATAAGGTTAGGAAACTACAGATTACAGCCTCAAGATCACGTCTCTAGTTGTACCTGTGTGTGTGTCGTGTCTGAGTTTGTTTACCTTTTGTTTACCGTACATGACATTGTTGATTGTTTTAATAAGGTAACGATTTAACACTTGACTCCTCCCACCGCATGTCCTCCACCTGTAAACTGTGACCAACTGTGTGTGTGTTGCCATAGTGATATCTTGAGTGAAGAGATTAAACCCAGAATTGTTTATCCTGATAACGTGTTACAAGAGGTCCATCTTTTGTTGCTTTTTGTTTATTTTTATTTGCTGCTACTATTTTTTTGAGTTTCCATGGTGACAAGACATTGTTTCTTTTTTGTTTTGTGGTTTTGCACTTTTTATTTTTTATTTTTGTATTAAGGATTTTTTTAACCTTCCCTCATAAAGGACATCTGAATTCTAACGTCCGTGTTCTATTGTTTTTCACTGTCTCTTACTTACTGGCAAAACAAAAGTAGGAAAACTAAAATGGCAAATAAACAGTTAGTGAAACTGCGAGTAATCCGCACTTTTACAATGACTGACTGTGTGTGGGCGCATGTTTGTATTTTCGAGGGAAAGGAGGTTGTCGCTGGAACTAGCGTTGTGTGTGTGTGTGTGTGTGTGTGAGAGAGAATAGTGTTATCCTTTTACTTTTCTTCACTTTGTTCCAAGATAAGAGCACAATATCCCTCCAATAGGACAGCAGAGCTAGGACTCATACAGACAGATGGGAAAAAAACAGAATGCCAACAGCCTACGTCTCAAATGCCACTCTATTCCCTATATATATTCCTCATAGGGCTCTGGTCAAAAGTAATGAATTTTAAAGGGAATAGTGCCATTTTGGACCCAGGCATAGAGTTGGATAGAGGGTGCACTTTAACAGAAACTGTTATTGAAAATGTGCCTGCTAGCCAACTTTATGTACAGTATAGACAGCTGTGAGGTTATCGGCAGTTTGAGGCCAGGATTCAATCCGATCGCCCCTTTTCGGCTAAAGGCAATGTTTCCACGTTCGCGGAGACCGCATTCACGGTAACTGCTGCTTATGTCAGCTCAATTGGAAAGTACCTTTAAATGTCATGAGACAGATCTAATGAGGATTTGAATGAATCCCAGCCTTAGTCTCATTAAAGGGGATGTTCAGTATTTTGGCCTTTGGCTTTTAAAGTTAGCTGAAGTTTTTAGTGGCTATTTTAAAGAAAATCGAACCAGGGATTTCAGTTTCTCCTGAACCATTGAATACTTTCAGGGTGAGGAACAATCTAACATTAAGTTGTAAAATCCTGAACTTCCCCTTTAATATCCATATCTCAGCTTTAGTGAATTTGGACACATTTTGCACAGATAGATGTATAGATGACTGACTGACCAGGACTGTGATCATAGAAGCGATAAACTAATCAATGTATCATTCAACAAAGACAATCTACATCTCCCCCATTCTGCTATCTCTATTTCTATCAGTTTAGATTTTAGATTTTCATATTTTTGTATCCATTTTAATTTATTTAAAGATGTTTTTTTAGTCAGGTTTCAGTGTTCTATAGTAGATCGTTTGGACTCGTTATGATATTGTGATGACTTAAGAGGGTTAATAAATGCAATCAAGTGTCTTTAGTAAATGAGGGCTCTAACTTAGGAACTTCTAGAACTTAAGGCTTATTGAGGAACGGAGGGAAGACTGAGGGGGAGGAAGGGAAGCCTGTAGAAACGAGCATAATCTTGTTCAAGTTTTGCAGAATGACTTTGATGTGCTCCAGTATTTCAATGGACTGCTGCCTATGTCAATCTCTACAAACATTCAACTCATTTCTTTGTGGAAATAAATACATCAAGTTTCTTCTTCCAATCTTTCCAACTGTCGCCTCCTTGTTAATGTAGTAACCTTTGAACTGCGGCTGCATAAAACCTGTTGTGCGTCCCAATCTGCACCCTATTCCCTATATAGTGCCCTACTGTTGACCAGGGTCCATAGGGCTCTGAAAGTAGTGCAGTAAAAAGGGAATAGGGTGTAATTTAGGAAGCTACCGTGTATTTTTCCACGCCGGGTGAATGTGGGCCATGACAGATCTGTCTGTTTGTTGTGTTGCTGTTTTTACAGGAAAGGAGAGAGAAAAAATGAGTGTGTCAGAGACAGAGAAAGACACTTTTGTCATGTTCCACACCTCATTCATTTGGTAATGATGTCATATCCTGTTTGGGAACAGACAGCAGTTTCCTTGTACACAGAGAACTACGACACACCTGTGTGTTTGTGTGTGTGTGTGTGAGAGAGAAATACTCTGTAGCTCAGAGAGCATGGTGGTAGAGCATGGCACTTACAACAGAAGAGTAGTGGGTTCGATACATAAAATGTATGCATGACTGTAAGTGGCTTTGGATAAAAGCATCTGCTAAGTGGCATCTATTATTAGAGGGACAGTAATGGACCTCCAGCACATAGAACACCCCCGGGCAATGTCATTTAGCCACTGTGAACATGAGAGACACACCCACACTGTTCACATGTCCCATTGCTACAGGGGACAGGGTTACACCACACCAGCATCACCAAGAGGGGAGAGGAAACGTAATGGTTGATTATATGATACAGCATCAGGTGTTTCCAGGTATAGGCTAATATGAGGTTGCCAGGTTCAGGTATAGGTTATTATGAGGTTGCCAGGTCCAGGTATAGGTTAATATGTGGTTGCCAGGTCCAGATATGGGTTAATATGAGGTTGCCAGGTATAGGTTAAAATGAGGTTGCCAGATCCAGGTATAGGTTAATATGTGGTTGCCAGGTCCAGATATAGGTTAATATGAGGTAGCCAGGTATAGGTTAAAATGAGGTTGCCAGATCCAGGTATAGGTTAATATGAGGTTGCCAGGTGAAGGTAATGGTTAATATGAGGTGTCCAGGTTAATATGAGGTTGCCAGGTCCAGGTATTAGCTAATATGAGGTTTCCAGGTATATGTTAATATGAGGCTACCAGGTCCAGGTATAGGCTAATATGACATTGCCAGGTCCAGGTATAGTCTACTATGAGGTTGCCAGGTCCAGGTATAGTCTAATATGACATTGCCAGGTCCAGGTATAGTCTACTATGAGGTTGCCAGGTCCAGGTATAGTCTACTATGAGGTTGCCAGGTCCAGGTATAGTCTAATATGAGGCTACCAGGTCCATGTATAGGTTAATATGAGGTTTCCAGGTCCAGGTATAGGCTAATATGAGGTTTCCAGGTCCAGGTATAGGTTAATATGTGGTTGCCAGGTCCAGGTATAGGCTAATATGAGATGTCCAGGTATAGTTTACTATGAGGTTGCCAGGTATAGGTTAATATGACATTGCCAGGTCCAGGTATAGGCTACTATGAGGTTGCCAGGTCCAGGTATAGGCTAATATGAGGCTGCCAGGTCCAGGTATAGGTTAATTAGAGGTTTCCAGGTCCAGGTATAGGCTAATATGAGGTTGCCAGGTCCAGCTAATATGAGGTTGCCAGGACCAGGTATAGGCTAATATGAGGTTGCCAGGTCCAGGTATAAGCTACTATGAGGTTGCCAGGTCCAGATATAGGCTAATATGAGGTTGCCAGGTCCAGCTAATATGAGGTTGCCAGGACCAGGTATAGGCTAATATGAGGTTGCCAGGTCCGGTATAAGCTACTATGAGGTTGCCAGGTCCAGATATAGGCTAATATGAGGTTGCCAGGTCCAGCTAATATGAGGTTGCCAGGACCAGGTATAGGCTAATATGAGGTTGCCAGGTCCAGGTATAAGCTAATATGAGGTTGCCAGGTCCAGGTATAGGTTAATATGAGGTTGCCAGGTCCAGGTATAGGCTAATATGAGGTTGCTTGGTCCAGGTATAGGCTAATATGAGGTTGCCAGGTCCAAGTATAGGCTAATATGAGGTTGCCAGGTCCAGGTATAGGTTAATATGAGGTTAACAGGTCAAGGTATAGGTTAATATGAGGTTCCCAGGTTCAGGTTAATATGAGGTTGCCAGGTCCAGGTATAGGCTAATATGAGGTTGCCAGGTATAGGATAATATGAGGTTGCCACGTCCAGATGTAGGTTAATATGTGGTTGCCAGGTCCAGGTATAGTTTACTATGAGGTTGCCAGGTATAGGTTAATATGAGGTTGCCAGGTCCAGGTATAGGCTAATATGAGGTTGCCAGGTCCAGGTATAGGCTAATATGAGGTTGCCAGGTCCAGGTATAGGCTAATATGAGGCTGCCAGGTCCAGGTATAGGCTAATATGAGGTTTCCAGGTCCAGGTATAGGCTAATATGAGGTTGCCAGGTCCAGGTAATATGAGGTTGCCAGGTCCAGGTATAGGCTACTATGAGGATGCCAGGTCCAGGTATAGGCTAATATGAGGTTGCCAGGTATAGGCTAATATGAGGTTGCCAGGTATAGGCAAATATGAGGTTTCCAGGTCCAGGTATAGGTTAATATGAGGTTTCCAGGTCCAGGTATAGGCTAATATGAGGTTTCCAGGTCCAGGTATAGGCTACTATGAGGATGCCAGGTCCAGGTATAGGTTAATATGAGGTTGCCAGGTCCAGGTATAGGTTAATATGAGGCTGCCAGTTCCAGGTATATGCTAATATGAGGTTGCCAGGTCCAGGTATAGGTTAATATGAGGTTGCTAGGTCCAGGTATAGGCTAATATGAGGTTGCCAGGTCCAGGTATAGGCTAATATGAGGTTGCCAGGTCCAGGTATAGGCTAATATGAGGCTGCCAGGTCCAGGTATAGGTTAATATGAGGTTGCCAGTTCCAGGTCCAGGTATAGGCTAATATGAGGTTTCCAGGTCCAGGTATAGGCTAATATGAAGTTGCCAGGTCCAGGTATAGGTTAATATGAGGTTGCCAGTACAAGGTCCAGGTATAGGCTAATATGAGGTTTCCAGGTCCAGGTATAGGCTAATATGAGGTTGCCAGGTCCAGGTATAGGTTAATATCAAATCAAATCAAATGTATTTATATAGCCCTTCGTACATCAGCTGATATCTCAAAGTGCTGTACAGAAACCCAGCCTAAAACCCCAAACAGCAAGCAAAGCATGTGAAAGAAGCACGGTGGATAGGAAAAACTCCCTAGGAAAAACTCCCTAGAAAGGCCAAAAACCTAGGAAGAAACCTAGAGAGGAACCAGGCTATGAGGGGTGGCCAGTCCTCTTCTGGCTGTGCAGGGTGGATATTATAACAGAACATGGTCAAAATGTTAAAATGTTCATAAATGACCAGCATGGTCAAATAATAATAATCATAGTAGTTGTCGAGGGTGCAACAAGCACGTCCGGTGAACAGGTCAGGGTTCCATAGCCGCAGGCAGAACAGTTGAAACTGGAGCAGCAGCACGGCCAGGTGGACTGGGGACAGCAAGGAGTCATCATACCAGGTAGTCCTGAGGCATGTCCTAGGGCTCAGGTCCTCCGAGAGAAAGACAGAAAGAGAGAAAGAGAGAAAGAGAGAATTAGAGAGAGCATATTTAAATTCACACAGGACACCGGATAAGACACGAGAAATACTCCAGATGTAACAGACTGACCCTAGCCCCCGACACATAAACTACTGCAGCATAAATACTGGAGGCTGAGACAGGAGGGATCAGAAGACACTGTGGCCCCATCCGATGATACCCCCGGACAGGGCCAAACAGGCAGGATATGAGGTTGCTAGGTCCAGGTATAGGCTAATATGAGGTTGCCAGGTCCAGGTATAGGCTAATATGAGGTTGCCAGGTCCAGGTATAGGCTAATATGAGGTTGCCAGGTCCAGGTATAGGCTAATATGAGGTTGCCAGGTCCAGGTATAGTCTAATATGAGGTTGCCAGGTCCAGGTATAGGCTAATATGAGGTTGCCAGGTCCAGGTAGTGTCCCCCCCCCCCACACAGATTGTATGCTATGCTTACTGTATCAGGTGTTGCCAGGTTCAGGTAGCCTACAGGCTAATATGAGGTTGCCAGGTTTCAGGTATTCCCCCCCCCCCCCAGCCACTGAAAATCCCTGACAGACGGTGTGATAAAGTATCAGGTTTCCAGGTCTGGGTAGCTGAATGGGTATGAGAATGAGTTGCCAGATATTCCTACTGTATCAGGTTTCCAGGTTCTGTGTAGAGTCCCCCCCCCCCCCCCCCCCCCCCCAGCCATTGGAAATCCCTGGCATTGTGATTGAGTTCAGAATGTCCCAGAATCAGGAACCCCCCTGGCTACAGGTAACAGTCTCACTGTGTGTATATGTGAGTCAGATGAGGCTGGTAGGAGGAGCTATTGGAGCACGGCTCATTGTAATGGCTGGAATGGAGTAAATGGAACGATACACAACACGTCAAACATATGGAAACCACATGATTGACTACATTTCCGTTCCTATAGCTCCTCCCACCAGACTCCACTGGTGTCAATCGCCTAACCAGACTATCGGCTCTCCAGAGGGTAGTGAGGTCTGCACAACGCATCACCGGGGGCAAACTACCTGCCCTCCAGGACACCTACACCACCCGATGTCACAGGAAGGCCAAAAGATCATCAAGGACAACAACCACCCGAGCCACTGCCTGTTCACCCCGCTACCATCCAGAAGGTGAGGTCAGTACAGGTGCATCAAAGCTGGAACCGAGAGACTGAAACAGCTTCTATCTCAAGGCCATCAGACTGTTAAACAGCCATCACTAACATTGAGTGGCTGCTGCCAACATACTGACTCAACTCAAGCCACTTTAATAATGGGAAAATTGATGTAATCAATTTATCACTTGCCAGTTTATATTATTTATATTAGATCATGTTTACATAACCTACATTACTCATCCCATATGTATATACTCTACTCTATACCATCTACTGCATCTTGCCATCCTGATGTAATGTATTACTAGCCACCTTAAACAATGCTGCTTTATATGTTTTCATACCCTACATTACTCATCTCATATGTATATACTGTACTCCATACCATCTATTACATTTTGCCTATGCTGTTCGGCCATCGCTCATTTATATATTTTTATGTACATATTCTTATTCATTCCTTTACACTTGTGTGTACAAGGTAGTTGTGAAATTGTTAGGTTAGATTACTTGTTAGATATTACTGCACGGTCGGAACTAGAAGCACAAGCATTTCACTACACTTGCATTAACATCTGCTAACCATGTGTATGTGACAAATACATTTGATTTGATTTATCGCTGCAGCGCAGCACCAGGCGCCCTGCAGTAACCCTATCGTTTAAGCGCAGCCTGGACGTGCCAAAATATGCCCCTCCTCCCTCCCTCCTTCCACTAAATGTTCTCCTGCAGATGAAGAATGGTTCGGTCTATTCGTCACAATACGAAGCAGGGCGCTGTGCGTCATGGTCCATTCACTGGTAAGAGCGTGTAGCCGCTTGGCGTTCCAGCACTGAGAAGAAGGGGCTGAAGTTACTTCGGATCAATATCCAATATATTCAACTAGATTTAAGGTGCTCTACAAAGTGTGGTATTTAGACCTAGTAGTGTTAAAAAGCTACCACATGTCTGGTTATAGGACACTTACTGCGGTGAAGGGTTTTGTAAATGGAAAAAAGTCCTGAACACTATTTACAATTTTCCTTTTTATTTTTTTTGTTTGACCTTGTTTTACTCCGTTCTTCTCGCGCTCTTTGGTGGCTCTGAGAAAGGTTTTCGGTTAACCCGTCTGTTACTGCACGCGGGGCTGGAGCTGCTAATGTGTGTGCGAACAAAGGCAACGATCAGCGCGCTCTGACAGGAAAGGGAATTCATTTTTATTGACGTCAGAGGCATAGGTCCTCCTTTCTCCGGAGAGAGAGAGAGAGATAGAGAGAAAGAGTAGTGTGTGTGTGTGTGTGTGTGTGTGTGTGTGTGTGTGTGTGTGTGTGTGCGCAGCCATACACTATAAGAGATAAGTCAAGGCCACACCATAGTCCCCCCCCTCTCTGTACAACTTTACCCCGTCCCACTCTCTCTATTCAATTTCAATTTAAGGGTTTTATTAGCATGGGAAACATATGTTAACATTGCCAAAGCAAGTGAAGTAGATAATAAACAGAAGTGAAAAACAATAAAAATTAAAGGTAAACATTACACTCACAAACGTTCCAAAAGAATAGATACATAGTCATAGTATGTCTATGCACAGTGTTGTTATGATGTGCAAATAGTTAAAGTACAAAAGGGAAAATAAATAAACATAAATATAGGTTGCCCTTTTCTTGTGGCAACAGGTCACAAATCTTGCTGCTGTGATGGCACACTGTGGTATTTCACCCAGTAGATATGGGAGTTTATAAAAAATAAAATCCTATTTTCACAGTCCAAGCTCGGTTTTTTTCAGAGTTCCCAGTTGTCTTGAACGCACTAAAGTCTGAGATTCCCCAGTTCCAAGTTTCCAGTTGTTTTGAATGCAGCAGAAGTCAAGCTGGATTGACAGCATAGCCAATGTATTCAACCTTCTCTGGCCCATGGTGTTGGGTGTGAATGTTTATCCTTTTCAGCTTGGAAAAGAGACCATTTCAGACAGGTGTTTAAACCCTTAAACCCAGACTTTAACCACACAGCCTCTCCACCGAACAGCAGGCAGGGGAAACAAAATAGTGATTGCTTTGCAACGCTTGCAGTTAGCCATTGATTCCTTCCAAACCACTCATTGTTGAATTTGCGATTTCAGACTTGTTGTATAATTTTTATGTCCAATGGCCGATGAGCACCGATACATTTGATCTATAATTTCTCTTCGTTATTTATTTTCATATGACAAGGATTGAAAAGGATTGAAAAGGATTTGCCGGTAGATTGTTGATGTGATTCATAATGATGACTGCTTGTCTAGCTTGCTAGCTAAGACTGTGAAAGTATGATGTTGACATGATCAGTCCAATCAAAGCTACAGTAGATTTAATGTGAGGTGACATCATTTTATCTGTGACCAATGACCTTGAGCCTTCTTGGAAGGGCACTTCTAATGTAAATCTATGGCAGCACCCAAGGGAGCTTGAATTGCCTAGCTCTCCCTGTAGATTTGACAGTGACTTAGTGTCCCCATGAGTGACAGAACACTGAGCCAATCACCGTGCAACTATAGAAAAGATAACTAGCCCCTAGGCTCTGTATTTCCGCTGGCTGCCCCTCCACCACAGAAAGCACTGAGCTAGGCTGGAACACCTGTATGTTGGAGCTGCCCCTCCACCACAGAAAGCACTGAGCTAGGCTGGAACACCTGCATGTTGGAGCTGCCCCTCCACCACAGAAAGCACTGAGCTAGGCTGGAACACCTGCATGTTGGAGCTGCCCCTCCACCACAGAAAGCACTGAGCTAGGCTGGAACACCTGCATGTTGGAGCTGCCCCTCCACCACAGAAAGCACTGAGCTAGGCTGGAACACCTGCATGTTGGAGCTGCCCCTCCACCACAGAAAGCACTGAGCTAGGCTGGAACACCTGCATGTTGGAGCTGCCCCTCCACCACAGAAAGCACTGAGCTAGGCTGGAACACCTGCATGTTGGAGCTGCCCCTCCACCACAGAAAGCACTGAGCTAGGCTGGAACACCTGCATGTTGGAGCTGCCCCTCCACCACAGAAAGCACTGAGCTAGGCTGGAACACCTGCATGTTGGAGCTGCCCCTCCACCACAGAAAGCACTGAGCTAGGCTGGAACACCTGTATGTTGGAGCTGCCCCTCCACCACAGAAAGCACTGAGCTAGGCTGGAACACCTGCATGTTGGAGCTGCCCCTCCACCACAGAAAGCACTGAGCTAGGCTGGAACACCTGCATGTTGGAGCTGCCCCTCCACCACAGAAAGCACTGAGCTAGGCTGGAACACCTGCATGTTGGAGCTGCCTTAAGAAAGAGACCATTTTTGTATGCGGCTTTATTAACTCAAGGATTTTTTGTTTTGTTTTTACATTGTTTGCAAACTGATATGTGACACCAATTAATGCCAAAATAACATGCAAAACAAATACAATTATAATATATATATTTCCATAAACAGGTGACCCACCTGCCATGAAAGATGGGTCACCACTGTGTGTGTGTGTGTGTGTGTGTGTGTGTGTGTGTGTGTGTGTGTGTGTGTGTGTGTGTGTGTGTGTGTGTGTGTGTGTGTATGTGTGTCTGTGTGTGTGTGTGTGTGTGTGTGTGTGTGTGTGTGTGTGTGTGTGTGTGTGTGTGTGGACAGACTGAGACCATGAAGGAAAGAGGTAAAGAGAGAGAGACACAGGTGGTCTCCATGTGTTCCTGTCTGACTTGTACAGTTTACATTTCTGCTCATAAACACTCAATGATGAAAGAGAACACACACTATGCTGTTGAAAGACTGTCAGCCAGTCTATATACATTGCAATGCGTTAACATGATCCCTCTAGTCTAGAGGCTACAGATATATGGTAAATACGTGATGGTGTTTAGAGTGGAGTGTGTGTGTGTGTGTGTGTGTGTGTGGGGGGGGGGGGAGCGTGTGTGTGTGTGTGTGTGTGGGAGTGTGTGTGAAGAGCTACTCTGTACCATCAAGCTAAATAAACCAGCGCAAATGAAAGTCATGGGGGGAAATGAGGCTGAACGCTACGCACACACACACACACACACACACACACACACACACACACACACACACACACACACACACACACACACACACACACACACACACACACACACACACACCCACGTAAACACACACCAGCGCACACACACACCAGCGCACACACCTACAGGGAGAGAGAGGGAAAGAGTGTGTTTATGTGTTTACATGTGCACTTGTTTTCTGTGTGTGCCTTTTCATGTGTGTACATGTGTTAGACTTCCTGTTTGTCTGTACAGTGTTTGTCCTCGTTCAGTGCTGTTGTTTCCCCTTCTAGCAGATAGTGTGTGTCATTAAGCAGCTGTTGTTCAGGCTGCTCTGTCACTTCCTGCAGCATGGCCCCCCTGAGACACAGGTCTAGGATCAGGTACCACCACTCACAAACAATGAGCTCCCCAGGGACTGCTGCTGCGCAGAAGAAACACGAGATTGAACCTCCCTCAACTTTCTAGTTTCCCCCGTTCGTTAACACTATCAACGTTTCCCTCTACTGTGGGAATTGTGATCGAATCAACGCAATATTAGCTACTTTCAATGCAACATACCGAAACAAAACCAACGATTCAAGAGACTTTGTTGTAGACAGAACGCATCAGAGTAGGATTCAATTGCATTGACACACTACTCAGCCGTACTCTACACAGACGGGTACAGCATAACCAATCAGAGCTGCAGTAGGCCTATCTGCAAATAAACCACTGCCATATATGTACCATTCACTTTGAATGTGACTGTCTTTACAGAGTCAGCGGTCGTGATTAGATGAGCTTGTTTTGAGATCAAAGCGAGAGCTGCATGTAGCCACGTTTGTTCATACCCTTTGCTAGTTAGTGAGTTATTAGCCCAGTTCTAGATATGTTTTAGTCAGCAATGGGGGAGTGGTTGCTTCCTACAAGACACAACACGTGCATTTCTAGACATCTTTAAAAAGGGAGTCAGTTAAAGAGCTTTTTTGTCTTAAAGGGGCAGTGTTGTATTTGTGTTGTATTTGTCTGATTCTCTGTAAAAATGGTATGGGAATAAAATGGTTTCTTGCATCAAACGACTCAACAACATTTTCAGTCACCTCCTTGTCTGAAGGACAAGTGGATAAACAGGTTAATGTCAAGCCCTGAATGTTTTTTTCAAAAGTCTGAACACCACACATTGGCTGCTACTGTAGACTGAATGATAGAACAGCTGTTTCCATGTTAAAATGTTATGGGATGCATTTTCTCCATTGTTTTTGATGGTAGACCAAACTGGTAGGTCTACATTATGATCAAATAGCCACAGTAGCCTACATGGCCACTGTTCACAGTAAACGCGCACTGGAATTTGCTCAGCGCCGGAAAGAATATTAGAGGGAACATTGCTCACAACTCTGCTGTTAAGGCTCCTCTATCACTTCCTGCAGACACAGGTCTAGAATCAGGTTACACCACTCACAACTCAATCATTAATCATTAGGGGAGTCTAATACACAGCTGGCCTTAAATCAGTGTCTATGGGCAACTTCATCCTACTTCTGGGGTGTATTCAGGGACGTGAAACACTTTGAACGTTGCAGATAGAAATAGAATGAATAGAGTTCACACCATTCTCTGTTCTATCGGACAGACAATCATTTCTGTTCTGCATGATACATTTCTATCTGAATGTTCTGTCGGTTACATCCTCCTGAGAAGACCCCTGTTTAGCATGTCTCTGTTTAATCAATGAATCAAACGTTATTTATACAGCACATTATTTACAACACATGTGGTTCAATGTGCTTAACATAATAATAAAGGGTGCTCCTGTAATTCATTGGCTGGGGAGTTGTCTCCATCTGGTGACCACAGCATGTAACTGCACATCTCTGAGCTAGTGAGACCATACACTTGTTCCTGCTTTCACTTTTCACATGTCTAGTGTTTGGCATCACTGCCTTTGACAAGTGGGATCTATCTATCATATATCACTATAAAATATGTGAGAAAATGTCCCCTCAAAACACATTTAAGAATTATTCTTGATCATATTGATTGCGAAGAGATGGCGCAACAAAAGAGAAACCATACCATTGCTCATCTACAACAATACATTAAAACAACACATAACGACAGTGTTATACATTTATTTTGTCATTTTATTTCATATTAATGTCCAGTCCGCTTTGTGTTCATATAACAGCCTTAGTTACAGTAGATTCATATTTACAACTGGAGAGATGATCAAATTAAAAGTAACTTAGTTACAGTAGATACAAATTTACAACTAGAGAGATGATCAAATTAAAAGTAACTTAGTTACATTAGATTCATATTTAAAACTGGAGAGATGATCAAATTAAAAGTAAGGCCGGGATTCAATCCGATCACTCTTTGTCAGCTATTCACCTTTTAAAGGCAATGTTCCCGTGATCGCAGGAGACCGCATTCACGGCAAATTCTGCATATGTCGGCTCAATTGTTAATTACCTTTAAATGTCAAGCGTGCTACAACGCAGATCTAGCGCTGATCAGATTGAATCCTGGGACATCGGTCTGCACTGAAACTAGCTTAGCTTCATATCCAACTAGTCAATCAAACTAAAATGGATCCAGTTATTTATTCCTCTAAAAAGAGATGAATGTTTGAGGACAATGAAAGTGGGATACCACCACAAACAATAATAGGATTAAACAAATATAAACAAATCTAGAGCTTAACCTGGCTCCTCACATTTCTTCCTTCAACTCAGAGTTCTGTTCTGGACAGCAGAGACAGACAAAGATAACTGAGTGTGTCTTACTTTCTAACCAAATATTGTAACAGAATAAAAACCAAATATTTAAATACTAGAACACAGTTTGTAAACAAATTGCTAAAAATATCATAGAATAATATAACTCTGTCATAATCACATAAATAGTGTTTTTATCATAATGGCCAACCATTCAGGCATTTGTTGGCCTACACATTGACACAAGTCTCTCTCTGCATTTTAGGCAACATTTATGCAGTAGAGTTCAATCAACCCAATGCAATGCAACCCAATTCCCTATGTTCCTCCTCTTGAGATTCTGGACTCTTTGTCTCTCTCTCTCTATCTCTATGTAACAGAGTTGTATTTGTAACCTCCCTGCCAGCCTCTCTACACGCGTGACGCCCATCGCACTCCTCTGAGTGTTTGTCTGTGTTTCTCAGCGTCAGACTCTCTTTATGTCACGGTCAGATGACTGATTCCTCCCCTCATTCTGTCCATCATTCAGACGTCTGTGTATATGACGTGATGTGGTTCCTATGTACCTAATCTATACATCTGAGAAGCTCGCTTCCATACTCTCAAAAGTGCTATGTAGAACAATTTGTCCTTGTAGAACCCACTGGAACCCTCTGGAAAAGCTCCCAGATAGAACCAGGTCAGGTTAGACGAAACCCCTTTAGGTTCCAAATAGCAGCCTTTGAAGAGTTCTATTTGGAGAGTTCTATTTGGAACAAGAGGTTCTATGTGGAACCAAAAAAGGGTTTAGTATGATCTGAAAAGAGTTCCGTCTGGAACTCTGGACAATAGTGGTCGGCATCGCAGTCTCGTGAGACCGTAGATTTATTGTGTCTTGGATCTGTGAGAGGAAGACTCGTGAAGTCCAATCTGTGAGAGGAAGACTCGGCCACAGGGGTCACGTCTGTAGGCCGGCCCGGATGTTGTGGTGTCCTGACGTTCTTACCTCAGTCAGTGAGATCTAATGAAACTAGGATCAGATCCTTCCCTATACATTTCATTGTATTCATTATGACATAAAAAAGTCAAACTGATCCTACATCAGAACTCCTACTTTGAGAAACTTTGTGGATACGGGCCCATATCTCAGTCTTTTGGGAAACATTCAAGCCTGTTTTCTGTGGAGGGTAAAGAGGTGGGGTTTGTGGTGGTTGGGCCAGTGAACGTTTCTTACAAGTTGCTGTAGGAGGAAAAAAAACTTTCAGGAAAGTCACTGCTCCGAGAAATATTTAGGAGCCATGGAAACAAGTGCCGAGTGTAACTGAGTCAATTATCCTGGCTAAATGAATCAACATGACTTATCCTCATCCTAAGGTACTGTGATAATCCATAGTAGGGGCATGTGGAGGTGTAGCAGACATGAGACGGTCATGGTTGCTCATGGTCACGTGATGCGGTAGCCCCGCTTGTGACTTCACAATAAGTGTTGGCCCTCAGACCATAGGGAATTTCCTCTTTGTCTAATAGTTAAGATGTTGGTTTGTCCTGTGGGAGACCAGGGTTCAAATCCTGCTGGGGACAGAGGCTTTCTGTGTTTTTCTCAGAATTGTTTAGGAGCCACCGCAGCCTTTTATCTTGATTGGCTGGTGAAGCTCTGTCACATGACACACCATAACGAATGTCAGCCGTGCGCAGCGGGCGGTTGTCCTATCGCCTCTGACCACAGAACATTGGCCGACATTTTCTATTCATTTCCCATGATGAAATCGTTTCCGGGCTGATGATCTACTGCGCACGGCCAACACTGGTTATGGTGTGTCCTTGTGACAGACCTTTACCAACCTTGAAGTACTTAAGAACATTGTTGTGAAGGTTCTGTGTGGTTCAGTGTGGTTCTCAGAAGTTGCTGAAGATCTCCTGTTTCTTGCTCCAGTCCATAGGGGGCGCTCTCTTCTTGCCGTGTTGGGCCCTCTCTTTGGCCTCGGCTGCCGTGGGGCTCAGATGCAGTCCACTGTCCAGGAACGGGTCCGAAACACGGCGCTCATAATCCTCAGGGACCTAGAGAGATACACGTACGCAGGCACGCACACACACAGGTATTCAGACACACGTATTATTTGAGTATTTAGTATTTTTAAAATACACAGCCCAAAACAAGTAATTTTATTTGAGTATTCTAATGGTTATTTGTAAAAACCAAATAGTCTACCAAATTGTATTTGAGAGTATTTTCAAATACTTCTATCAAATACTATTTTCAAATACCTGAGTTAAATGTATGGGAGTGTATTTGAGTATTTTCAAAATACATAAAAAATATTCAACTACTTGTCTTTTCAAATAGAATATATCTGAATACTTACTTTGAATGTATGTGAAAGTAACTGAGATATTTGAACCCAGTTCTGCACATATTACATACATGTTACATATTACATACAACAAACCATAAACTAGCTACAGGATACACACACACACACACACACACACACACACACACACACACACACACACACACACACCACACACACACACACACACACACACACACACCTGAATGCTCATATCTGAGCTGCTGAATTCTGATTGGGTAGTCGAGCCACGTGAGTACTGGAATGCTGAGCTCCCATTGGTCTGTGAATTGGGCGAGCCGTTTGTGATTGGCGAGCCCATCAGGGTGACGTTGATGATTGGTGGATCCATTGGAGGTAGGTCAGTGGTTGAAGAGGGGGTGGGTGGGGCGCTGTCTGTCATTGGCTCGTCCACATAGACCTCTGGAACGCAGGAACAAACCACATGAGCAACTTGACAAAATCCTTCGAGATGAAGAGATGAATCCTTCAAACTGAAATATGTTTGTGGTCATTAATGGTTTAGATGCAAATATGGATTTCTGTCCTTAAAAAGAGAGAGAGAGAAAAGAAAGACAGTCATCCTTTGACCTTTGACATGTGTGCTGGTGGGCGTGACCCCGAGCCTCTTGAACAGCTCGTCTGTTTCCGCGTCGACCACCAGGAGGCATGTCTCGTCCCCCCCGCCACGTATAAACGACACCACCTCTGAGTGTCTCAACGCCTCGATGTTCACTCCATTCACCTGGGGAGGAGAGGAGGATGCGTGAATGGGTGAATGTTATTAGCCATATTTAATATCCTTATAGAGTTTATAGAGCTGATTCAACCATTTGCCTCCATTCACCTGAGGAGGAGTAGTTTTACAGGCAGACTTTGGAAATAACTATTTGTTCTTAACTGACCTGCATGAATCTCTGTCAGGTATCCCTAATCTCTGATTTATACATCTAGGACTGATTTTAAACTGGATTTGAAAATACTTGCTTTATTGCAAAATGTATACATTTTTTTGTGTGTGTGTCAATTGTGACAAAAAATGTATGTATATGATTACTACCATGTTGTTTTTTAGCAAATGACACAGAGCTGCAGTTACACAACCTGTCCAGCAGGTGGCACATGACTCCAGCCCCTGTGACTGGGATGGAAGCAGAGAGAGAAGGCAGTGATCTGTAATCTGATTCGTTAAGCTCCGTGGCAACTTTAATTTTGCATATCTCTCTCGCTCTCTCTCATCCTACACATTCCTACTGTGTCCTGAATCACACACACACAAATGCACTCCCACTCTCCCTGCCTCCCTCCATCCCTGCCTCCCTCCATCCCTCCCTCCATCTCTCCCTCTCACACTAACCCTACAGGGTAACCTAACCTGCCAAAGTCCATGTAATCAGCTCTTATCTAAGCTAATCTCATCTGTGTGTGTGTGTGTGTCTGAGGTAACACACACACACACACACACACACACACACACACACACACACACACACACACACACACACAGACTGTCTCTCTCTCTCTCGATCTGGCCCTACCTCCACCAGCCTGTCCCGGGGTCTGAGGTCTGCATGTTGGGCGGGGGACCCGGGGTCCACGCTGCGTATGAACTGTCCTCGCCGTGTTCTGTCACTGTGCAGGTTGAACCCGTATCCCAGCTCCCCCTTCACCATGTGACACAGCCGGGGGAGGAGCTCCACCGTCGCCATGGGAAACTCTGTATCTAACGACGCTGTCTCCGATGGCAACTACAGAGAGAGAGACAGAGACAGAAAGAGAGAGAGGAAACACAATGAAAGAAAAAGTTTGACATTGTAATTTAAAATCTAAGTTCTAATTTGGATCAGTAGAGGTGGAACGTAACTCAAGAGTATTCTGATGACAGCTTTGAGATTGAAGACCATAACAAATAGACAGTGAGTGAAGACCATAACAGACAGACAGTGAGTGAAGACCATAACAGACAGACAGTGAGTGAAGACCATAACAGACAGACAGTGAGTGAAGACCATAAGACAGACAGTGAGAGAAGACCATAACAGACAGACAGCGAGTGAAGACCATAACAGACAGACAGTGAGTGAAGACCATAACAGACAGACGTGAGTGAAGACCATAAGACAGACAGTGAGAGAAGACCATAACAAACAGACAGTGAGTGAAGACCATAACAGACAGACAGTGAGTGAAGACCATAACAGACAGACAGTGAGTGAAGACCATAACAAACAGACAGTGAGTGAAGACCATAACAGACAGACAGTGAGCGAAGACCAGAACAAACAGACAGTGAGTGAAGACCATAACAGACAGACAGTGAGTGAAGACCATAACAGACAGACAGTGAGTGAAGACCATAACAAACAGACAGTGAGTGAAGACCAGAACAAACAGACAGTGAGTGAAGACCAGAACAAACAGACAGTGAGTGAAGACCATAACAAACAGACAGTGAGTGAAGACCATAACAAACAGACAGTGAGTGAAGACCATAACAGACAGACAGTGAGTGAAGACCATAACAGACAGACAGTGAGTGAAGACCAGAACAAACAGACAGTGAGTGAAGACCAGAACAAACAGACAGTGAGTGAAGACCAGAACAAACAGACAGTGAGTGAAGACCATAACAAACAGACAGTGAGTGAAGACCATAAGACAGACAGTGAGTGAAGACCATAACAGACAGACAGTGAGTGAAGACCATAACAGACAGACAGTGAGTGAAGACCAGAACAAACAGACAGTGAGTGAAGACCATAACAAACAGACAGTGAGTGAAGACCATAACAAACAGACAGTGAGTGAAGACCATAACAAACAGACAGTGAGTGAAGACCAGAACAAACAGACAGTGAGTGAAGACCAGAACAAACAGACAGTGAGTGAAGACCATAAGACAGACAGTGAGTGAAGACCATAACAAACAGACAGTGAGTGAAGACCATAACAAACAGACAGTGAGTGAAGACCATAACAGACAGACAGTGAGTGAAGACCATAACAGACAGACAGTGAGTGAAGACCATAACAAACAGACAGTGAGTGAAGACCAGAACAAACAGACAGTGAGTGAAGACCAGAACAAACAGACAGTGAGTGAAGACCATAACAAACAGACAGTGAGTGAAGACCATAAGACAGACAGTGAGTGAAGACCATAAGACAGACAGTGAGTGAAGACCATAACAGACAGACAGTGAGTGAAGACCATAACAGACAGACAGTGAGTGAAGACCAGAACAAACAGACAGTGAGTGAAGACCATAACAAACAGACAGTGAGTGAAGACCATAACAAACAGACAGTGAGTGAAGACCATAAGACAGACAGTGAGTGAAGACCAGAACAAACAGACAGTGAGTGAAGACCAGAACAAACAGACAGTGAGTGAAGACCAGAACAAACAGACAGTGAGTGAAGACCAGAACAAACAGACAGTGAGTGAAGACCATAACAAACAGACAGTGAGTAAAGACCAGAACAAACAGACAGTGAGTGAAGACCAGAACAAACAGACAGTGAGTGAAGACCATAACAAACAGACAGTGAGTGAAGACCATAAGACAGACAGTGAGTGAAGACCATAACAGACAGACAGTGGGTGAAGACCATAACAAACAGACAGTGAGTGAAGACCATAAGACAGACAGTGAGAGAAGACCATAACAGACAGACAGTGAGTGAAGACCATAACAAACAGACAGTGAGTGAAGACCATAAGACAGACAGTGAGAGAAGACCATAACAAACAGACAGTGAGTGAAGACCATAACAAACAGACAGTGAGTGAAGACCAGAACAAACAGACAGTGAGTGAAGACCAGAACAAACAGACAGTGAGTGAAGACCATAAGACAGACAGTGAGTGAAGACCAGAACAAACAGACAGTGAGTGAAGACCATAACAAACAGACAGTGAGTGAAGACCATAAGACAGACAGTGAGTGAAGACCATAAGACAGACAGTGAGTGAAGACCATAACAGACAGACAGTGAGTGAAGACCATAACAAACAGACAGTGAGTAAAGACCAGAACAAACAGACAGTGAGTGAAGACCAGAACAAACAGACAGTGAGTGAAGACCAGAACAAACAGACAGTGAGTGAAGACCAGAACAAACAGACAGTGAGTGAAGACCAGAACAAACAGACAGTGAGAGAAGACCATAACAGACAGACAGTGAGTGAAGACCATAACAAACAGACAGTGAGTGAAGACCATAAGACAGACAGTGAGAGAAGACCATAACAAACAGACAGTGAGTGAAGACCATAACAAACAGACAGTGAGTGAAGACCAGAACAAACAGACAGTGAGTGAAGACCAGAACAAACAGACAGTGAGTGAAGACCATAAGACAGACAGTGAGTGAAGACCAGAACAAACAGACAGTGAGTGAAGACCATAACAAACAGACAGTGAGTGAAGACCATAAGACAGACAGTGAGTGAAGACCATAACAGACAGACAGTGGGTGAAGACCATAACAAACAGACAGTGAGTGAAGACCATAAGACAGACAGTGAGAGAAGACCATAACAGACAGACAGTGAGTGAAGACCATAACAAACAGACAGTGAGTGAAGACCATAAGACAGACAGTGAGAGAAGACCATAACAAACAGACAGTGAGTGAAGACCATAACAAACAGACAGTGAGTGAAGACCATAACAGACAGACAGTGAGTGAAGTTGTCAAAAGTTAAATCAGTAGCTATATAGATGTATATCTAAGTTATTAGTTCATCTGTTCAGATCTATTTCACTGAGACCCGACCGACCGACCGACCGACCCTCCCTCAGGCCCAGGGAAAGGGATGGATGGATCTGCCAGTGGTCTTTGTGTCCCAAATGGCAACCTATTCCCTATATAGTGCACTACTTTAGACCAGGGCCTATAGGGTGCCTTTTGGGACAGAGTTGAAACAGGGATAATGTCATGGTAATGTGATCAGTCTTCTATAAGCGTGACCCAGTACTCTCTGTGTGACTCCACCAGAATACCTGGAAACACACACACACACCTACACACATACACAATGTGGATGTGTGTGTCGCTGTCTGTCACAGTTTGTGCCAATGCAAACAAACCAGAACACCTTAATGACTGGTTGCCATGGCTGACAGGGTGTTTAAGGTAAGTTGGAGTGTTAATGCTTAAGGACATGGGGGGGGAGAGAGAGAGAGACTTCTGATGTCTTGGTTGGCCTCTTTATGTCCTCCCTACACCAGCTAAATACAGAACCATATACACACTCTATATCTGTCTCTGTCCTAATCAACCAACACACACCATCCCAAAACATCTATCTGGTTATAACATCAAACTGACCTCAAAAGCTCAAAGCCTGTCTATCTCCCTGGAGGGTATTTATTTGGGGGTCAACTGGGGAATATCTCTGAAGTCACAGTTTTCCATGGCAAGGAAGAGGAGGCTGAAGAGGAGGCTGAAGAGGAGGCTGAAGAGAAGGCTGAAGAGAAGGCTGAAGAGGAGGCTGAAGAGGAGGCTAAAGAGGAGGCTGAAGAGAAGGCTGAAGAGGAGGCTGAAGAGAAGGCTGAAGAGGAGGCTGAAGAGGAGGCTGAAGAGAAGGCTGAAGAGGAGGCTGAAGAGAAGGCTGAAGAGGAGGCTGAAGAGGAGGCTGAAGAGGAGTCTGAAGAGGAGGCTGAAGAGGAGGCTGAAGAGGAGGCTGAAGAGGAGGCTGAAGAGGAGGCTGAAGAGAAGGCTGAAGAGGAGGCTGAAGAGGAGGCTGAAGAGGAGGCTGAAGAGGAGGCTGAAGAGGAGGCTGAAGAGGAGGCTGAAGAGGAGGCTGAAGAGAAGGCTGAAGAGGAGGCTGAAGAGAAGGCTGAAGAGGAGGCTGAAGAGGAGGCTGAAGAGGAGTCTGAAGAGGAGGCTGAAGAGGAGGCTGAAGAGGAGGCTGAAGAGGAGGCTGAAGAGAAGGCTGAAGAGGAGGCTGAAGAGGAGGCTGAAGAGGAGGCTGAAGAGGAGGCTGAGTCAGGATTAGATGTGAGATGAGGGTCAGGGTTAAATTAGTTTCCTGCAGCAACGGAATTAGAAGTCTAGATAATGGCTGTTGGAGTTGGAGGTGAAAGATCAGCCCGTAATAGATACCAGTAACCAGAAAGTCAGATTGATCAGCCGGTAACCAGACAGCCAGATTGATCAGCCGGAAACCAGACAGCCAGATTGATCAGCCGGTAACCAGACAGTCAGATTGATCAGCCGGTAACCAGACAGTCAGATTGATCAACCGGTAACCAGACAGCCAGATTGATCAGCCGGTAACCAGACAGCCAGATTGATCAACCGGTAACCAGACAGTCAGATTGATCAACCGGTAACCAGACAGTCAGATTGATCAGCCAGTACTGGAGCAGAGTGTTCCTATGAAGATAACAGTCTGGTTATGTAATGCAATAAGGGCGTCTGCCAGGATAACACAATATGCTACGGAACAATGCACGCTGTGTGTGGGTGTGTGGGTGTGTGTTTGTGCCACAGAACAATGCACTTTGACTAGAGTATATCAGTCATCTGTGATAGACATAACATACGTAACATCACACAATGGAGTTTTATGGGACAACGTGTGTGTGTGTGTGTGTGTGTGTGTGTCTGCAGACAAATGAAAAGCATTAGGCATAGAGGTGTTGACCATCACATGGTGATTAATTTCAACAAATACACTGTCTCTGTAATCCCTCTAACTAAGCCATAATGTCTCTGTAATCCCTCTAACTAAGCCATTCTGTCTCTGTAATCCCTCTAACTAAGCCATTCTGTCTCTGTAATCCCTCTAACTAAGCCATTCTGTCTCTGTAATCCCTCTAACTAAGCCATTCTGTCTCTGTAATCCCTCTAAACCATACTGTCTCTGTAATCCCTCTAACTAAACCATACTGTCTCTGTAATCCCTCTAACTAAA
Source organism: Salmo salar (assembly GCF_965601325.2). NCBI lineage: Eukaryota > Metazoa > Chordata > Actinopteri > Salmoniformes > Salmonidae > Salmo > Salmo salar. The sequence goes on from NC_138302.1 coordinate 16,122,106, forward strand.
CCATTCTGTCTCTGTAATCCCTCTAACTAAGCCATTCTGTCTCTGTAATCCCTCTAACTAAACCATACTGTCTCTGTAATCCCTCTAACTAAACCATACTGTCTCTGTAATCCCTCTAACTAAACCATTCTGTCTCTGTAATCCCTCTAACTAAGCCATTCTGTCTCTGTAATCCCTCTAACTAAGCCATTCTGTCTCTGTAATCCCTCTAACTAAGCCATTCTGTCTCTGTAATCCCTCTAACTAAACCATACTGTCTCTGTAATCCCTCTAACTAAACCATTCTGTCTCTGTAATCCCTCTAACTAAACCATTCTGTCTCTGTAATCACTCTAACTAAGCCAACTTCATACGGGTTTCAATCAGAGGCACATAGCACTTGCCATTTAAAAGTACTTTCTGATTTGAGCTGAAATCTGCAGCGTTTATGGTGAATATGACCTCATTAACGGTAGTTGAATGCACTCGTCGCCAACATGCCATATACAGTGCATTCGGAAAGTATTCGGATCCCTTGACTTAAACCTTTTGTTACGTTACAGCCTTATTCTAAAATTCCCCTCATCAATCTACACACAATACTCCATTATGACAAAGCAAAAACAGGTTCTTATACATTTTTGCAAATGTATTTAAAAAAAACCCTGAAATATCACATTTACATAAGTATTCAGAGCCTTTACTCAGTACTTTGTTGACGCACCTTTGGCAGCGATTACAGCCTTGAGTCTTCTTGGGTATGATGCTACAAGCTTGGCACACCTGTATTTGGGGAGTTTCTCCCATTCTTCCCTGCAGATCCTCTCAAGCTCTGTCAGGTTGGATGAGGAGTGGCTCTGTCAGGTTGGATGAGGAGTGGCTCTGTCAGGTTGGATGAGGAGTGGCTCTGTCAGGTTGGATGAGGAGTGGCTCTGTCAGGTTGGATGAGGAGTGGCTCTGTCAGGTTGGATGGGGAGCGTCGCTGCACAGATATTTTCAGGTCTCTCCAGAGATGTTAGATCGGGTTCAAGTCCGGGCTCTGGCTGGGCCACACAAGGACATTCAGAGACTTGTCCTGAAGCCACTCCTGCGTTGTCTTGGCTGTGTGCTTAGGGTTGTTGTCCTGTTGGAAGGTGAACCTTCGCCCCAGTCTGAGGTCCTGAGCGCTCTGGAGCAGGTTTTCATCAAGGATCTCTCTGTACTTTGCTATGTTCATCTTTCTCTCGATCCTGACTAGTCTCCCAGTCCCTGCCGCTGAAAAACATCCCCACAGCATGATGCTGCCACTACCATGCTTCACCGTAGGGATGGTGCCAGGTTTCCTCCAGACGTGATGCTTGGCATTCAGGCCAAAGAGTTCAATCTTGGTTTCATCAGACCAGAGAATCTTGTTTCTCATGGTCTGAGAGTCTTTAGGTGCCTTTTGGCAAATTCCAAGTGGGCTGTCATGTGCCTTTTACTGAGGAGTGGCTTCCGTCTGGCCACTCTACCATAAAGGCCTGATTGGTGGAGTGCGTTGTCCTTCTGGAAGGTTCTCCCATCTCCACAGAGGAACTCTGGAGCTCTGTCAATTTCGAGTCTCATAGCAAAGGGTCTGAATACTTATGTAAATAAGGTATTTCTGTTTTCGCTTTGTCATTATCGGGTATTGTGTGTAGATAGATTATTTATTTATTATTTATTTTATTTATTTATTTCACCTTGATGAGGTAAAACATGAATTGAATCAATTTTAGAATAAGGCTGTAACGAAACAAACACCTTGAAAAAGTCAATACTTTTTCTTTTTTTTAATACTTTCCGAATGCACTGTAGATGTGAACTAGGCCACAGACAGGGGAACATGGATATAGCAACACTTGTGTGTGTCTGTCTGTGTTACCAGTCTGTTAAACAACGCCCTTCCTCCTGCTTCATTTCATCTCAGAGTGTATTGTAGAAGCTACAGTACAGTATGTATGTCATCTGATAGGGCTGCATCAGTTCACCAGTAGTGACTTAACACCCTTCACACCTCCACAGGTAGGCCTACAGGGTGAAGAACATGCAAACAGTAGACAAAAGGAGAGAGGATGTGTGTGTGTGTGTGTGTGTGTGTGTGTGTGTGTGTGTGTGTGTGTGTGTGTGTGTGTGTGTGTGTGTGTGTCGACAGAGAATGAGCAAGAAAAGGAGAAAGGGGGGAGAAATATCTGCTCAGTTTAAATGCCTGTAGAATGTTGGGCCACCCACCACAGTTTGAATACCTGTAGAATGCTGGGCCACCCACCACAGTTTGAATACTGTAGAACGCTGGGCCACCCACCACAGTTTGAATACCTGTAGAATGCTGGGCCACCCACCACAGTTTGAATGCCTGTAGAATGCTGGGCCACCCACCACAGTTTGAATACCTGTAGAATGCTGGGCCACCCACCACAGTTTGAATACCTGTAGAATGCTGGGCCACCCACCACAGTTTGAATACTGTAGAACGCTGGGCCACCCACCACAGTTTGAATACCTGTAGAATGCTGGGCCACCCACCACAGTTTGAATGCCTGTAGAATGCTGGGCCACCCACCACAGTTTGAATACCTGTAGAATGCTGGGCCACCCACCACAGTTTGAATACCTGTAGAATGCTGGGCCACCCACCACAGTTTGAATACCTGTAGAACGCTGGGCCACCCACCACAGTTTGAATAACTGTAGAACGCTGGGCCACCCACCGCAGTTTGAATACCTGTAGAACGCTGGGCCACCCACCACAGTTTGAATACCTGTAGAACGCTGGGCCACCCACCACAGTTTGAATACCTGTAGAACGCTGGGCCACCCACCACAGTTTGAATACTGTAGAACGCTGGGCCACCCACCACAGTTTGAATACCTGTAGAATGCTGGGCCACCCACCACAGTTTGAATGCCTGTAGAATGCTGGGCCACCCACCACAGTTTGAATACCTGTAGAATGCTGGGCCACCCACCACAGTTTGAATACCTGTAGAATGCTGGGCCACCCACCACAGTTTGAATACCTGTAGAACGCTGGGCCACCCACCACAGTTTGAATACCTGTAGAATGCTGGGCCACCCACCACAGTTTGAATACCTGTAGAACGCTGGGCCACCCACCACAGTTTGAATACCTGTAGAATGCTGGGCCACCCACCACAGTTTGAATACCTGTAGAATGTTGGGCCACCCACCACAGTTTGAATGCCTGTAGAATGTTGGGCCACCCACAACAGTTTGAATACCTGTAGAATGCTGGGCCACCCACCACAGTTTGAATACCTGTAGAATGCTGGGCCACCCACCACAGTTTGAATGCCTGTAGAATGCTGGGCCACCCACCACAGTTTGAATACTGTAGAATGTTGGGCCACCCACCACAGTTTGAATGCCTGTAGAATGTTGGGCCACCCACCAGTTTGAATACCTGTAGAATGTTGGGCCACCCACCACAGTTTGAATACCTGTAGAATGCTGGGCCACCCACCACAGTTTGAATACCTGTAGAATGTTGGGCCACCCACAACAGTTTGAATACTTGTAGAATGCTGGGCCACCCACCACAGTTTGAATACCTGTAGAATGTTGGGCCACCCACCACAGTTTGAATACCTGTAGAATGCTGGGCCACCCACCACAGTTTGAATACCTGTAGAATGCTGGGCCACCCACCACAGTTTGAATACTGTAGAACGCTGGGCCACCCACCACAGTTTGAATACTGTAGAACGCTAACCCTAACCCACCACCATATTCCCTATTTAGTGCAATACTTTTGACCAGGGTCCATAGGTTAAAAGTAGTGCACTATATAAGGATTAGTGACGTGTAGTTCGTGAATGATTCCTTCTATTTGAACGACTCTTTTTACTGACTCGAGAGTCATGATTCGTTTTTCTGAGTGACTTGTTCATTTTAGTCGGTCGTTTGACCTGCTTGTGCTGGCTGCAATGAGTCCTACAGGTGCATGAAAAGCCCGTTTCTGCTTGATCTGGAGGCTCTGTATGGAGGGTGTAACACAAAAGCGGAGCCTCCAGAGGCCAAATTGAGCTCCATCCCGCGTCGATGTTGTAACAATGTGGAGCTTTGCATTGACATGATTGGTTGAACTTAGGTCGGGGTGGGAGCTCCTGTATAAACGCAAACTCACTTCCTTGACAACAGCTCTGCTCAACAGCTGAAGAAGTATGAGTACCCTGACTTTTGCAGAGTGTATCACCGTAAGTGCTGCACGGCCAATGCAGACACTGACCAGGCAGCGGCTCTAACACAGGCTCCTTTGGCTCAGCGGCTGGAGTTTATATCTCAGTGCTCCAGAGACGTGCTCCAACCAACTGTCTGTCATATTTACGCGCAGGAAAATAGATCATGAGAAGAAACCTACGTGTTTAGAACTGAAAAGGTGCAAGAATTAATGCAATTAATTGATTATTGAATGTTTTGATGGACACCGTTTTGTAGAACCAAAACATACACAGCCTCTGCTCAACAAACTCAATAACTAATCTTTCTGGGGAGGCTGCAGTTCGCGAACGACTTTACCACTTTGTCCGGCTACCCAGACTACTTGCTCCGGTCCAAACGCTATGCCACGCCTATGGACGTTACTTCTCCGCAATGAGAAAGTATGTAGCGAAAGACAGAGCAGCGGAAGAGTCGTCAGGCTACCAATCACCCGGCAGTCAAACAATGCATTCCGCCAAGAGTCGTTCACAATCTAGTCCGGTTTCAAATGTATCAATAAATAATCGTACTTGTATGCCCAGCAATCAACAAAAGTACATTGTTTAAAGCACACGTTTACAAATCTCAGCCACAAACGACCGCTCCAATAAGCCCCCTATGGTGAACTAGAGGATTGTAGAATCATGACTCTTTCGTGTTTTCTATTCGCCGGTAACGGGGCCTGCAAACTCTGAGCATTACTGCCTCAAATGAATGAAATATTAGTTATTTTGATTAAAAGATCTTAGTTAGTAAAAAGAGCCAAACTTCTCATCCCTATAACAGGGATCTTTAGTATTGGGGATTTGGGGTCCTAAAGGACAAGGGTTTGGACCGGAGCCTGACCAGGTGATCAAAGGAACAACAAAGCACTGAGGTTCTAAAGGACATTATGACACCTGAGATCTTTGGAGAAAAAAACCCCTGTATCCTTTCAAATATCTCTGTACATGGACACAAACCAGTTTTAAATGTAGCAGATTGTGATTGGGTTATATTGTCACCTTGGGAACAGAGAGGCTTGAAGTTAGCAGAGAGACACAAAAGTATTGAGAGTATTTTTTGCTGACATGTCAAAAAGGGGTGGTGAGTGATGGGTGCTGTGAGAACAGGTACCATGGACAGACTGTGTATCTGACCTGCTCTAGTCCATGGACAGACTGTGTGTTTCTGACCTGCTCTAGTCCATGGACAGACTGTGTGTATCTGACCTGCTCTAGTCCATGGACAGACTGTGTGTATCTGACCTGCTCTAGTCCATGGACAGACTGTGTGTATCTGACCTGCTCTAGTCCATGGACAGACTGTGTGTTTCTGACCTGCTCTAGTCCATGGACAGACTGTGTGTTTCTGACCTGCTCTAGTCCATGGACAGACTGTGTGTATCTGACCTGCTCTAGTCCATGGACAGACTGTGTGTATGTGACCTGCTCTAGTCCATGGACAGACTGTGTGTATCTGACCTGCTCTAGTCCATGGACAGACTGTGTGTATCTGACCTGCTCTAGTCCATGGACAGACTGTGTATGTGACCTGCTCTAGTCCATGGACAGACTGTGTATCTGACCTGCTCTAGTCCATGGACAGACTGTGTATCTGACCTGCTCTAGTCCATGGACAGACTGTGTATCTGACCTGCTCTAGTCCATGGACAGACTGTGTATCTGACCTGCTCTAGTCCATCGACAGACTGTGTGTATGTGACCTGCTCTAGTCCATGGACAGACTGTGTATCTGACCTGCTCTAGTCCATGGACAGACTGTGTGTATCTGACCTGCTCTAGTTCATGGACAGACTGTGTGTATCTGACCTGCTCTGGTCCATGGACAGACTGTGTGTATCTGACCTGCTCTAGTCCATGGACAGACTGTGTGTATCTGACCTGCTCTAGTCCATGGACAGACTGTGTGTATCTGACCTGCTCTGGTCCATGGACAGACTGTGTGTATCTGACCTGCTCTAGTCCATGGACAGACTGTGTGTATCTGACCTGCTCTAGTCCATGGACAGACTGTGTGTATCTGACCTGCTCTAGTCCATGGACAGACTGTGTGTATGTGACCTGCTCTAGTCCATGGACAGACTGTGTGTATCTGACCTGCTCTGGTCCATGGACAGACTGTGTGTATCTGACCTGCTCTAGTCCATGGACAGACTGTGTGTATCTGACCTGCTCTAGTCCATGGACAGACTGTGTGTATCTGACCTGCTCTAGTCCATGGACAGACTGTGTGTATGTGACCTGCTCTAGTCCATGGACAGACTGTGTGTATCTGACCTGCTCTGGTCCATGGACAGACTGTGTGTATCTGACCTGCTCTAGTCCATGGACAGACTGTGTGTATGTGACCTGCTCTAGTCCATGGACAGACTGTGTGTATGTGACCTGCTCTAGTCCATGGACAGACTGTGTGTATCTGACCTGCTCTAGTCCATGGACAGACTGTGTGTATCTGACCTGCTCTGGTCCATGCCTGACGGCTGATTCCCTCTAACTCTGATCTCTCCTAAACAACACAGGTGTGTTTGACCGCAGAGTGGGAGGTAGAATAAGATAGAGAGAGTGTGTGTGTGTGTGTGTGTGTGTGTGTGTGTGTGTGTGTGTGTGTGTGTGTGTGTGTGTGTGTGTGTGTGTGTGTGTGTGTGTGTGTGTACCAACACAGATAACAGCCTCGCTGCTCGTTCATTCACTAGCAGAAATAGACGCCTGTCCAATTGAAGCACTGGTTAGTAGAATGGATAGGATTTAAACAGATTCCAATTCAGGCACTGGTCACAGTATGTAGGATTTAAACCAATCACAGCCCACCAGGTGCCTGTCTGATCCTGATTACATGACAGGTAAAACAACACTGTCCTCTTCCCTCCTTTTCCCTCCTCTCCTATTCCCTCCTCTCCTCTCCTCTCCCCTCCTCTCATGTCTGTCTGTCTGTCTATATTTATCTCAACTGGGTCAGACCAGTTTACCATCTGTTTCTCCTGACCAATTCACTCTCCTCCTCTCAGAGTACACAGTGAATTCCCATATTCATAAAGTGTCTCAAAGTAGGAGTGCTGATCTAATATCAGTTTCACCTTGTTTTTTTTGGTCTTTTTACCCACTTTCTCCCCAATTGGTAGTTACAGTCTTGTCCCATCGCTGCAATTGCCCTATGAACTCGAGATAGGTGAAGGTCAAGAGCCATGCGTCCTCCGAATCACGACTCCGCCAAGCTGCACTGCTTCTTGACACACTGCTCGTTTAACCCGGAAGCCAGCCTCACCAATGTGTCAGAGGAAACACCGTACAGCTGGTGACCTAAGTCAGCTTGCACGTGCACTGCCCACCACAAGGAGTTGCTAGAGTGCGATGGGACAAGGAAATCCCGGCCGGCCAAACCCTCCCCTAACCCGGACGACACTGGGCCAATTGTGCTCCGTCTCATGGGTCTCCCGGTCACGGAGACCCATGAGTGATACCTAAAAACCGCTGCGCCACTCGGGAGATAAGTTTCACTTTTTTAGATTATAATGAATAAGACTACAAGGACAGGTGGGGACCTGATCTGGGATCAGTTTAGCCTTTTAGATTATAATGAATAAGACTACAAGGACAGGTGGGGACCTGATCTAGGATCAGTTTAGCCTTTTAGATTATAATGAATAAGACTACAAGGACAGGTGGGGACCTGATCTAGGATCAGTTTAGCCTTTTAGATTATAATGAATAAGACTACATGGACAGGTGGGGACCTGATCTAGGATCAGTTTAGCCTTTTAGATTATAATGAATAAGACTACATGGACAGGTGGGGACCTGATCTAGGATCAGTTTAGCCTTTTAGATTATAATGAATAAGACTACATGGACAGGTGGGGACCTGATCCTTGATCAGCACTCCAACTCCAAGACACTCTTATCCAAAGTGGTTACAGTAGTGTGTCTATAAATTTGCATACTGGCCCCCCCCGTGGGAATCAAACCCACAGCCCTGGCCTTGCAAGCACCATGCTCTACCACCTGATCCACACAGGACCCACAGCCCTGGCCTTGCAAGCACCATGCTCTACCATTTCTAGGTTCACTAGAAATGAAATACAACTGTTTTTGTGCTTAGAGAGTGACCAAGTATCCCCACTGAATAGATACCATCTACCTTACCACATCACCTACCCTTTTCTTGGTGCCAATCATCAGGCTTGACGTCGGCGATCGTGTATCCATCCTTCTGGGTGAGGCAGAGGTGTGTTTGAGTGCTTTAGTGAGGATGTGTATGGGTGAGGGTGAGAGGACTTCCCCCTGGGCTACAGGGGAGGCTGAGGGGGAGGTGAAGGGGGAGGGCCGGGGAGAGAGATTGCCCATCTCAACGGCGAGGTCCTCTGTGCAGGCCAGCCCGTGACCACGCAGGTAATCATCTGTCTCTTTGTCGATGACCAGCAACCTGGTACGATGCTCCACTGCTCTGATACGATACACTACCTAGAGGGAAGAGGGTGATGGAGACAGCAACACAATTAGACCCAACCAAATCATGACAAAACAAAAAGATCATTACTTGACACATTGGAAAGAATTAACAAAAAAAACAGAGCAAACTAGAATGCTATTTGGCCGTAAACAGAGAGTATACAGTGGCAGAATACCTGACCACTGTGACTGACCCAAATTTAAGCTGCAATTCCTAACCTCCTGCCAAGTGTATGACCATATTAGAGACACATATTTCCCTCAGATTACACAGACACACAAAGAATTCGAAAACAAACCAGATTCTGATAAACTCTCATATCTACTGGGTGAAATACCACAGTGTGCCATCACAGCAGCAAGATGTGTGACCTGTTGCCACAAGAAAAGGGCAACCAGTGAAGAACAAATACCATTGTAAACACAACCCATATTTATGTTTATTTATTTTCCCTTTTGTACATTAACCACTTGTAAATCATTACAACACTGTATATATACATAATATGACATTTGAAATGTCTTTATTCTTTTGAAACTTCTGTATGTTAAATGTTTACTGTTCATTTTTATTGTTTATTTCACTTTTGCATATTATCTACTTCACTTGCTTTGGCAATGTTAACATATGTTTCCCCATGACAATAAAACCCCTTAAATTGATTTGAATTGAATTGAGAGAGAGGAGGGGAGAGAGGGAGGAGAGGAGAGAGGATAGATATAGGGAGGAAAATGAGAGAGGAGAGGAGAGATATAGGGAGAAAAAGAGAGGAGGGGAGAGAGAGAGGAGGGGAGAGAGGAGAGATATAGGGAGAAAAAGAGAGAGGAGGGGAGAGAGAGAGGAGGGGAGAGAGGATAGATATAGGGAGAAAAAGAGAGAGGAGGGGAGAGAGAGAGGAGGGGGAGAGAGGAGAGATATAGGGAGAAAAAGAGAGAGGAGGGGGAGAGAGAGAGGAGGGGAGAGAGGAGAGATATAGGGAGAAAAAGAGAGAGGAGGGGAGAGAGAGAGGAGGGGAGAGAGGAGAGATATAGGGAGAAAAAGAGAGAGGGAGGAGGGGAGAGAGGAGAGATATAGGGAGAAAAAGAGAGAGGGAGGAGGGGAGAGAGGAGAGATATAGGGAGAAAAAGAGAGAGGGAGGAGGGGAGAGAGGAGAGATATAGGGAGAAAAAGAGCGAGGGGGATAAATTATTAACTGCTTTCATATTTTTGTTGAACCGTTCACAGTCATGTCAATAAAGCACAAATTGTGAGAGGGAGTGACAGATGGATTAGAGAGAGAGTGAGGAAAAACAATGGAGAGGAAAGTAAGGAGGAGAGAGAGAGAGATGAAAAGGAGAATGAGAAGATATTTTAGATGAGTTGAGGAATAATGACAGAGCCACCAGAGGGGTGGTGGCAGAGGACAAGGAAGAAGGGAGAGAGAGAGAAAGAGAGAGTAATGGGTTAACATGGAGAGTAGGGTTGTCAATTCCATTTCAATTAAGAAAGTAAAGCAAATTCCAATTCCAAATTTTCCTCATTGAAAAGCATTGAAGAGAATTAGAATTTCAGTGCAGCCTACTTCCTGAATGGGCTGGAATTGAACTGGAATTGACCCCAACCCTGCTGGAGACAGGGGTAGTTAAAGGGTTAAAAGGTGATCCGACCACATCTCGGGCAAATAGCTGTTGGTGTGACAACCTCAACCCAGTTTCAAAGACCTGAGTTTGTTTTTAACACGACTAACACACATAGTCCCAGCTCCACAATACCTTCCATTGATTCCCATAACAATAAGGACTCATTTCACCCAGTTCACTGTCCATCCCCTAAGGCTACGGGAAGTAGTCTGTGATGTCTTTTCCGTTATGTGTCGGACCTCAGGAAAACTAGATGTTGACGTCGGCTAAATGGGATCTAATCACATCTAAATCTTAAGTGGGCAAACAGGTAGAAGGTAACCTGTTGTCTGTGGTTCACACGCATACTGTAACACACACACACACACACACACACACACACACACACACACACACACACACACACACACACACACACACACACACACACACACACACACACACACACACACACTCGAGTCGCACTCACACACACACACACTCACACACACAGAGAGACAGAAGAGAGAGAATACCTAAAAACTGTGACTGACCAAAAACGAAGGAAAGCTTTGACTATGTACAGATTCAGTGAGCATAGCCTTGCTATTGAGAAAGGCCACTGTAGGCAGACCTGGCTCTCAAGGGAAGACAGGCTATGTGCACACTGCCCACAAAATGAGGTGGAAACTGAGCTGCACTTCCTGCACTTTCTTCCACAAGAAAAGGGCAACAAGTGAAGCACAAACACCATTGTAAATACAGCTCATATTTATGTTTATTTATTTTCCCTTTTGTACTTCAACTATTTGCACATCATTACAACACTGTACATACCCATAATGTAACATTTGAAATGTATCTATTATTTTGGAACTTTCGTGAGTGAAATGATTACTGTTCATTTCTGATTATTTCACTTTTGTTTATCTATTTCACTTGCTTTGGCAATGTAAACATATGTTTCCCATGCTGATAAAACCCTTGAATTGAAATTGAATTGAGAGAGAAAGCACTCACTTGATGGTGCGTCTCTTCCTCCACGTTTTCCCCGTTCACTTCCACGACCCGATCCCCCGCGCGCAGCCCCGAAAGCTCCGCGGACGAACCGGGTTCCACTTTCCGTATGAACTGTCCGCCTTTATTCCGCTCGCCGTGAAGGTGAAAGCCGTAGCCGCGCGGCCCTTTCGTTAGGAAACAAAGCCGTGGTCTCAGCTCCCACTCCATTCTATCGAATGTCCGTGTGAAAAATCTAGAGTCCGATGAAAATGTAAAGTTCCTCAAACCGGGAACCAGGTTAGGTTAAGCTACCTATCCCAGGTAGGACAGGAGTTTCAGTCCGAAGGAACGATCACAGACATCCGCGGCCCAAAACTCCCCTTTCACCATGATGATGCGCACTGGTGTGACTGTGCTGAACACGGACAAAAGTATCCAAACCACAAAGTAAAAAGAAAGAACACGTTGGCTACTCAAAAGGAGGAGAGATGTCAATCAATCCGAAATAGCAGCATACAGTCTAACACTAACCCTACAGTCCCCGGGGCTGGAAAAACGATAACCGTAAAGTTGTTCAACTAGGACACTGTCGTTAGTTAAATTACCGTAGATTACCTCGAGCCTACCCGAGGGTTTATCCAGAAGATCAGAGATTAAGGAATAGCTGCTTCACACACACACACAGTAGCCTAAATCCCCGTGTGTGTGTGTGTGTGTGTGTGTGTGTGTGTGTGTGTGTGTGTGTGTGTGTGTGTGTGTGTGTGTGTGAAGGCGATCCTGTCCCACTCCGCGCTACAGTGGCAATGACGAATAGCAACAGGTGCCTCTGCGTTCCGTTCTGTTCGCACCTGCACAGCGCGACACACACACTCCGCTGTAAAAACACTCCTGGGAGAAATATGATGATACATTGCCCATATAGGCTAAAAGAGATCCAGGAAGCGCTTATATACCTGCTGCCGGAATCCCACGCCTGATAATACATCTATTTCCCGTTATATAGTCTGGATACACTGATCTAAAGTCAGTTTTGCACACCCCAGTCTAATGGTTAAGGTCGGGGTTGAGGGAGGGTGATCTGATCCTAGATCTGTGCCTATGAGCGACTTCTACTTGGAGCCGCAACAGGCAGGTAGTTTCATGATTGCGACCTGGATAAGAGGGAAGTCTTCCTCATCTGTTGGCTGTGAAAGAAAGAGACAGAGGAAGAGAGGCTGAGAAAGGGAGGAAGAGAGAGATAGAGAGGGAGGAAGAGCGATAGAGAGAGGCTGAGAGAGGGAGGAAGAGAGGCTGAGAGAGGGAGGAAGAGAGATAGAGAGAGACAGAGAGGCTGAGAGAGGGATGAAGAGAGAGATAGAGAGAGATAGAGAGAGACAGAGTACACTCTAAAAATTAGGGGTTCAACAAGGGTTCTTCTAAGATCCTCAACGTTCTTTGAAGAACCTTAGGGTTCTTGGCACTGAAAATTGCCCCCAAAAGGTTCTTCCAAGAACCCCATAGGAGGTGGGGTTCATCGAGGAACCTCCTTAGTTGTTGGGGGTTCTTGCAGGAGCCTAACTGTCCATCTGAAACATTTGGATTTGAATTTGAAAGGACAGCAGGTGCAGGAACTTAACTGAAGAATGTAAAGAGCTCCTCAATTTAAGGTCCCTTTTATGATCTAAATGGATATTGTTTTATGATGATACCATCTATCTTTTCATATTTGTGCAAATCTTTCTAAAACAGAAAATGGACACAATTCAATGGATATCAATCAATAAAGAGGTAAGACTATGTTGAAGGCTATAAGAATATGTACTGTAGGCTATAAGAATATGTTGAAGGCTATAAGAATATGTTGAAGGCTATAAGAATATGTACTGTAGGCTATAAGAATATGTACTGTAGGCTATAAGAATATGTTGAAGGCTATAAGAATATGTACTGTAGGCTATAAGAATATGTACTGTAGGCTATAAGAATATGTTGAAAGCTATAAGAATATGTACTGTAGGCTATAAGAATATGTACTGTAGGCTATAAGAATATGTTGAAAGCTATAAGAATATGTACTGTAGGCTATAAGAATATGTACTGTAGGCTATAAGAATATGTACTGTAGGCTATAAGAATATGTACTGTAGGCTATAAGAATATGTACTGTAGGCTATAAGAATATGTTGAAAGCTATAAGAATATGTACTGTAGACTATAAGAATATGTACTGTAGGCTATAAGAATATGTACTGTAGGCTATAAGAATATGTTGAAGGCTATAAGAATATGTACTGTAGCATATAAGAATATGTACTGTAGGCTATAAGAATATGTACTGTAGCATATAAGAATATGTACTGTAGCATATAAGAATATGTACTGTAGGCTATAAGAATATGTACTGTAGCATATAAGAATATGTACTGTAGGCTATAAGAATATGTACTGTAGGCTATAAGAATATGTACTGTAGGCTATAAGAATATGTACTGTAGGCTATAAGAATATGTTGAAGGCTATAAGAATATGTACTGTAGGCTATAAGAATATGTTGAAAGCTATAAGAATATGTACTGTAGGCTATAAGAATATGTACTGTAGGCTATAAGAATATGTACTGTAGACTATAAGAATATGTTGAAAGCTATAAGAATATGTACTGTAGGCTATAAGAATATGTACTGTAGGCTATAAGAATATGTTGAAGGCTATAAGAATATGTACTGTAGGCTATAAGAATATGTACTGTAGCATATAAGAATATGTACTGTAGCATATAAGAATATGTACTGTAGGCTATAAGAATATGTACTGTAGCATATAAGAATATGTACTGTAGGCTATAAGAATATGTACTGTAGGCTATAAGAATATGTACTGTAGGCTATAAGAATATGTACTGTAGCATATAAGAATATGTACTGTAGGCTATAAGAATATGTACTGTAGGCTATAAGAATATGTTGAAGGCTATAAGAATATGTTTGTAACGCCCTGGCCATAGAGAGGGGTTTTTTGTTCTTTATTTTGGTTAGGCCAGGGTGTTACATTGGGTGGGCGTTCTATGTTCCTTTCTCTATGTTTTTGTATTTCTTTGTTTTGGGCCGTGTGTGGCTCCCAATCAGGCACAGCTGAAGCTCGTTGTTGCTGATTGGGAGTCACACATAAGGAGCATGTTTTTCCTTTGGGTTTTGTGGGTAATTGTTTCTGTTGAGTGTTTTGCACCTGACAGGACTGTTTGGCTGTCAGTTTTCTTATTTTTGTGTAGTGTTCTCTTTTGTTCTAATTAAAATCATGATGAACACTAACTCCGCTGAGCCTTGGTCTACTCTCTCTCCCGACAGCCCTTACAATGTTGAAGGCTATAAGAATATGGACTGTAGGCTATAAGAATATGTCTGAAAGCTATAAGAATATGTACTGTAGGCTATAAGAATATGTACTGTAGGCTATAAGAATATGTTGAAAGCTATAAGAATATGTACTGTAGGCTATAAGAATATGTACTGTAGGCTATAAGAATATGTACTGTAGGCTATAAGAATATGTACTGTAGGCTATAAGAATATGTACTGTAGGCTATAAGAATATGTCTGAAAGCTATAAGAATATGTACTGTAGAGCTATAAGAATATGTACTGTAGGCTATAAGAATATGTACTGTAGGCTATAAGAATATGTTGAAGGCTATAAGAATATGTACTGTAGGCATATAAGAATATGTACTGTAGGCTATAAGAATATGTACTGTAGCATATAAGAATATGTACTGTAGGCTATAAGAATATGTACTGTAGCATATAAGAATATGTACTGTAGGCTATAAGAATATGTACTGTAGGCTATAAGAATATGTACTGTAGGCTATAAGAATATGTTGAAGGCTATAAGAATATGTACTGTAGGCTATAAGAATATGTTGAAAGCTATAAGAATATGTACTGTAGGCTATAAGAATATGTACTGTAGGCTATAAGAATATGTACTGTAGGCTATAAGAATATGTTGAAAGCTATAAGAATATGTACTGTAGGCTATAAGAATATGTACTGTAGGCTATAAGAATATGTTGAAGGCTATAAGAATATGTACTGTAGGCTATAAGAATATGTACTGTAGGCATATAAGAATATGTACTGTAGCATATAAGAATATGTACTGTAGGCTATAAGAATATGTACTGTAGCATATAAAAATATGTACTGTAGGCTATAAGAATATGTACTGTAGGCTATAAGAATATGTACTGTAGGCTATAAGAATATGTACTGTAGCATATAAGAATATGTACTGTAGAGCTATAAGAATATGTACTGTAGGCTATAAGAATATGTACTGTAGGCTATAAGAATATGTTGAAGGCTATAAGAATATGTACTGTAGGCATATAAGAATATGTACTGTAGGCTATAAGAATATGTACTGTAGGCATATAAGAATATGTACTGTAGGCATATAAGAATATGTACTGTAGGCTATAAGAATATGTACTGTAGCATATAAGAATATGTACTGTAGGCTATAAGAATATGTACTGTAGGCTATAAGAATATGTACTGTAGGCTATAAGAATATGTTGAAGGCTATAAGAATATGTACTGTAGGCTATAAGAATATGTTGAAAGCTAGAAGAATATGTACTGTGGGCTATAAGAATATGTACTGTAGGCTATAAGAATATGTACTGTAGGCTATAAGAATATGTTGAAAGCTATAAGAATATGTACTGTAGGCTATAAGAATATGTACTGTAGGCTATAAGAATATGTTGAAGGCTATAAGAATATGTACTGTAGGCTATAAGAATATGTACTGTAGGCGATAGTGAAGGCAAGATATGTACTGTAGGCTATAAGAATATGTACTGTAGGCATATAAGAATATGTACTGTAGGCTATAAGAATATGTACTGTAGGCTATAAGAATATGTACTGTAGGCTATAAGAATATGTACTGTAGCATATAAGAATATGTACTGTAGGCTATAAGAATATGTACTGTAGGCTATAAGAATATGTTGAAGGCTATAAGAATATGTTTGTAACGCCCTGGCCATAGAGAGGGGTTTTTTGTTCTTTATTTTGGTTAGGCCAGGGTGTTACATTGGGTGGGCGTTCTATGTTCCTTTCTCTATGTTTTTGTATTTCTTTGTTTTGGGCCGTGTGTGTGGCTCCCAATCAGGCACAGCTGAAGCTCGTTGTTGCTGATTGGGAGTCACACATAAGGAGCATGTTTTTCCTTTGGGTTTTGTGGGTAATTGTTTCTGTTGAGTGTTTTGCACCTGACAGGACTGTTTGGCTGTCAGTTTTCTTATTTTTGTGTAGTGTTCTCTTTTGTTCTAATTAAAATCATGATGAACACTAACTCCGCTGAGCCTTGGTCTACTCTCTCTCCCGACAGCCCTTACAATGTTGAAGGCTATAAGAATATGGACTGTAGGCTATAAGAATATGTACTGTAGGCTATAAGAATATGTACTGTAGGCTATAAGAATATGTACTGTAGGCTATAAGAATATGTACTGTAGGCTATAAGAATATGTTGAAGGCTATAAGAATATGTACTGTAGGCTATAAGAATATGTACCGTAGGCTATAAGACTATGTTGAAAGCTATAAGAATATGTTGAAAGCCATAAGAATATGTTGAAAGCTATAAGAATATGTACTCTAGGCTATAAGACTATGTTGAAAGCTATAAGAATATGTACTGTAGGCTATAAGAATATGTACTGTAGGCTATAAGAATATGTACTGTAGGCTATAAGAATATGTTGAAAGCTATAAGAATATGTTGAAAGCTATAAGAATATGTACTGTAGGCTATAATAATATGTAATGTAGGCTATAAGACTATGTACTGTAGGCTATAAGACTATGTACTGTAGGCTATAAGAATATGTTGAAAGCTATAAGAATATGTACTGTAAGCTATAAGAATATGTACTGTAGGCTATAAGAATATGTTGAAAGCTATAAGAATATGTACTGTAGGCTATAAGAATATGTACTGTAGGCAATAAGAATATGTACTGTAGGCTATACGAATATGTACTGTAGGCTATAAGACTATGTTGAAGGCTATAAGAATATGTAATGTAGGCTATAAGAACATGTACTGTAGGCAATAAGACTATGTACTGTAGGCTATAAGAATATGTTGAAAGCTATAAGAATATGTACTGTAGCATATAAGAATATGTTGAAAGCTATAAGAATATGTACTGTAGGCTATAAGAATATGTACTGTAGGCTATAAGAATATGTACTGTAGGCTATAAGAATATGTTGAAAGCTATAAGAATATGTACTGTAGGCTATAAGAATATGTACTGTAGGCTATACGAATATGTACTGTAGGCTATAAGAATATGTTGAAAGCTATAAGACTATGTTGAAAGCTATAAGATTATGTACTGTAGGCTATAAGAATATGTACTGTAGGCTATAAGAATATGTACTGTAGGCTATAAGAATATGTACTGTAGGCTAAAAGAATATGTACTGTAGGCTATAAGACTATGTTGAAAGCTATAAGAATATGTACTGTAGACTATAAGAATATGTTGAAAGCTATAAGAATATGTACTGTAGGCTATAAGAATATGTACTGTAGGCTATAAGAATATGTTGAAGGCTATAAGAATATGTACTGTAGGCTATAAGAATATGTACTGTAGCATATAAGAATATGTACTGTAGCATATAAGAATATGTACTGTAGGCTATAAGAATATGTACTGTAGCATATAAAAATATGTACTGTAGGCTATAAGAATATGTACTGTAGGCTATAAGAATATGTACTGTAGGCTATAAGAATATGTACTGTAGCATATAAGAATATGTACTGTAGACTATAAGAATATGTACTGTATGCTATAAGAATATGTACTGTAGGCTATAAGAATATGTTGAAGGCTATAAGAATATGTACTGTAGGCTATAAGAATATGTACTGTAGGCTATAAGAATATGTTGAAAGCTATAAGAATATGTACTGTAGGCTATAAGAATATGTACTGTAGGCTATAAGAATATGTTGAAAGCTATAAGAATATGTACTGTAGGCTATAAGAATATGTACTGTAGGCTATAAGAATATGTACTGTAGGCTATAAGAATATGTACTGTAGGCTATAAGAATATGTACTGTAGGCTATAAGAATATGTTGAAAGCTATAAGAATATGTACTGTAGACTATAAGAATATGTACTGTAGGCTATAAGAATATGTACTGTAGGCTATAAGAATATGTTGAAGGCTATAAGAATATGTACTGTAGCATATAAGAATATGTACTGTAGGCTATAAGAATATGTACTGTAGCATATAAGAATATGTACTGTAGCATATAAGAATATGTACTGTAGGCTATAAGAATATGTACTGTAGCATATAAGAATATGTACTGTAGGCTATAAGAATATGTACTGTAGGCTATAAGAATATGTACTGTAGGCTATAAGAATATGTTGAAGGCTATAAGAATATGTACTGTAAGCTATAAGAATATGTTGAAAGCTATAAGAATATGTACTGTAGGCTATAAGAATATGTACTGTAGGCTATAAGAATATGTACTGTAGACTATAAGAATATGTTGAAAGCTATAAGAATATGTACTGTAGGCTATAAGAATATGTACTGTAGGCTATAAGAATATGTTGAAGGCTATAAGAATATGTACTGTAGGCTATAAGAATATGTACTGTAGCATATAAGAATATGTACTGTAGCATATAAGAATATGTACTGTAGGCTATAAGAATATGTACTGTAGCATATAAAAATATGTACTGTAGGCTATAAGAATATGTACTGTAGGCTATAAGAATATGTACTGTAGGCTATAAGAATATGTACTGTAGCATATAAGAATATGTACTGTAGACTATAAGAATATGTACTGTAGGCTATAAGAATATGTACTGTAGGCTATAAGAATATGTTGAAGGCTATAAGAATATGTACTGTAGCATATAAGAATATGTACTGTAGGCTATAAGAATATGTACTGTAGCATATAAGAATATGTACTGTAGCATATAAGAATATGTACTGTAGGCTATAAGAATATGTACTGTAGCATATAAGAATATGTACTGTAGGCTATAAGAATATGTACTGTAGGCTATAAGAATATGTACTGTAGGCTATAAGAATATGTTGAAGGCTATAAGAATATGTACTGTAGGCTATAAGAATATGTTGAAAGCTAGAAGAATATGTACTGTGGGCTATAAGAATATGTACTGTAGGCTATAAGAATATGTACTGTAGACTATAAGAATATGTTGAAAGCTATAAGAATATGTACTGTAGGCTATAAGAATATGTACTGTAGGCTATAAGAATATGTTGAAGGCTATAAGAATATGTACTGTAGGCTATAAGAATATGTACTGTAGCATATAAGAATATGTACTGTAGGCTATAAGAATATGTACTGTAGCATATAAGAATATGTACTGTAGGCTATAAGAATATGTACTGTAGGCTATAAGAATATGTACTGTAGGCTATAAGAATATGTACTGTAGCATATAAGAATATGTACTGTAGGCTATAAGAATATGTACTGTAGGCTATAAGAATATGTTGAAGGCTATAAGAATATGTTTGTAACGCCCTGGCCATAGAGAGGGGTTTTTTGTTCTTTATTTTGGTTAGGCCAGGGTGTTACATTGGGTGGGCGTTCTATGTTCCTTTCTCTATGTTTTTGTATTTCTTTGTTTTGGGCCGTGTGTGTGGCTCCCAATCAGGCACAGCTGAAGCTCGTTGTTGCTGATTGGGAGTCACACATAAGGAGCATGTTTTTCCTTTGGGTTTTGTGGGTAATTGTTTCTGTTGAGTGTTTTGCACCTGACAGGACTGTTTGGCTGTCAGTTTTCTTATTTTTGTGTAGTGTTCTCTTTTGTTCTAATTAAAATCATGATGAACACTAACTCCGCTGAGCCTTGGTCTACTCTCTCTCCCGACAGCCCTTACAATGTTGAAGGCTATAAGAATATGGACTGTAGGCTATAAGAATATGTACTGTAGGCTATAAGAATATGTACTGTAGGCTATAAGAATATGTACTGTAGGCTATAAGAATATGTACTGTAGGCTATAAGAATATGTTGAAGGCTATAAGAATATGTACTGTAGGCTATAAGAATATGTACCGTAGGCTATAAGACTATGTTGAAAGCTATAAGAATATGTTGAAAGCCATAAGAATATGTTGAAAGCTATAAGAATATGTACTCTAGGCTATAAGACTATGTTGAAAGCTATAAGAATATGTACTGTAGGCTATAAGAATATGTACTGTAGGCTATAAGAATATGTACTGTAGGCTATAAGAATATGTTGAAAGCTATAAGAATATGTTGAAAGCTATAAGAATATGTACTGTAGGCTATAATAATATGTAATGTAGGCTATAAGACTATGTACTGTAGGCTATAAGACTATGTACTGTAGGCTATAAGAATATGTTGAAAGCTATAAGAATATGTACTGTAAGCTATAAGAATATGTACTGTAGGCTATAAGAATATGTTGAAAGCTATAAGAATATGTACTGTAGGCTATAAGAATATGTACTGTAGGCAATAAGAATATGTACTGTAGGCTATACGAATATGTACTGTAGGCTATAAGACTATGTTGAAGGCTATAAGAATATGTAATGTAGGCTATAAGAACATGTACTGTAGGCAATAAGACTATGTACTGTAGGCTATAAGAATATGTTGAAAGCTATAAGAATATGTACTGTAGCATATAAGAATATGTTGAAAGCTATAAGAATATGTACTGTAGGCTATAAGAATATGTACTGTAGGCTATAAGAATATGTACTGTAGGCTATAAGAATATGTTGAAAGCTATAAGAATATGTACTGTAGGCTATAAGAATATGTACTGTAGGCTATACGAATATGTACTGTAGGCTATAAGAATATGTTGAAAGCTATAAGACTATGTTGAAAGCTATAAGATTATGTACTGTAGGCTATAAGAATATGTACTGTAGGCTATAAGAATATGTACTGTAGGCTATAAGAATATGTACTGTAGGCTAAAAGAATATGTACTGTAGGCTATAAGACTATGTTGAAAGCTATAAGAATATGTACTGTAGACTATAAGAATATGTTGAAAGCTATAAGAATATGTACTGTAGGCTATAATAATATGTACTGTAGGCTATAAGAATATGTACTGTAGGCTATAAGAATTTGTACTGTAGGCTATAAGAATATGTACTGTAGGCTATAAGACTATGTACTGTAGGCTATAAGAATATGTTGAAAGCTATAAGAATATGTACTGTAGGCTATAAGAATATGTACTGTAGGCTATAAGAATATGTACTGTAGGCTATAAGAATATGTACTGTAGGCTATAAGAATATGTACTGTAGGCTATAAGAATATGTACTGTAGGCTATACGAATATGTACTGTAGACTATAAGAATATGTTGAAAGCTATAAGAATATGTTGAAAGCTATAAGAATATGTACTGTAGGCTATAAGAATATGTACTGTAGGCTATAAGAATATGTTGAAGGCTATAAGAATATGTACTGTAGGCTATAAGAATATGTTGAAGGCTATAAGAATATGTTGAAGGCTATAAGAATATGTACTGTAGGCTATACGAATATGTACTGTAGACTATAAGAATATGTTGAAAGCTATAAGAATATGTTGAAAGCTATAAGAATATGTACTGTAGGCTATAAGAATATGTACTGTAGGCTATAAGAATATGTTGAAGGCTATAAGAATATGTACTGTAGGCTATAAGAATATGTTGAAGGCTATAAGAATATGTTGAAGGCTATAAGAATATGTACTGTAGGCTATAAGAATATGTACTGTAGGCTATAAGAACATGTTGAAAGCTATAAGAATATGTACTGTAGGCTATAAGAATATGTTGAAGGCTATAAGAATATGTACTGTAGGCTATAAGAATATGTACTGTAGGCTATAAGAATATGTTGAAGGCTATAAGAATATGTACTGTAGGCTATAAGAATATGTACTGTAGGCTATAAGAATATGTACTGTAGGCTATAAGAATATGTTGAAAGCTATAAGAATATGTACTGTAGGCTATAAGAATATGTTGAAAGCTATAAGAATATGTACTGTAGGCTATAAGAATATGTACTGGAGGCTATAAGAATATGTTGAAAGCTATAAGAATATTTACTGTAGGCTATAAGAATATGTTGAAAGCTATAAGAATATGTACTGTAGGCTATAAGAATATGTTGAAAGCTATAAGAATATGTACTGTAGGCTATAAGAATATGTACTGTAGGCTATAAGAATATGTACTGTAGGCTATAAGAATATGTTGAAGGATATAATAATATGTTGATAGCTATTAGAATATGTACTGTAGGCTATAAGAATATGTACTGTAGGCTATAAGAATATGTACTGTAGGCTATAAGAATATGTACTGTAGGCTATAAGAATATGTACTGTAGGCTATAAGACTATGTACTGTAGGCTATAAGAATATGTTGAAAGCTATAAGAATATGTACTTTAGGCTATAAGAATATGTACTGTAGGCTATAAGAATATGTTGAAAGCTATAAGAATATGTACTGTAGGCTATAAGAATATGTACTGTAGGCTATAAGAATATGTACTGTAGGCTATAAGAATATGTACTGTAGGCTATAAGACTATGTTGAAGGCTATAAGAATATGTAATTTAGGCTATAAGAATATGTACTGTAGGCTATAAGACTATGTACTGTAGGCTATAAGAATATGTTGAAAGCTATAAGAATATGTACTGTAGCATATAAGAATATGTTGAAAGCTATAAGAATATGTACTGTAGACTATAAGAATATGTTGAAAGCTATAAGAATATGTACTGTAGGCTATAATAATATGTACTGTAGGCTATAAGAATATGTACTGTAGGCTATAAGAATTTGTACTGTAGGCTATAAGAATATGTACTGTAGGCTATAAGACTATGTACTGTAGGCTATAAGAATATGTTGAAAGCTTTAAGAATATGTACTGTAGGCTATAAGAATATGTACTGTAGGCTATAAGAATATGTACTGTAGGCTATAAGAATATGTATTGTAGGCTATAAGAATATGTACTGTAGGCTATAAGAATATGTACTGTAGGCTATACGAATATGTACTGTAGACTATAAGAATATGTTGAAAGCTATAAGAATATGTTGAAAGCTATAAGAATATGTACTGTAGGCTATAAGAATATGTACTGTAGGCTATAAGAATATGTACTGTAGGCTATAAGAATATGTTGAAGGCTATAAGAATATGTACTGTAGGCTATAAGAATATGTTGAAGGCTATAAGAATATGTTGAAGGCTATAAGAATATGTACTGTAGGCTATAAGAATATGTACTGTAGGCTATAAAACATGTTGAAAGCTATAAGAATATGTACTGTAGGCTATAAGAATATGTTGAAGGCTATAAGAATATGTACTGTAGGCTATAAGAATATGTACTGTAGGCTATAAGAATATGTTGAAGGCTATAAGAATATGTACGGTAGGCTATAAGAATATGTACTGTAGGCTATAAGAATATGTACTGTAGGCTATAAGAATATGTACTGTAGGCTATAAGAATATGTTGAAAGCTATAAGAATATGTACTGTAGGCTATAAGAATATATTGAAAGCTATAAGAATATGTACTGTAGGCTATAAGAATATGTACTGGAGGCTATAAGAATATGTTGAAAGCTATAAGAATATGTACTGTAGGCTATAAGAATATGTTGAAAGCTATAAGAATATGTACTGTAGGCTATAAGAATATGTTGAAAGCTATAAGAATATGTACTGTAGGCTATAAGAATATGTACTGTAGGCTATAAGAATATCTACCGTAGGCTATAAGAATATGTACTGTAGGCTATAAGAATATGTACTGTAGGCTATAAGAATATGTTGAAGGCTATAATAATATGTTGATAGCTATAAGAATATGTACTGTAGGCTATAAGAATATGTAGTGTAGGCTATAAGAATATGTACTGTAGGCTATAAGACTATGTACTGTAGGCTATAAGAATATGTTGAAAGCTATAAGAATATGTACTTTAGGCTATAAGAATATGTACTGTAGGCTATAAGAATATGTTGAAAGCTATAAGAATATGTACTGTAGGCTATAAGAATATGTACTGTAGGCTATAAGAATATGTACTGTAGGCTATAAGAATATGTAGTGTAGGCTATAAGACTATGTTGAAGGCTATAAGAATATGTAATGTAGGCTATAAGAATATGTACTGTAGGCTATAAGACTATGTACTGTAGGCTATAAGAATATGTTGAAAGCTATAAGAATATGTACTGTAGCATATAAGAATATGTTGAAAGCTATAAGAATATGTACTGTAGGCTATAAGAATATGTACTGTAGGCTATACGAATATGTACTGTAGGCTATAAGACTATGTTGAAGGCTATAAGAATATGTAATGTAGGCTATAAGAATATGTACTGTAGGCAATAAGACTATGTACTGTAGGCTATAAGAATATGTTGAAAGCTATAAGAATATGTACTGTAGCATATAAGAATATGTTGAAAGCTATAAGAATATGTACTGTAGGCTATAAGAATATGTTGAAGGCTATAAGAATATGTACTGTAGGCTATAAGAATATGTACTGTAGGCTATAAGAATATATACTGTAGGCTATAAGAATATGTACTGTAGGCTATAAGAATATGTTGAAAGCTATAAGAATATGTACTGTAGGCTATAAGAATATGTTGAAAGCTATAAGAATATGTACTGTAGGCTATAAGAATATGTACTGGAGGCTATAAGAATATGTTGAAAGCTATAAGAATATGTACTGTAGGCTATAAGAATATGTTGAAAGCTATAAGAATATGTACTGTAGGCTATAAGAATTTGTTGAAAGCTATAAGAATATGTACTGTAGGCTATAAGAATATGTACTGTAGGCTATACGAATATGTACCATAGGCTATAAGAATATGTACTGTAGGCTATAAGAATATGTACTGTAGGCTATAAGAATATGTTGAAGGCTATAATAATATGTTGATAGCTATAAGAATATGTACTGTAGGCTATAAGAATATGTACTGTAGGCTATAAGAATATGTACTGTAGGCTATAAGAATATGTACTGTAGGCTATAAGAATATGTACTGTAGGCTATAAGACTATGTACTGTAGGCTATAAGAATATGTTGAAAGCTATAAGAATATGTACTTTAGGCTATAAAAATATGTACTGTAGGCTATAAGAATATGTTGAAAGCTATAAGAATATGTACTGTAGGCTATAAGAATATGTACTGTAGGCTATAAGAATATGTACTATAGGCTATAAGAATATGTACTGTAGGCTATAAGACTATGTTGAAGGCTATAAGAATATGTAATGTAGGCTATAAGAATATGTACTGTAGGCTATAAGACTATGTACTGTAGGCTATAAGAATATGTTGAAAGCTATAAGAATATGTACTGTAGACTATAAGAATATGTACTGTAGGCTATAAGAATATGTACTGTAGGCTATAAGAATATGTTGAAGGCTATAAGAATATGTACTGTAGCATATAAGAATATGTACTGTAGGCTATAAGAATATGTACTGTAGCATATAAGAATATGTACTGTAGCATATAAGAATATGTACTGTAGGCTATAAGAATATGTACTGTAGCATATAAGAATATGTACTGTAGGCTATAAGAATATGTACTGTAGGCTATAAGAATATGTACTGTAGGCTATAAGAATATGTTGAAGGCTATAAGAATATGTACTGTAGGCTATAAGAATATGTTGAAAGCTATAAGAATATGTACTGTAGGCTATAAGAATATCTACTGTAGGCTATAAGAATATGTACTGTAGACTATAAGAATATGTTGAAAGCTATAAGAATATGTACTGTAGGCTATAAGAATATGTACTGTAGGCTATAAGAATATGTTGAAGGCTATAAGAATATGTACTGTAGGCTATAAGAATATGTACTGTAGCATATAAGAATATGTACTGTAGCATATAAGAATATGTACTGTAGGCTATAAGAATATGTACTGTAGCATATAAGAATATGTACTGTAGGCTATAAGAATATGTACTGTAGGCTATAAGAATATGTACTGTAGGCTATAAGAATATGTACTGTAGCATATAAGAATATGTACTGTAGGCTATAAGAATATGTACTGTAGGCTATAAGAATATGTACTGTAGACTATAAGAATATGTACTGTAGGCTATAAGAATATGTACTGTAGGCTATAAGAATATGTTGAAGGCTATAAGAATATGTACTGTAGCATATAAGAATATGTACTGTAGGCTATAAGAATATGTACTGTAGCATATAAGAATATGTACTGTAGCATATAAGAATATGTACTGTAGGCTATAAGAATATGTACTGTAGCATATAAGAATATGTACTGTAGGCTATAAGAATATGTACTGTAGGCTATAAGAATATGTACTGTAGGCTATAAGAATATGTTGAAGACTATAAGAATATGTACTGTAGGCTATAAGAATATGTTGAAAGCTATAAGAATATGTACTGTAGGCTATAAGAATATGTACTGTAGGCTATAAGAATATGTACTGTAGACTATAAGAATATGTTGAAAGCTATAAGAATATGTACTGTAGGCTATAAGAATATGTACTGTAGGCTATAAGAATATGTTGAAGGCTATAAGAATATGTACTGTAGGCTATAAGAATATGTACTGTAGCATATAAGAATATGTACTGTAGGCTATAAGAATATGTACTGTAGCATATAAGAATATGTACTGTAGGCTATAAGAATATGTACTGTAGGCTATAAGAATATGTACTATAGGCTATAAGAATATGTACTGTAGCATATAAGAATATGTACTGTAGGCTATAAGAATATGTACTGTAGGCTATAAGAATATGTTGAAGGCTATAAGAATATGTTTGTAACGCCCTGGCCATAGAGAGGGGTTTTTTGTTCTTTATTTTGGTGAGGCCAGGGTGTTACATTGGGTGGGCGTTCTATGTTCCTTTCTCTATGTTTTTGTATTTCTTTGTTTTGGGCCGTGTGTGGCTCCCAATCAGGCACAGCTGAAGCTCGTTGTTGCTGATTGGGAGTCACACATAAGGAGCATGTTTTTCCTTTGGGTTTTGTGGGTAATTGTTTCTGTTGAGTGTTTTGCACCTGACAGGACTGTTTGGCTGTCAGTTTTCTTATTTTTGTGTAGTGTTCTCTTTTGTTCTAATTAAAATCATGATGAACACTAACTCCGCTGAGCCTTGGTCTACTCTCTCTCCCGACAGCCCTTACAATGTTGAAGGCTATAAGAATATGGACTGTAGGCTATAAGAATATGTACTGTAGGCTATAAGAATATGTACTGTAGGCTATAAGAATATGTACTGTAGGCTATAAGAATATGTACTGTAGGCTATAAGAATATGTTGAAGGCTATAAGAATATGTACTGTAGGCTATAAGAATATGTACCGTAGGCTATAAGACTATGTTGAAAGCTATAAGAATATGTTGAAAGCCATAAGAATATGTTGAAAGCTATAAGAATATGTACTCTAGGCTATAAGACTATGTTGAAAGCTATAAGAATATGTACTGTAGGCTATAAGAATATGTACTGTAGGCTATAAGAATATGTACTGTAGGCTATACGAATATGTACTGTAGACTATAAGAATATGTTGAAAGCTATAAGAATATGTTGAAAGCTATAAGAATATGTACTGTAGGCTATAAGAATATGTACTGTAGGCTATAAGAATATGTTGAAGGCTATAAGAATATGTACTGTAGGCTATAAGAATATGTTGAAGGCTATAAGAATATGTTGAAGGCTATAAGAATATGTACTGTAGGCTATAAGAATATGTACTGTAGGCTATAAGAACATGTTGAAAGCTATAAGAATATGTACTGTAGGCTATAAGAATATGTTGAAGGCTATAAGAATATGTACTGTAGGCTATAAGAATATGTACTGTAGGCTATAAGAATATGTTGAAGGCTATAAGAATATGTACTGTAGGCTATAAGAATATGTACTGTAGGCTATAAGAATATGTACTGTAGGCTATAAGAATATGTACTGTAGGCTATAGGAATATGTTGAAAGCTATAAGAATATGTACTGTAGGCTATAAGAATATGTTGAAAGCTATAAGAATATGTACTGTAGGCTATAAGAATATGTACTGGAGGCTATAAGAATATGTTGAAAGCTATAAGAATATTTACTGTAGGCTATAAGAATATGTTGAAAGCTATAAGAATATGTACTGTAGGCTATAAGAATATGTTGAAAGCTATAAGAATATGTACTGTAGGCTATAAGAATATGTACTGTAGGCTATAAGAATATGTACCGTAGGCTATAAGAATATGTACTGTAGGCTATAAGAATATGTACTGTAGGCTATAAGAATATGTTGAAGGATATAATAATATGTTGATAGCTATTAGAATATGCACTGTAGGCTATAAGAATATGTACTGTAGGCTATAAGAATATGTACTGTAGGCTATAAGAATATGTACTGTAGGCTATAAGAATATGTACTGTAGGCTATAAGACTATGTACTGTAGGCTATAAGAATATGTTGAAAGCTATAAGAATATGTACTTTAGGCTATAAGAATATGTACTGTAGACTATAAGAATATGTTGAAAGCTATAAGAATATGTACTGTAGGCTATAAGAATATGTACTGTAGGCTATAAGAATATGTACTGTAGGCTATAAGAATATGTACTGTAGGCTATAAGACTATGTTGAAGGCTATAAGAATATGTAATTTAGGCTATAAGAATATGTACTGTAGGCTATAAGACTATGTACTGTAGGCTATAAGAATATGTTGAAAGCTATAAGAATATGTACTGTAGCATATAAGAATATGTTGAAAGCTATAAGAATATGTACTGTAGACTATAAGAATATGTTGAAAGCTATAAGAATATGTACTGTAGGCTATAATAATATGTACTGTAGGCTATAAGAATATGTACTGTAGGCTATAAGAATTTGTACTGTAGGCTATAAGAATATGTACTGTAGGCTATAAGACTATGTACTGTAGGCTATAAGAATATGTTGAAAGCTTTAAGAATATGTACTGTAGGCTATAAGAATATGTACTGTAGGCTATAAGAATATGTACTGTAGGCTATAAGAATATGTATTGTAGGCTATAAGAATATGTACTGTAGGCTATAAGAATATGTACTGTAGGCTATACGAATATGTACTGTAGACTATAAGAATATGTTGAAAGCTATAAGAATATGTTGAAAGCTATAAGAATATGTACTGTAGGCTATAAGAATATGTACTGTAGGCTATAAGAATATGTACTGTAGGCTATAAGAATATGTTGAAGGCTATAAGAATATGTACTGTAGGCTATAAGAATATGTTGAAGGCTATAAGAATATGTTGAAGGCTATAAGAATATGTACTGTAGGCTATAAGAATATGTACTGTAGGCTATAAGAATATGTTGAAGGCTATAAGAATATGTTTGTAACGCCCTGGCCATAGAGAGGGGTTTTTTGTTCTTTATTTTGGTGAGGCCAGGGTGTTACATTGGGTGGGCGTTCTATGTTCCTTTCTCTATGTTTTTGTATTTCTTTGTTTTGGGCCGTGTGTGGCTCCCAATCAGGCACAGCTGAAGCTCGTTGTTGCTGATTGGGAGTCACACATAAGGAGCATGTTTTTCCTTTGGGTTTTGTGGGTAATTGTTTCTGTTGAGTGTTTTGCACCTGACAGGACTGTTTGGCTGTCAGTTTTCTTATTTTTGTGTAGTGTTCTCTTTTGTTCTAATTAAAATCATGATGAACACTAACTCCGCTGAGCCTTGGTCTACTCTCTCTCCCGACAGCCCTTACAATGTTGAAGGCTATAAGAATATGGACTGTAGGCTATAAGAATATGTACTGTAGGCTATAAGAATATGTACTGTAGGCTATAAGAATATGTACTGTAGGCTATAAGAATATGTTGAAGGCTATAAGAATATGTACTGTAGGCTATAAGAATATGTACCGTAGGCTATAAGACTATGTTGAAAGCTATAAGAATATGTTGAAAGCCATAAGAATATGTTGAAAGCTATAAGAATATGTACTCTAGGCTATAAGACTATGTTGAAAGCTATAAGAATATGTACTGTAGGCTATAAGAATATGTACTGTAGGCTATAAGAATATGTACTGTAGGCTATACGAATATGTACTGTAGACTATAAGAATATGTTGAAAGCTATAAGAATATGTTGAAAGCTATAAGAATATGTACTGTAGGCTATAAGAATATGTACTGTAGGCTATAAGAATATGTTGAAGGCTATAAGAATATGTACTGTAGGCTATAAGAATATGTTGAAGGCTATAAGAATATGTTGAAGGCTATAAGAATATGTACTGTAGGCTATAAGAATATGTACTGTAGGCTATAAGAACATGTTGAAAGCTATAAGAATATGTACTGTAGGCTATAAGAATATGTTGAAGGCTATAAGAATATGTACTGTAGGCTATAAGAATATGTACTGTAGGCTATAAGAATATGTTGAAGGCTATAAGAATATGTACTGTAGGCTATAAGAATATGTACTGTAGGCTATAAGAATATGTACTGTAGGCTATAAGAATATGTACTGTAGGCTATAAGAATATGTTGAAAGCTATAAGAATATGTACTGTAGGCTATAAGAATATGTTGAAAGCTATAAGAATATGTACTGTAGGCTATAAGAATATGTACTGGAGGCTATAAGAATATGTTGAAAGCTATAAGAATATGTACTGTAGGCTATAAGAATATGTTGAAAGCTATAAGAATATGTACTGTAGGCTATAAGAATATGTTGAAAGCTATAAGAATATGTACTGTAGGCTATAAGAATATGTACTGTAGGCTATAAGAATATGTACCGTAGGCTATAAGAATATGTACTGTAGGCTATAAGAATATGTACTGTAGGCTATAAGAATATGTTGAAGGATATAATAATATGTTGATAGCTATTAGAATATGTACTGTAGGCTATAAGAATATGTACTGTAGGCTATAAGAATATGTACTGTAGGCTATAAGAATATGTACTGTAGGCTATAAGAATATGTACTGTAGGCTATAAGACTATGTACTGTAGGCTATAAGAATATGTTGAAAGCTATAAGAATATGTACTGTAGGCTATAAGAATATGTACTGTAGGCTATAAGAATATGTTGAAAGCTATAAGAATATGTACTGTAGGCTATAAGAATATGTACTGTAGGCTATAAGAATATGTACTGTAGGCTATAAGAATATGTACTGTAGGCTATAAGACTATGTTGAAGGCTATAAGAATATGTAATTTAGGCTATAAGAATATGTACTGTAGGCTATAAGACTATGTACTGTAGGCTATAAGAATATGTTGAAAGCTATAAGAATATGTACTGTAGCATATAAGAATATGTTGAAAGCTATAAGAATATGTACTGTAGACTATAAGAATATGTTGAAAGCTATAAGAATATGTACTGTAGGCTATAATAATATGTACTGTAGGCTATAAGAATATGTACTGTAGGCTATAAGAATTTGTACTGTAGGCTATAAGAATATGTACTGTAGGCTATAAGACTATGTACTGTAGGCTATAAGAATATGTTGAAAGCTTTAAGAATATGTACTGTAGGCTATAAGAATATGTACTGTAGGCTATAAGAATATGTACTGTAGGCTATAAGAATATGTACTGTAGGCTATAAGAATATGTACTGTAGGCTATAAGAATATGTACTGTAGGCTATACGAATATGTACTGTAGACTATAAGAATATGTTGAAAGCTATAAGAATATGTTGAAAGCTATAAGAATATGTACTGTAGGCTATAAGAATATGTACTGTAGGCTATAAGAATATGTACTGTAGGCTATAAGAATATGTTGAAGGCTATAAGAATATGTACTGTAGGCTATAAGAATATGTTGAAGGCTATAAGAATATGTTGAAGGCTATAAGAATATGTACTGTAGGCTATAAGAATATGTACTGTAGGCTATAAGAACATGTTGAAAGCTATAAGAATATGTACTGTAGGCTATAAGAATATGTTGAAGGCTATAAGAATATGTACTGTAGGCTATAAGAATATGTACTGTAGGCTATAAGAATATGTTGAAGGCTATAAGAATATGTACTGTAGGCTATAAGAATATGTACTGTAGGCTATAAGAATATGTACTGTAGGCTATAAGAATATGTACTGTAGGCTATAAGAATATGTTGAAAGCTATAAGAATATGTACTGTAGGCTATAAGAATATATTGAAAGCTATAAGAATATGTACTGTAGGCTATAAGAATATGTACTGTAGGCTATAAGAATATGTTGAAAGCTATAAGAATATGTACTGTAGGCTATAAGAATATGTTGAAAGCTATAAGAATATGTACTGTAGGCTATAAGAATATGTTGAAAGCTATAAGAATATGTACTGTAGGCTATAAGAATATGTACTGTAGGCTATAAGAATATGTACCGTAGGCTATAAGAATATGTACTGTAGGCTATAAGAATATGTACTGTAGGCTATAAGAATATGTTGAAGGCTATAATAATATGTTGATAGCTATAAGAATATGTACTGTAGGCTATAAGAATATGTAGTGTAGGCTATAAGAATATGTACTGTAGGCTATAAGACTATGTACTGTAGGCTATAAGAATATGTTGAAAGCTATAAGAATATGTACTTTAGGCTATAAGAATATGTACTGTAGGCTATAAGAATATGTTGAAAGCTATAAGAATATGTACTGTAGGCTATAAGAATATGTACTGTAGGCTATAAGAATATGTACTGTAGGCTATAAGAATATGTAGTGTAGGCTATAAGACTATGTTGAAGGCTATAAGAATATGTAATGTAGGCTATAAGAATATGTACTGTAGGCTATAAGAATATGTACTGTAGGCTATAAGAATATGTTGAAAGCTATAAGAATATGTACTGTAGCATATAAGAATATGTTGAAAGCTATAAGAATATGTACTGTAGGCTATAAGAATATGTACTGTAGGCTATAAGAATATGTACTGTAGGCTATAAGACTATGTTGAAGGCTATAAGAATATGTAATGTAGGCTATAAGAATATGTACTGTAGGCTATAAGACTATGTACTGTAGGCTATAAGAATATGTTGAAAGCTATAAGAATATGTACTGTAGCATATAAGAATATGTTGAAAGCTATAAGAATATGTACTGTAGGCTATAAGAATATGTTGAAGGCTATAAGAATATGTACTGTAGGCTATAAGAATATGTACTGTAGGCTATAAGAATATGTACTGTAGGCTATAAGAATATGTACTGTAGGCTATAAGAATATGTTGAAAGCTATAAGAATATGTACTGTAGGCTATAAGAATATGTACCGTAGGCTATAAGACTATGTTGAAAGCTATAAGAATATGTTGAAACCCATAAGAATATGTTGAAAGCTATAAGAATATGTACTCTAGGCTATAAGACTATGTTGAAAGCTATAAGAATATGTACTGTAGGCTATAAGAATATGTACTGTAGGCTATAAGAATATGTACTGTAGGCTATACGAATATGTACTGTAGACTATAAGAATATGTTGAAAGCTATAAGAATATGTTGAAAGCTATAAGAATATGTACTGTAGGCTATAAGAATATGTACTGTAGGCTATAAGAATATGTTGAAGGCTATAAGAATATGTACTGTAGGCTATAAGAATATGTTGAAGGCTATAAGAATATGTACTGTAGGCTATAAGAATATGTACTGTAGGCTATAAGAACATGTTGAAAGCTATAAGAATATGTACTGTAGGCTATAAGAATATGTTGAAGGCTATAAGAATATGTACTGTAGGCTATAAGAATATGTACTGTAGGCTATAAGAATATGTTGAAGGCTATAAGAATATGTACTGTAGGCTATAAGAATATGTACTGTAGGCTATAAGAATATGTACTGTAGGCTATAAGAATATGTACTGTAGGCTATAAGAATATGTTGAAAGCTATAAGAATATGTACTGTAGGCTATAAGAATATGTTGAAAGCTATAAGAATATGTACTGTAGGCTATAAGAATATGTACTGGAGGCTATAAGAATATGTTGAAAGCTATAAGAATATGTACTGTAGGCTATAAGAATATGTTGAAAGCTATAAGAATATGTACTGTAGGCTATAAGAATATGTTGAAAGCTATAAGAATATGTACTGTAGGCTATAAGAATATGTACTGTAGGCTATAAGAATATGTACCGTAGGCTATAAGAATATGTACTGTAGGCTATAAGAATATGTACTGTAGGCTATAAGAATATGTTGAAGGATATAATAATATGTTGATAGCTATAAGAATATGTACTGTAGGCTATAAGAATATGTACTGTAGGCTATAAGAATATGTACTGTAGGCTATAAGAATATGTACTGTAGGCTATAAGAATATGTACTGTAGGCTATAAGACTATGTACTGTAGGCTATAAGAATATGTTGAAAGCTATAAGAATATGTACTTTAGGCTATAAGAATATGTACTGTAGGCTATAAGAATATGTTGAAAGCTATAAGAATATGTACTGTAGGCTATAAGAATATGTACTGTAGGCTATAAGAATATGTACTGTAGGCTATAAGAATATGTACTGTAGGCTATAAGACTATGTTGAAGGCTATAAGAATATGTAATGTAGGCTATAAGAATATGTACTGTAGGCTATAAGACTATGTACTGTAGGCTATAAGAATATGTTGAAAGCTATAAGAATATGTACTGTAGCATATAAGAATATGTTGAAAGCTATAAGAATATGTACTGTAGACTATAAGAATATGTTGAAAGCTATAAGAATATGTACTGTAGGCTATAATAATATGTACTGTAGGCTATAAGAATATGTACTGTAGGCTATAAGAATTTGTACTGTAGGCTATAAGAATATGTACTGTAGGCTATAAGACTATGTACTGTAGGCTATAAGAATATGTTGAAAGCTTTAAGAATATGTACTGTAGGCTATAAGAATATGTACTGTAGGCTATAAGAATATGTACTGTAGGCTATAAGAATATGTACTGTAGGCTATAAGAATATGTACTGTAGGCTATAAGAATATGTACTGTAGGCTATACGAATATGTACTGTAGACTATAAGAATATGTTGAAAGCTATAAGAATATGTTGAAAGCTATAAGAATATGTACTGTAGGCTATAAGAATATGTACTGTAGGCTATAAGAATATGTACTGTAGGCTATAAGAATATGTTGAAGGCTATAAGAATATGTACTGTAGGCTATAAGAATATGTTGAAGGCTATAAGAATATGTTGAAGGCTATAAGAATATGTACTGTAGGCTATAAGAATATGTACTGTAGGCTATAAGAACATGTTGAAAGCTATAAGAATATGTACTGTAGGCTATAAGAATATGTTGAAGGCTATAAGAATATGTACTGTAGGCTATAAGAATATGTACTGTAGGCTATAAGAATATGTTGAAGGCTATAAGAATATGTACTGTAGGCTATAAGAATATGTACTGTAGGCTATAAGAATATGTACTGTAGGCTATAAGAATATGTACTGTAGGCTATAAGAATATGTTGAAAGCTATAAGAATATGTACTGTAGGCTATAAGAATATTTGAAAGCTATAAGAATATGTACTGTAGGCTATAAGAATATGTACTGGAGGCTATAAGAATATGTTGAAAGCTATAAGAATATGTACTGTAGGCTATAAGAATATGTTGAAAGCTATAAGAATATGTACTGTAGGCTATAAGAATATGTTGAAAGCTATAAGAATATGTACTGTAGGCTATAAGAATATGTACTGTAGGCTATAAGAATATGTACCGTAGGCTATAAGAATATGTACTGTAGGCTATAAGAATATGTACTGTAGGCTATAAGAATATGTTGAAGGCTATAAGAATATGTTGATAGCTATAAGAATATGTACTGTAGGCTATAAGAATATGTACTGTAGGCTATAAGAATATGTACTGTAGGCTATAAGACTATGTACTGTAGGCTATAAGAATATGTTGAAAGCTATAAGAATATGTACTGTAGGCTATAAGAATATGTACTGTAGGCTATAAGAATATGTTGAAAGCTATAAGAATATGTACTGTAGGCTATAAGAATATGTACTGTAGGCTATAAGAATATGTACTGTAGGCTATAAGAATATGTAGTGTAGGCTATAAGACTATGTTGAAGGCTATAAGAATATGTAATGTAGGCTATAAGAATATGTACTGTAGGCTATAAGACTATGTACTGTAGGCTATAAGAATATGTTGAAAGCTATAAGAATATGTACTGTAGCATATAAGAATATGTTGAAAGCTATAAGAATATGTACTGTAGGCTATAAGAATATGTACTGTAGGCTATACGAATATGTACTGTAGGCTATAAGACTATGTTGAAGGCTATAAGAATATGTAATGTAGGCTATAAGAATATGTACTGTAGGCTATAAGACTATGTACTGTAGGCTATAAGAATATGTTGAAAGCTATAAGAATATGTACTGTAGCATATAAGAATATGTTGAAAGCTATAAGAATATGTACTGTAGGCTATAAGAATATGTTGAAGGCTATAAGAATATGTACTGTAGGCTATAAGAATATGTACTGTAGGCTATAAGAATATGTACTGTAGGCTATAAGAATATGTACTGTAGGCTATAAGAATATGTTGAAAGCTATAAGAATATGTACTGTAGGCTATAAGAATATGTTGAAAGCTATAAGAATATGTACTGTAGGCTATAAGAATATGTACTGGAGGCTATAAGAATATGTTGAAAGCTATAAGAATATGTACTGTAGGCTATAAGAATATGTTGAAAGCTATAAGAATATGTACTGTAGGCTATAAGAATATGTTGAAAGCTATAAGAATATGTACTGTAGGCTATAAGAATATGTACTGTAGGCTATAAGAATATGTACTGTAGGCTATAAGAATATGTACTGTAGGCTATAAGAATATGTACTGTAGGCTATAAGAATATGTTGAAGGCTATAAGAATATGTTGATAGCTATAAGAATATGTACTGTAGGCTATAAGAATATGTACTGTAGGCTATAAGAATATGTACTGTAGGCTATAAGAATATGTACTGTAGGCTATAAGAATATGTACTGTAGGCTATAAGAATATGTACTGTAGGCTATAAGAATATGTTGAAAGCTATAAGAATATGTACTGTAGGCTATAAGAATATGTACTGTAGGCTATAAGAATATGTTGAAAGCTATAAGAATATGTACTGTAGGCTATAAGAATATGTACTGTAGGCTATAAGAATATGTACTGTAGGCTATAAGAATATGTACTGTAGGCTATAAGAATATGTTGAAGGCTATAAGAATATGTACTGTAGGCTATAAGAATATGTACTGTAGGCTATAAGACTATGTACTGTAGGCTATAAGAATATGTTGAAAGCTATAAGAATATGTACTGTAGACTATAAGAATATGTACTGTAGGCTATAAGAATATGTACTGTAGGCTATAAGAATATGTTGAAGGCTATAAGAATATGTACTGTAGCATATAAGAATATGTACTGTAGGCTATAAGAATATGTACTGTAGCATATAAGAATATGTACTGTAGCATATAAGAATATGTACTGTAGGCTATAAGAATATGTACTGTAGCATATAAGAATATGTACTGTAGGCTATAAGAATATGTACTGTAGGCTATAAGAATATGTACTGTAGGCTATAAGAATATGTTGAAGGCTATAAGAATATGTACTGTAGGCTATAAGAATATGTTGAAAGCTATAAGAATATGTACTGTAGGCTATAAGAATATGTACTGTAGGCTATAAGAATATGTACTGTAGACTATAAGAATATGTTGAAAGCTATAAGAATATGTACTGTAGGCTATAAGAATATGTACTGTAGGCTATAAGAATATGTTGAAGGCTATAAGAATATGTACTGTAGGCTATAAGAATATGTACTGTAGGCTATAAGAATATGTACTGTAGCATATAAGAATATGTACTGTAGGCTATAAGAATATGTACTGTAGGCTATAAGAATATGTACTGTAGGCTATAAGAATATGTACTGTAGGCTATAAGAATATGTACTGTAGGCTATAAGAATATGTACTGTAGGCTATAAGAATATGTACTGTAGGCTATAAGAATATGTACTGTAGGCTATAAGAATATGTACTGTAGGCTATAAGAATATGTACTGTAGGCTATAAGAATATGTACTGTAGGCTATAAGAATATGTTGAAAGCTATAAGAATATGTACTGTAGGCTATAAGAATATGTACTGTAGGCTATAAGAATATGTACTGTAGCTATAAGAATATGTACTGTAGGCATATAAGAATATGTACTGTAGGCTATAAGAATATGTACTGTAGGCTATAAGAATATGTACTGTAGGCTATAAGAATATGTACTGTAGGCTATAAGAATATGTACTGTAGGCTATAAGAATATGTACTGAAGGCTATAAGAATATGTACTGTAGGCTATAAGAATATGTTGAAAGCTATAAGAATATGTACTGTAGGCTATAAGAATATGTACTGTAGGCTATAAGAATATGTACTGTAGACTATAAGAATATGTTGAAAGCTATAAGAATATGTACTGTAGGCTATAAGAATATGTACTGTAGGCTATAAGAATATGTACTGTAGGCTATAAGAATATGTACTGTAGGCTATAAGAATATGTACTGTAGGCTATAAGAATATGTACTGTAGGCTATAAGAATATGTTGAAGCTATAAGAATATGTACTGTAGGCTATAAGAATATGTACTGTAGGCTATAAGAATATGTACTGTAGGCTATAAGAATATGTTGAAAGCTGTAAGAATATGTACTGTAGGCTATAAGAATATGTACTGTAGGCTATAAGAATATGTTGAAGGCTATAAGAATATGTACTGTAGGCTATAAGAATATGTACTGTAGGCTATAAGAATATGTTGAAGGCTATAAGAATATGTACTGTAGGCTGAAAGAATATGTACTGTAGGCTATAAGAATATGTACTGTAGGCTATAAGAATATGTACTGTATGCTATAAGAATATGTTGAAAGCTATAAGAATAGGTACTGTAGGCTATAAGAATATGTACTGTAGGCTATAAGAATATGTACTGTAGACTATAAGAATATGTTGAAAGCTATAAGAATATGTTGAAGGCTTAAGAATATGTACTGTAGGCTATAAGAATATGTACTGGAGGCTATAAGAATATGTACTGTAGGCTATAAGAATATGTACTGTAGGCTATAAGAATATGTACTGTAGACTATAAGAATATGTTGAAAGCTATAAGAATATGTTGAAGGCTATAAGAATATGTACTGTAGGCTATAAGAATATGTACTGTAGGCTATAAGAATATGTTGAAGGCTATAAGAATATGTACTGTAGGCTATAAGAATATGTTGAAGGCTATAAGAATATGTTGAAGGCTATAAGAATATGTACTGTAGGCTATAAGAATATGTACTGTAGGCTATAAGAACATGTTGAAAGCTATAAGAATATGTACTGTAGGCTATAAGAATATGTTGAAGGCTATAAGAATATGTACTGTAGGCTATAAGAATATGTACTGTAGGCTATAAGAATATGTTGAAGGCTATAAGAATATGTACTGTAGGCTATAAGAATATGTACTGTAGGCTATAAGAATATGTACTGTAGGCTATAAGAATATGTACCGTAGGCTATAAGAATATGTACTGTAGGCTATAAGAATATGTACTGTAGGCTATAAGAATATGTTGAAGGCTATAATAATATGTTGATAGCTATAAGAATATGTACTGTAGGCTATAAGAATATGTACTGTAGGCTATAAGAATATGTACTGTAGGCTATAAGAATATGTACTGTAGGCTATAAGACTATGTACTGTAGGCTATAAGAATATGTTGAAAGCTATAAGAATATGTACTTTAGGCTATAAGAATATGTACTGTAGGCTATAAGAATATGTTGAAAGCTATAAGAATATGTACTGTAGGCTATAAGAATATGTACTGTAGGCTATAAGAATATGTACTGTAGGCTATAAGAATATGTACTGTAGGCTATAAGACTATGTTGAAGGCTATAAGAATATGTAATGTAGGCTATAAGAATATGTACTGTAGGCTATAAGACTATGTACTGTAGGCTATAAGAATATGTTGAAAGCTATAAGAATATGTACTGTAGACTATAAGAATATGTACTGTAGGCTATAAGAATATGTACTGTAGGCTATAAGAATATGTTGAAAGCTATAAGAATATGTACTGTAGCTATAAGAATATGTACTGTAGGCTATAAGAATATGTACTGTAGGCTATAAGAATATGTACTGTAGCATATAAGAATATGTACTGTAGGCTATAAGAATATGTACTGTAGCATATAAGAATATGTACTGTAGGCTATAAGAATATGTACTGTAGGCTATAAGAATATGTACTGTAGGCTATAAGAATATGTTGAAGGCTATAAGAATATGTACTGTAGGCTATAAGAATATGTTGAAAGCTATAAGAATATGTACTGTAGGCTATAAGAATATCTACTGTAGGCTATAAGAATATGTACTGTAGACTATAAGAATATGTTGAAAGCTATAAGAATATGTACTGTAGGCTATAAGAATATGTACTGTAGGCTATAAGAATATGTTGAAGGCTATAAGAATATGTACTGTAGGCTATAAGAATATGTACTGTAGCATATAAGAATATGTACTGTAGCATATAAGAATATGTACTGTAGGCTATAAGAATATGTACTGTAGGCTATAAGAATATGTACTGTAGGCTATAAGAATATGTACTGTAGGCTATAAGAATATGTACTGTAGGCTATAAGAATATGTACTGTAGGCTATAAGAATATGTACTGTAGGCTATAAGAATATGTACTGTAGGCTATAAGAATATGTACTGTAGGCTATAAGAATATGTACTGTAGGCTATAAGAATATGTACTGTAGGCTATAAGAATATGTTGAAGGCTATAAGAATATGTACTGTAGCATATAAGAATATGTACTGTAGGCTATAAGAATATGTACTGTAGGCTATAAGAATATGTACTGTAGGCTATAAGAATATGTACTGTAGGCTATAAGAATATGTACTGTAGCATATAAGAATATGTACTGTAGGCTATAAGAATATGTACTGTAGGCTATAAGAATATGTACTGTAGGCTATAAGAATATGTTGAAGACTATAAGAATATGTACTGTAGGCTATAAGAATATGTTGAAAGCTATAAGAATATGTACTGTAGGCTATAAGAATATGTACTGTAGGCTATAAGAATATGTACTAAGTAGGACTATAAGAATATGTTGAAAGCTATGAAGAATATGTACTGTAGGCTATAAGAATATGTACTGTAGGCTATAAGAATATGTACTGTAGGCTATAAGAATATGTACTGTAGGCTATAAGAATATGTACTGTAGGCTATAAGATATGTACTGAATATGTACTATAAGAATATGACTATAAGAATAGCTGTTAAGAATATGTACGTAGGCTATAAGAATATGTTGAAAGCTATAAGAATATGTACTGTAGGCTATAAGAATATGTACCGTAGGCTATAAGACTATGTTGAAAGCTATAAGAATATGTTGAAAGCCATAAGAATATGTTGAAAGCTATAAGAATATGTACTCTAGGCTATAAGACTATGTTGAAAGCTATAAGAATATGTACTGTAGGCTATAAGAATATGTACTGTAGGCTATAAGAATATGTACTGTAGGCTATACGAATATGTACTGTAGACTATAAGAATATGTTGAAAGCTATAAGAATATGTTGAAAGCTATAAGAATATGTACTGTAGGCTATAAGAATATGTACTGTAGGCTATAAGAATATGTTGAAGGCTATAAGAATATGTACTGTAGGCTATAAGAATATGTTGAAGGCTATAAGAATATGTTGAAGGCTATAAGAATATGTACTGTAGGCTATAAGAATATGTACTGTAGGCTATAAGAACATGTTGAAAGCTATAAGAATATGTACTGTAGGCTATAAGAATATGTTGAAGGCTATAAGAATATGTACTGTAGGCTATAAGAATATGTACTGTAGGCTATAAGAATATGTTGAAGGCTATAAGAATATGTACTGTAGGCTATAAGAATATGTACTGTAGGCTATAAGAATATGTACTGTAGGCTATAAGAATATGTACTGTAGGCTATAAGAATATGTTGAAAGCTATAAGAATATGTACTGTAGGCTATAAGAATATGTTGAAAGCTATAAGAATATGTACTGTAGGCTATAAGAATATGTACTGGAGGCTATAAGAATATGTTGAAAGCTATAAGAATATGTACTGTAGGCTATAAGAATATGTTGAAAGCTATAAGAATATGTACTGTAGGCTATAAGAATATGTTGAAAGCTATAAGAATATGTACTGTAGGCTATAAGAATATGTACTGTAGGCTATAAGAATATGTACCGTAGGCTATAAGAATATGTACTGTAGGCTATAAGAATATGTACTGTAGGCTATAAGAATATGTTGAAGGATATAATAATATGTTGATAGCTATAAGAATATGTACTGTAGGCTATAAGAATATGTACTGTAGGCTATAAGAATATGTACTGTAGGCTATAAGAATATGTACTGTAGGCTATAAGAATATGTACTGTAGGCTATAAGACTATGTACTGTAGGCTATAAGAATATGTTGAAAGCTATAAGAATATGTACTTTAGGCTATAAGAATATGTACTGTAGGCTATAAGAATATGTTGAAAGCTATAAGAATATGTACTGTAGGCTATAAGAATATGTACTGTAGGCTATAAGAATATGTACTGTAGGCTATAAGAATATGTACTGTAGGCTATAAGACTATGTTGAAGGCTATAAGAATATGTAATGTAGGCTATAAGAATATGTACTGTAGGCTATAAGACTATGTACTGTAGGCTATAAGAATATGTTGAAAGCTATAAGAATATGTACTGTAGCATATAAGAATATGTTGAAAGCTATAAGAATATGTACTGTAGACTATAAGAATATGTTGAAAGCTATAAGAATATGTACTGTAGGCTATAATAATATGTACTGTAGGCTATAAGAATATGTACTGTAGGCTATAAGAATTTGTACTGTAGGCTATAAGAATATGTACTGTAGGCTATAAGACTATGTACTGTAGGCTATAAGAATATGTTGAAAGCTTTAAGAATATGTACTGTAGGCTATAAGAATATGTACTGTAGGCTATAAGAATATGTACTGTAGGCTATAAGAATATGTACTGTAGGCTATAAGAATATGTACTGTAGGCTATAAGAATATGTACTGTAGGCTATACGAATATGTACTGTAGACTATAAGAATATGTTGAAAGCTATAAGAATATGTTGAAAGCTATAAGAATATGTACTGTAGGCTATAAGAATATGTACTGTAGGCTATAAGAATATGTACTGTAGGCTATAAGAATATGTTGAAGGCTATAAGAATATGTACTGTAGGCTATAAGAATATGTTGAAGGCTATAAGAATATGTTGAAGGCTATAAGAATATGTACTGTAGGCTATAAGAATATGTACTGTAGGCTATAAGAATATGTTGAAGGCTATAAGAATATGTTTGTAACGCCCTGGCCATAGAGAGGGGTTTTTTGTTCTTTATTTTGGTGAGGCCAGGGTGTTACATTGGGTGGGCGTTCTATGTTCCTTTCTCTATGT
Source organism: Salmo salar (assembly GCF_965601325.2). Classification (NCBI taxonomy): domain Eukaryota; kingdom Metazoa; phylum Chordata; class Actinopteri; order Salmoniformes; family Salmonidae; genus Salmo; species Salmo salar. The sequence goes on from NC_138302.1 coordinate 16,166,246, forward strand.
TTTTGTATTTCTTTGTTTTGGGCCGTGTGTGGCTCCCAATCAGGCACAGCTGAAGCTCGTTGTTGCTGATTGGGAGTCACACATAAGGAGCATGTTTTTCCTTTGGGTTTTGTGGGTAATTGTTTCTGTTGAGTGTTTTGCACCTGACAGGACTGTTTGGCTGTCAGTTTTCTTATTTTTGTGTAGTGTTCTCTTTTGTTCTAATTAAAATCATGATGAACACTAACTCCGCTGAGCCTTGGTCTACTCTCTCTCCCGACAGCCCTTACAATGTTGAAGGCTATAAGAATATGGACTGTAGGCTATAAGAATATGTACTGTAGGCTATAAGAATATGTACTGTAGGCTATAAGAATATGTACTGTAGGCTATAAGAATATGTTGAAGGCTATAAGAATATGTACTGTAGGCTATAAGAATATGTACCGTAGGCTATAAGACTATGTTGAAAGCTATAAGAATATGTTGAAAGCCATAAGAATATGTTGAAAGCTATAAGAATATGTACTCTAGGCTATAAGACTATGTTGAAAGCTATAAGAATATGTACTGTAGGCTATAAGAATATGTACTGTAGGCTATAAGAATATGTACTGTAGGCTATACGAATATGTACTGTAGACTATAAGAATATGTTGAAAGCTATAAGAATATGTTGAAAGCTATAAGAATATGTACTGTAGGCTATAAGAATATGTACTGTAGGCTATAAGAATATGTTGAAGGCTATAAGAATATGTACTGTAGGCTATAAGAATATGTTGAAGGCTATAAGAATATGTTGAAGGCTATAAGAATATGTACTGTAGGCTATAAGAATATGTACTGTAGGCTATAAGAACATGTTGAAAGCTATAAGAATATGTACTGTAGGCTATAAGAATATGTTGAAGGCTATAAGAATATGTACTGTAGGCTATAAGAATATGTACTGTAGGCTATAAGAATATGTTGAAGGCTATAAGAATATGTACTGTAGGCTACAAGAATATGTACTGTAGGCTATAAGAATATGTACTGTAGGCTATAAGAATATGTACTGTAGGCTATAAGAATATGTTGAAAGCTATAAGAATATGTACTGTAGGCTATAAGAATATGTTGAAAGCTATAAGAATATGTACTGTAGGCTATAAGAATATGTACTGGAGGCTATAAGAATATGTTGAAAGCTATAAGAATATGTACTGTAGGCTATAAGAATATGTTGAAAGCTATAAGAATATGTACTGTAGGCTATAAGAATATGTTGAAAGCTATAAGAATATGTACTGTAGGCTATAAGAATATGTACTGTAGGCTATAAGAATATGTACCGTAGGCTATAAGAATATGTACTGTAGGCTATAAGAATATGTACTGTAGGCTATAAGAATATGTTGAAGGATATAATAATATGTTGATAGCTATTAGAATATGTACTGTAGGCTATAAGAATATGTACTGTAGGCTATAAGAATATGTACTGTAGGCTATAAGAATATGTACTGTAGGCTATAAGAATATTTACTGTAGGCTATAAGACTATGTACTGTAGGCTATAAGAATATGTTGAAAGCTATAAGAATATGTACTGTAGGCTATAAGAATATGTACTGTAGGCTATAAGAATATGTTGAAAGCTATAAGAATATGTACTGTAGGCTATAAGAATATGTACTGTAGGCTATAAGAATATGTACTGTAGGCTATAAGAATATGTACTGTAGGCTATAAGACTATGTTGAAGGCTATAAGAATATGTAATGTAGGCTATAAGAATATGTACTGTAGGCTATAAGACTATGTACTGTAGGCTATAAGAATATGTTGAAAGCTATAAGAATATGTACTGTAGCATATAAGAATATGTTGAAAGCTATAAGAATATGTACTGTAGACTATAAGAATATGTTGAAAGCTATAAGAATATGTACTGTAGGCTATAATAATATGTACTGTAGGCTATAAGAATATGTTGAAAGCTATAAGAATATGTTGAAAGCTATAAGAATATGTACTGTAGGCTATAAGAATATGTACTGTAGACTATAAGAATATGTTGAAAGCTATAAGAATATGTACTGTAGGCTATAAGAATATGTACTGTAGGCTATACGAATATGTACTGTAGACTATAAGAATATGTTGAAAGCTATAAGAATATGTTGAAAGCTATAAGAATATGTACTGTAGGCTATAAGAATATGTACTGTAGGCTATAAGAATATGTACTGTAGGCTATAAGAATATGTTGAAGGCTATAAGAATATGTACTGTAGGCTATAAGAATATGTTGAAGGCTATAAGAATATGTTGAAGGCTATAAGAATATGTACTGTAGGCTATAAGAATATGTACTGTAGGCTATAAGAATATGTTGAAGCTATAAGAATATGTATGTAGGCTATAAGAATATGTACTGTAGGCTATAAGAATATGTACTGTAGGCTATAAGAATATGTACTGTAGGCTATAAGAATATGTACTGTAGGCTATAAGAATATGTTGAAGGCTATAAGAATATGTACTGTAGGCTATAAGAATATGTACCGTAGGCTATAAGACTATGTTGAAAGCTATAAGAATATGTTGAAAGCCATAAGAATATGTTGAAAGCTATAAGAATATGTACTCTAGGCTATAAGACTATGTTGAAAGCTATAAGAATATGTACTGTAGGCTATAAGAATATGTACTGTAGGCTATAAGAATATGTACTGTAGGCTATACGAATATGTACTGTAGACTATAAGAATATGTTGAAAGCTATAAGAATATGTTGAAAGCTATAAGAATATGTACTGTAGGCTATAAGAATATGTACTGTAGGCTATAAGAATATGTTGAAGGCTATAAGAATATGTACTGTAGGCTATAAGAATATGTTGAAGGCTATAAGAATATGTTGAAGGCTATAAGAATATGTACTGTAGGCTATAAGAATATGTACTGTAGGCTATAAGAACATGTTGAAAGCTATAAGAATATGTACTGTAGGCTATAAGAATATGTTGAAGGCTATAAGAATATGTACTGTAGGCTATAAGAATATGTACTGTAGGCTATAAGAATATGTTGAAGGCTATAAGAATATGTACTGTAGGCTACAAGAATATGTACTGTAGGCTATAAGAATATGTACTGTAGGCTATAAGAATATGTACTGTAGGCTATAAGAATATGTTGAAAGCTATAAGAATATGTACTGTAGGCTATAAGAATATGTTGAAAGCTATAAGAATATGTACTGTAGGCTATAAGAATATGTACTGGAGGCTATAAGAATATGTTGAAAGCTATAAGAATATGTACTGTAGGCTATAAGAATATGTTGAAAGCTATAAGAATATGTACTGTAGGCTATAAGAATATGTTGAAAGCTATAAGAATATGTACTGTAGGCTATAAGAATATGTACTGTAGGCTATAAGAATATGTACCGTAGGCTATAAGAATATGTACTGTAGGCTATAAGAATATGTACTGTAGGCTATAAGAATATGTTGAAGGCTATAAGAATATGTTGATAGCTATAAGAATATGTACTGTAGGCTATAAGAATATGTACTGTAGGCTATAAGAATATGTACTGTAGGCTATAAGAATATGTACTGTAGGCTATAAGAATATGTACTGTAGGCTATAAGACTATGTACTGTAGGCTATAAGAATATGTTGAAAGCTATAAGAATATGTACTGTAGGCTATAAGAATATGTACTGTAGGCTATAAGAATATGTTGAAAGCTATAAGAATATGTACTGTAGGCTATAAGAATATGTACTGTAGGCTATAAGAATATGTACTGTAGGCTATAAGAATATGTACTGTAGGCTATAAGACTATGTTGAAGGCTATAAGAATATGTAATGTAGGCTATAAGAATATGTACTGTAGGCTATAAGACTATGTACTGTAGGCTATAAGAATATGTTGAAAGCTATAAGAATATGTACTGTAGCATATAAGAATATGTTGAAAGCTATAAGAATATGTACTGTAGACTATAAGAATATGTTGAAAGCTATAAGAATATGTACTGTAGGCTATAATAATATGTACTGTAGGCTATAAGAATATGTACTGTAGGCTATAAGAATTTGTACTGTAGGCTATAAGAATATGTACTGTAGGCTATAAGACTATGTACTGTAGGCTATAAGAATATGTTGAAAGCTATAAGAATATGTACTGTAGGCTATAAGAATATGTACTGTAGGCTATAAGAATATGTACTGTAGGCTATAAGAATATGTATTGTAGGCTATAAGAATATGTACTGTAGGCTATAAGAATATGTACTGTAGGCTATACGAATATGTACTGTAGACTATAAGAATATGTTGAAAGCTATAAGAATATGTTGAAAGCTATAAGAATATGTACTGTAGGCTATAAGAATATGTACTGTAGGCTATAAGAATATGTACTGTAGGCTATAAGAATATGTTGAAGGCTATAAGAATATGTACTGTAGGCTATAAGAATATGTTGAAGGCTATAAGAATATGTTGAAGGCTATAAGAATATGTACTGTAGGCTATAAGAATATGTACTGTAGGCTATAAAACATGTTGAAAGCTATAAGAATATGTACTGTAGGCTATAAGAATATGTTGAAGGCTATAAGAATATGTACTGTAGGCTTTAAGAATATGTACTGTAGGCTATAAGAATATGTTGAAGGCTATAAGAATATGTACGGTAGGCTATAAGAATATGTACTGTAGGCTATAAGAATATGTACTGTAGGCTATAAGAATATGTACTGTAGGCTATAAGAATATGTTGAAAGCTATAAGAATATGTACTGTAGGCTATAAGAATATATTGAAAGCTATAAGAATATGTACTGTAGGCTATAAGAATATGTACTGGAGGCTATAAGAATATGTTGAAAGCTATAAGAATATGTACTGTAGGCTATAAGAATATGTTGAAAGCTATAAGAATATGTACTGTAGGCTATAAGAATATGTTGAAAGCTATAAGAATATGTACTGTAGGCTATAAGAATATGTACTGTAGGCTATAAGAATATCTACCGTAGGCTATAAGAATATGTACTGTAGGCTATAAGAATATCTACTGTAGGCTATAAGAATATGTTGAAGGCTATAATAATATGTTGATAGCTATAAGAATATGTACTGTAGGCTATAAGAATATGTAGTGTAGGCTATAAGAATATGTACTGTAGGCTATAAGACTATGTACTGTAGGCTATAAGAATATGTTGAAAGCTATAAGAATATGTACTTTAGGCTATAAGAATATGTACTGTAGGCTATAAGAATATGTTGAAAGCTATAAGAATATGTACTGTAGGCTATAAGAATATGTACTGTAGGCTATAAGAATATGTACTGTAGGCTATAAGAATATGTAGTGTAGGCTATAAGACTATGTTGAAGGCTATAAGAATATGTAATGTAGGCTATAAGAATATGTACTGTAGGCTATAAGACTATGTACTGTAGGCTATAAGAATATGTTGAAAGCTATAAGAATATGTACTGTAGCATATAAGAATATGTTGAAAGCTATAAGAATATGTACTGTAGGCTATAAGAATATGTACTGTAGGCTATACGAATATGTACTGTAGGCTATAAGACTATGTTGAAGGCTATAAGAATATGTAATGTAGGCTATAAGAATATGTACTGTAGGCAATAAGACTATGTACTGTAGGCTATAAGAATATGTTGAAAGCTATAAGAATATGTACTGTAGCATATAAGAATATGTTGAAAGCTATAAGAATATGTACTGTAGGCTATAAGAATATGTTGAAGGCTATAAGAATATGTACTGTAGGCTATAAGAATATGTACTGTAGGCTATAAGAATATATACTGTAGGCTATAAGAATATGTACTGTAGGCTATAAGAATATGTTGAAAGCTATAAGAATATGTACTGTAGGCTATAAGAATATGTACCGTAGGCTATAAGACTATGTTGAAAGCTATAAGAATATGTTGAAAGCCATAAGAATATGTTGAAAGCTATAAGAATATGTACTCTAGGCTATAAGACTATGTTGAAAGCTATAAGAATATGTACTGTAGGCTATAAGAATATGTACTGTAGGCTATAAGAATATGTACTGTAGGCTATACGAATATGTACTGTAGACTATAAGAATATGTTGAAAGCTATAAGAATATGTTGAAAGCTATAAGAATATGTACTGTAGGCTATAAGAATATGTACTGTAGGCTATAAGAATATGTTGAAGGCTATAAGAATATGTACTGTAGGCTATAAGAATATGGTGAAGGCTATAAGAATATGTACTGTAGGCTATAAGAATATGTACTGTAGGCTATAAGAACATGTTGAAAGCTATAAGAATATGTACTGTAGGCTATAAGAATATGTTGAAGGCTATAAGAATATGTACTGTAGGCTATAAGAATATGTACTGTAGGCTATAAGAATATGTTGAAGGCTATAAGAATATGTACTGTAGGCTATAAGAATATGTACTGTAGGCTATAAGAATATGTACTGTAGGCTATAGGAATATGTACTGTAGGCTATAAGAATATGTTGAAAGCTATAAGAATATGTACTGTAGGCTATAAGAATATGTTGAAAGCTATAAGAATATGTACTGTAGGCTATAAGAATATGTACTGGAGGCTATAAGAATATGTTGAAAGCTATAAGAATATTTACTGTAGGCTATAAGAATATGTTGAAAGCTATAAGAATATGTACTGTAGGCTATAAGAATATGTTGAAAGCTATAAGAATATGTACTGTAGGCTATAAGAATATGTACTGTAGGCTATAAGAATATGTACCGTAGGCTATAAGAATATGTACTGTAGGCTATAAGAATATGTACTGTAGGCTATAAGAATATGTTGAAGGATATAATAATATGTTTATAGCTATTAGAATATGTACTGTAGGCTATAAGAATATGTACTGTAGGCTATAAGAATATGTACTGTAGGCTATAAGAATATGTACTGTAGGCTATAAGAATATGTACTGTAGGCTATAAGACTATGTACTGTAGGCTATAAGAATATGTTGAAAGCTATAAGAATATGTACTTTAGGCTATAAGAATATGTACTGTAGGCTATGAGAATATGTTGAAAGCTATAAGAATATGTACTGTAGGCTATAAGAATATGTACTGTAGGCTATAAGAATATGTACTGTAGGCTATAAGAATATGTACTGTAGGCTATAAGACTATGTTGAAGGCTATAAGAATATGTAATTTAGGCTATAAGAATATGTACTGTAGGCTATAAGACTATGTACTGTAGGCTATAAGAATATGTTGAAAGCTATAAGAATATGTACTGTAGCATATAAGAATATGTTGAAAGCTATAAGAATATGTACTGTAGACTATAAGAATATGTTGAAAGCTATAAGAATATGTACTGTAGGCTATAATAATATGTACTGTAGGCTATAAGAATATGTACTGTAGGCTATAAGAATTTGTACTGTAGGCTATAAGAATATGTACTGTAGGCTATAAGACTATGTACTGTAGGCTATAAGAATATGTTGAAAGCTTTAAGAATATGTACTGTAGGCTATAAGAATATGTACTGTAGGCTATAAGAATATGTACTGTAGGCTATAAGAATATGTATTGTAGGCTATAAGAATATGTACTGTAGGCTATAAGAATATGTACTGTAGGCTATACGAATATGTACTGTAGACTATAAGAATATGTTGAAAGCTATAAGAATATGTTGAAAGCTATAAGAATATGTACTGTAGGCTATAAGAATATGTACTGTAGGCTATAAGAATATGTACTGTAGGCTATAAGAATATGTTGAAGGCTATAAGAATATGTACTGTAGGCTATAAGAATATGTTGAAGGCTATAAGAATATGTTGAAGGCTATAAGAATATGTACTGTAGGCTATAAGAATATGTACTGTAGGCTATAAAACATGTTGAAAGCTATAAGAATATGTACTGTAGGCTATAAGAATATGTTGAAGGCTATAAGAATATGTACTGTAGGCTATAAGAATATGTACTGTAGGCTATAAGAATATGTTGAAGGCTATAAGAATATGTACGGTAGGCTATAAGAATATGTACTGTAGGCTATAAGAATATGTACTGTAGGCTATAAGAATATGTACTGTAGGCTATAAGAATATGTTGAAAGCTATAAGAATATGTACTGTAGGCTATAAGAATATATTGAAAGCTATAAGAATATGTACTGTAGGCTATAAGAATATGTACTGGAGGCTATAAGAATATGTTGAAAGCTATAAGAATATGTACTGTAGGCTATAAGAATATGTTGAAAGCTATAAGAATATGTACTGTAGGCTATAAGAATATGTTGAAAGCTATAAGAATATGTACTGTAGGCTATAAGAATATGTACTGTAGGCTATAAGAATATCTACCGTAGGCTATAAGAATATGTACTGTAGGCTATAAGAATATGTACTGTAGGCTATAAGAATATGTTGAAGGCTATAATAATATGTTGATAGCTATAAGAATATGTACTGTAGGCTATAAGAATATGTAGTGTAGGCTATAAGAATATGTACTGTAGGCTATAAGACTATGTACTGTAGGCTATAAGAATATGTTGAAAGCTATAAGAATATGTACTTTAGGCTATAAGAATATGTACTGTAGGCTATAAGAATATGTTGAAAGCTATAAGAATATGTACTGTAGGCTATAAGAATATGTACTGTAGGCTATAAGAATATGTACTGTAGGCTATAAGAATATGTAGTGTAGGCTATAAGACTATGTTGAAGGCTATAAGAATATGTAATGTAGGCTATAAGAATATGTACTGTAGGCTATAAGACTATGTACTGTAGGCTATAAGAATATGTTGAAAGCTAAAAGAATATGTACTGTAGCATATAAGAATATGTTGAAAGCTATAAGAATATGTACTGTAGGCTATAAGAATATGTACTGTAGGCTATACGAATATGTACTGTAGGCTATAAGACTATGTTGAAGGCTATAAGAATATGTAATGTAGGCTATAAGAATATGTACTGTAGGCTATAAGAATATATACTGTAGGCTATAAGAATATGTACTGTAGGCTATAAGAATATGTTGAAAGCTATAAGAATATGTACTGTAGGCTATAAGAATATGTTGAAAGCTATAAGAATATGTACTGTAGGCTATAAGAATATGTACTGGAGGCTATAAGAATATGTTGAAAGCTATAAGAATATGTACTGTAGGCTATAAGAATATGTTGAAAGCTATAAGAATATGTACTGTAGGCTATAAGAATATGTTGAAAGCTATAAGAATATGTACTGTAGGCTATAAGAATATGTACTGTAGGCTATACGAATATGTACCGTAGGCTATAAGAATATGTACTGTAGGCTATAAGAATATGTACTGTAGGCTATAAGAATATGTTGAAGGCTATAATAATATGTTGATAGCTATAAGAATATGTACTGTAGGCTATAAGAATATGTACTGTAGGCTATAAGAATATGTACTGTAGGCTATAAGAATATGTACTGTAGGCTATAAGAATATGTACTGTAGGCTATAAGACTATGTACTGTAGGCTATAAGAATATGTTGAAAGCTATAAGAATATGTACTTTAGGCTATAAGAATATGTACTGTAGGCTATAAGAATATGTTGAAAGCTATAAGAATATGTACTGTAGGCTATAAGAATATGTACTGTAGGCTATAAGAATATGTACTGTAGGCTATAAGAATATGTACTGTAGGCTATAAGACTATGTTGAAGGCTATAAGAATATGTAATGTAGGCTATAAGAATATGTACTGTAGGCTATAAGACTATGTACTGTAGGCTATAAGAATATGTTGAAAGCTATAAGAATATGTACTGTAGACTATAAGAATATGTACTGTAGGCTATAAGAATATGTACTGTAGGCTATAAGAATATGTTGAAGGCTATAAGAATATGTACTGTAGCATATAAGAATATGTACTGTAGGCTATAAGAATATGTACTGTAGCATATAAGAATATGTACTGTAGCATATAAGAATATGTACTGTAGGCTATAAGAATATGTACTGTAGCATATAAGAATATGTACTGTAGGCTATAAGAATATGTACTGTAGGCTATAAGAATATGTACTGTAGGCTATAAGAATATGTTGAAGGCTATAAGAATATGTACTGTAGGCTATAAGAATATGTTGAAAGCTATAAGAATATGTACTGTAGGCTATAAGAATATCTACTGTAGGCTATAAGAATATGTACTGTAGACTATAAGAATATGTTGAAAGCTATAAGAATATGTACTGTAGGCTATAAGAATATGTACTGTAGGCTATAAGAATATGTTGAAGGCTATAAGAATATGTACTGTAGGCTATAAGAATATGTACTGTAGCATATAAGAATATGTACTGTAGCATATAAGAATATGTACTGTAGGCTATAAGAATATGTACTGTAGGCATATAAGAATATGTACTGTAGGCTATAAGAATATGTACTGTAGGCTATAAGAATATGTACTGTAGGCTATAAGAATATGTACTGTAGCATATAAGAATATGTACTGTAGGCTATAAGAATATGTACTGTAGGCTATAAGAATATGTACTGTAGACTATAAGAATATGTACTGTAGGCTATAAGAATATGTACTGTAGGCTATAAGAATATGTTGAAGGCTATAAGAATATGTACTGTAGCATATAAGAATATGTACTGTAGGCTATAAGAATATGTACTGTAGCATATAAGAATATGTACTGTAGGCTATAAGAATATGTACTGTAGGCTATAAGAATATGTACTGTAGACTATAAGAATATGTACTGTAGGCTATAAGAATATGTACTGTAGGCTATAAGAATATGTTGAAGGCTATAAGAATATGTACTGTAGCATATAAGAATATGTACTGTAGGCTATAAGAATATGTACTGTAGGCTATACGAATATGTACTGTAGACTATAAGAATATGTTGAAAGCTATAAGAATATGTTGAAAGCTATAAGAATATGTACTGTAGGCTATAAGAATATGTACTGTAGGCTATAAGAATATGTACTGTAGGCTATAAGAATATGTTGAAGGCTATAAGAATATGTACTGTAGGCTATAAGAATATGTTGAAGGCTATAAGAATATGTTGAAGGCTATAAGAATATGTACTGTAGGCTATAAGAATATGTACTGTAGGCTATAAGAACATGTTGAAAGCTATAAGAATATGTACTGTAGGCTATAAGAATATGTTGAAGGCTATAAGAATATGTACTGTAGGCTATAAGAATATGTACTGTAGGCTATAAGAATATGTTGAAGGCTATAAGAATATGTACGGTAGGCTATAAGAATATGTACTGTAGGCTATAAGAATATGTACTGTAGGCTATAAGAATATGTACTGTAGGCTATAAGAATATGTTGAAAGCTATAAGAATATGTACTGTAGGCTATAAGAATATATTGAAAGCTATAAGAATATGTACTGTAGGCTATAAGAATATGTACTGGAGGCTATAAGAATATGTTGAAAGCTATAAGAATATGTACTGTAGGCTATAAGAATATGTTGAAAGCTATAAGAATATGTACTGTAGGCTATAAGAATATGTTGAAAGCTATAAGAATATGTACTGTAGGCTATAAGAATATGTACTGTAGGCTATAAGAATATCTACCGTAGGCTATAAGAATATGTACTGTAGGCTATAAGAATATGTACTGTAGGCTATAAGAATATGTTGAAGGCTATAATAATATGTTGATAGCTATAAGAATATGTACTGTAGGCTATAAGAATATGTAGTGTAGGCTATAAGAATATGTACTGTAGGCTATAAGACTATGTACTGTAGGCTATAAGAATATGTTGAAAGCTATAAGAATATGTACTTTAGGCTATAAGAATATGTACTGTAGGCTATAAGAATATGTTGAAAGCTATAAGAATATGTACTGTAGGCTATAAGAATATGTACTGTAGGCTATAAGAATATGTACTGTAGGCTATAAGAATATGTAGTGTAGGCTATAAGACTATGTTGAAGGCTATAAGAATATGTAATGTAGGCTATAAGAATATGTACTGTAGGCTATAAGACTATGTACTGTAGGCTATAAGAATATGTTGAAAGCTAAAAGAATATGTACTGTAGCATATAAGAATATGTTGAAAGCTATAAGAATATGTACTGTAGGCTATAAGAATATGTACTGTAGGCTATACGAATATGTACTGTAGGCTATAAGACTATGTTGAAGGCTATAAGAATATGTAATGTAGGCTATAAGAATATGTACTGTAGGCAATAAGACTATGTACTGTAGGCTATAAGAATATGTTGAAAGCTATAAGAATATGTACTGTAGCATATAAGAATATGTTGAAAGCTATAAGAATATGTACTGTAGGCTATAAGAATATGTTGAAGGCTATAAGAATATGTACTGTAGGCTATAAGAATATGTACTGTAGGCTATAAGAATATATACTGTAGGCTATAAGAATATGTACTGTAGGCTATAAGAATATGTTGAAAGCTATAAGAATATGTACTGTAGGCTATAAGAATATGTTGAAAGCTATAAGAATATGTACTGTAGGCTATAAGAATATGTACTGGAGGCTATAAGAATATGTTGAAAGCTATAAGAATATGTACTGTAGGCTATAAGAATATGTTGAAAGCTATAAGAATATGTACTGTAGGCTATAAGAATATGTTGAAAGCTATAAGAATATGTACTGTAGGCTATAAGAATATGTACTGTAGGCTATAAGAATATGTACTGTAGGCTATAAGAATATGTATTGTAGGCTATAAGAATATGTACTGTAGGCTATAAGAATATGTACTGTAGGCTATACGAATATGTACTGTAGACTATAAGAATATGTTGAAAGCTATAAGAATATGTTGAAAGCTATAAGAATATGTACTGTAGGCTATAAGAATATGTACTGTAGGCTATAAGAATATGTACTGTAGGCTATAAGAATATGTTGAAGGCTATAAGAATATGTACTGTAGGCTATAAGAATATGTTGAAGGCTATAAGAATATGTTGAAGGCTATAAGAATATGTACTGTAGGCTATAAGAATATGTACTGTAGGCTATAAAACATGTTGAAAGCTATAAGAATATGTACTGTAGGCTATAAGAATATGTTGAAGGCTATAAGAATATGTACTGTAGGCTATAAGAATATGTACTGTAGGCTATAAGAATATGTTGAAGGCTATAAGAATATGTACGGTAGGCTATAAGAATATGTACTGTAGGCTATAAGAATATGTACTGTAGGCTATAAGAATATGTACTGTAGGCTATAAGAATATGTTGAAAGCTATAAGAATATGTACTGTAGGCTATAAGAATATATTGAAAGCTATAAGAATATGTACTGTAGGCTATAAGAATATGTACTGGAGGCTATAAGAATATGTTGAAAGCTATAAGAATATGTACTGTAGGCTATAAGAATATGTTGAAAGCTATAAGAATATGTACTGTAGGCTATAAGAATATGTTGAAAGCTATAAGAATATGTACTGTAGGCTATAAGAATATGTACTGTAGGCTATAAGAATATCTACCGTAGGCTATAAGAATATGTACTGTAGGCTATAAGAATATGTACTGTAGGCTATAAGAATATGTTGAAGGCTATAATAATATGTTGATAGCTATAAGAATATGTACTGTAGGCTATAAGAATATGTAGTGTAGGCTATAAGAATATGTACTGTAGGCTATAAGACTATGTACTGTAGGCTATAAGAATATGTTGAAATCTATAAGAATATGTACTTTAGGCTATAAGAATATGTACTGTAGGCTATAAGAATATGTTGAAAGCTATAAGAATATGTACTGTAGGCTATAAGAATATGTACTGTAGGCTATAAGAATATGTACTGTAGGCTATAAGAATATGTAGTGTAGGCTATAAGACTATGTTGAAGGCTATAAGAATATGTAATGTAGGCTATAAGAATATGTACTGTAGGCTATAAGACTATGTACTGTAGGCTATAAGAATATGTTGAAAGCTAAAAGAATATGTACTGTAGCATATAAGAATATGTTGAAAGCTATAAGAATATGTACTGTAGGCTATAAGAATATGTACTGTAGGCTATACGAATATGTACTGTAGGCTATAAGACTATGTTGAAGGCTATAAGAATATGTAATGTAGGCTATAAGAATATGTACTGTAGGCAATAAGACTATGTACTGTAGGCTATAAGAATATGTTGAAAGCTATAAGAATATGTACTGTAGCATATAAGAATATGTTGAAAGCTATAAGAATATGTACTGTAGGCTATAAGAATATGTTGAAGGCTATAAGAATATGTACTGTAGGCTATAAGAATATGTACTGTAGGCTATAAGAATATATACTGTAGGCTATAAGAATATGTACTGTAGGCTATAAGAATATGTTGAAAGCTATAAGAATATGTACTGTAGGCTATAAGAATATGTTGAAAGCTATAAGAATATGTACTGTAGGCTATAAGAATATGTACTGGAGGCTATAAGAATATGTTGAAAGCTATAAGAATATGTACTGTAGGCTATAAGAATATGTTGAAAGCTATAAGAATATGTACTGTAGGCTATAAGAATATGTTGAAAGCTATAAGAATATGTACTGTAGGCTATAAGAATATGTACTGTAGGCTATACGAATATGTACCGTAGGCTATAAGAATATGTACTGTAGGCTATAAGAATATGTACTGTAGGCTATAAGAATATGTTGAAGGCTATAATAATATGTTGATAGCTATAAGAATATGTACTGTAGGCTATAAGAATATGTACTGTAGGCTATAAGAATATGTACTGTAGGCTATAAGAATATGTACTGTAGGCTATAAGAATATGTACTGTAGGCTATAAGACTATGTACTGTAGGCTATAAGAATATGTTGAAAGCTATAAGAATATGTACTTTAGGCTATAAGAATATGTACTGTAGGCTATAAGAATATGTTGAAAGCTATAAGAATATGTACTGTAGGCTATAAGAATATGTACTGTAGGCTATAAGAATATGTACTGTAGGCTATAAGAATATGTACTGTAGGCTATAAGACTATGTTGAAGGCTATAAGAATATGTAATGTAGGCTATAAGAATATGTACTGTAGGCTATAAGACTATGTACTGTAGGCTATAAGAATATGTTGAAAGCTATAAGAATATGTACTGTAGACTATAAGAATATGTACTGTAGGCTATAAGAATATGTACTGTAGGCTATAAGAATATGTTGAAGGCTATAAGAATATGTACTGTAGCATATAAGAATATGTACTGTAGGCTATAAGAATATGTACTGTAGCATATAAGAATATGTACTGTAGGCATATAAGAATATGTACTGTAGGCTATAAGAATATGTACTGTAGCATATAAGAATATGTACTGTAGGCTATAAGAATATGTACTGTAGGCTATAAGAATATGTACTGTAGGCTATAAGAATATGTTGAAGGCTATAAGAATATGTACTGTAGGCTATAAGAATATGTTGAAAGCTATAAGAATATGTACTGTAGGCTATAAGAATATCTACTGTAGGCTATAAGAATATGTACTGTAGACTATAAGAATATGTTGAAAGCTATAAGAATATGTACTGTAGGCTATAAGAATATGTACTGTAGGCTATAAGAATATGTTGAAGGCTATAAGAATATGTACTGTAGGCTATAAGAATATGTACTGTAGCATATAAGAATATGTACTGTAGCATATAAGAATATGTACTGTAGGCTATAAGAATATGTACTGTAGCATATAAGAATATGTACTGTAGGCTATAAGAATATGTACTGTAGGCTATAAGAATATGTACTGTAGGCTATAAGAATATGTACTGTAGCATATAAGAATATGTACTGTAGGCTATAAGAATATGTACTGTAGGCTATAAGAATATGTACTGTAGACTATAAGAATATGTACTGTAGGCTATAAGAATATGTACTGTAGGCTATAAGAATATGTTGAAGGCTATAAGAATATGTACTGTAGCATATAAGAATATGTACTGTAGGCTATAAGAATATGTACTGTAGCATATAAGAATATGTACTGTAGGCTATAAGAATATGTACTGTAGGCTATAAGAATATGTACTGTAGACTATAAGAATATGTACTGTAGGCTATAAGAATATGTACTGTAGGCTATAAGAATATGTTGAAGGCTATAAGAATATGTACTGTAGCATATAAGAATATGTACTGTAGGCTATAAGAATATGTACTGTAGGCTATACGAATATGTACTGTAGACTATAAGAATATGTTGAAAGCTATAAGAATATGTTGAAAGCTATAAGAATATGTACTGTAGGCTATAAGAATATGTACTGTAGGCTATAAGAATATGTACTGTAGGCTATAAGAATATGTTGAAGGCTATAAGAATATGTACTGTAGGCTATAAGAATATGTTGAAGGCTATAAGAATATGTTGAAGGCTATAAGAATATGTACTGTAGGCTATAAGAATATGTACTGTAGGCTATAAAACATGTTGAAAGCTATAAGAATATGTACTGTAGGCTATAAGAATATGTTGAAGGCTATAAGAATATGTACTGTAGGCTATAAGAATATGTACTGTAGGCTATAAGAATATGTTGAAGGCTATAAGAATATGTACGGTAGGCTATAAGAATATGTACTGTAGGCTATAAGAATATGTACTGTAGGCTATAAGAATATGTACTGTAGGCTATAAGAATATGTTGAAAGCTATAAGAATATGTACTGTAGGCTATAAGAATATATTGAAAGCTATAAGAATATGTACTGTAGGCTATAAGAATATGTACTGGAGGCTATAAGAATATGTTGAAAGCTATAAGAATATGTACTGTAGGCTATAAGAATATGTTGAAAGCTATAAGAATATGTACTGTAGGCTATAAGAATATGTTGAAAGCTATAAGAATATGTACTGTAGGCTATAAGAATATGTACTGTAGGCTATAAGAATATCTACCGTAGGCTATAAGAATATGTACTGTAGGCTATAAGAATATGTACTGTAGGCTATAAGAATATGTTGAAGGCTATAATAATATGTTGATAGCTATAAGAATATGTACTGTAGGCTATAAGAATATGTAGTGTAGGCTATAAGAATATGTACTGTAGGCTATAAGACTATGTACTGTAGGCTATAAGAATATGTTGAAAGCTATAAGAATATGTACTTTAGGCTATAAGAATATGTACTGTAGGCTATAAGAATATGTTGAAAGCTATAAGAATATGTACTGTAGGCTATAAGAATATGTACTGTAGGCTATAAGAATATGTACTGTAGGCTATAAGAATATGTAGTGTAGGCTATAAGACTATGTTGAAGGCTATAAGAATATGTAATGTAGGCTATAAGAATATGTACTGTAGGCTATAAGACTATGTACTGTAGGCTATAAGAATATGTTGAAAGCTAAAAGAATATGTACTGTAGCATATAAGAATATGTTGAAAGCTATAAGAATATGTACTGTAGGCTATAAGAATATGTACTGTAGGCTATACGAATATGTACTGTAGGCTATAAGACTATGTTGAAGGCTATAAGAATATGTAATGTAGGCTATAAGAATATGTACTGTAGGCAATAAGACTATGTACTGTAGGCTATAAGAATATGTTGAAAGCTATAAGAATATGTACTGTAGCATATAAGAATATGTTGAAAGCTATAAGAATATGTACTGTAGGCTATAAGAATATGTTGAAGGCTATAAGAATATGTACTGTAGGCTATAAGAATATGTACTGTAGGCTATAAGAATATATACTGTAGGCTATAAGAATATGTACTGTAGGCTATAAGAATATGTTGAAAGCTATAAGAATATGTACTGTAGGCTATAAGAATATGTTGAAAGCTATAAGAATATGTACTGTAGGCTATAAGAATATGTACTGGAGGCTATAAGAATATGTTGAAAGCTATAAGAATATGTACTGTAGGCTATAAGAATATGTTGAAAGCTATAAGAATATGTACTGTAGGCTATAAGAATATGTTGAAAGCTATAAGAATATGTACTGTAGGCTATAAGAATATGTACTGTAGGCTATACGAATATGTACCGTAGGCTATAAGAATATGTACTGTAGGCTATAAGAATATGTACTGTAGGCTATAAGAATATGTTGAAGGCTATAATAATATGTTGATAGCTATAAGAATATGTACTGTAGGCTATAAGAATATGTACTGTAGGCTATAAGAATATGTACTGTAGGCTATAAGAATATGTACTGTAGGCTATAAGAATATGTACTGTAGGCTATAAGACTATGTACTGTAGGCTATAAGAATATGTTGAAAGCTATAAGAATATGTACTTTAGGCTATAAGAATATGTACTGTAGGCTATAAGAATATGTTGAAAGCTATAAGAATATGTACTGTAGGCTATAAGAATATGTACTGTAGGCTATAAGAATATGTACTGTAGGCTATAAGAATATGTACTGTAGGCTATAAGACTATGTTGAAGGCTATAAGAATATGTAATGTAGGCTATAAGAATATGTACTGTAGGCTATAAGACTATGTACTGTAGGCTATAAGAATATGTTGAAAGCTATAAGAATATGTACTGTAGACTATAAGAATATGTACTGTAGGCTATAAGAATATGTACTGTAGGCTATAAGAATATGTTGAAGGCTATAAGAATATGTACTGTAGCATATAAGAATATGTACTGTAGGCTATAAGAATATGTACTGTAGCATATAAGAATATGTACTGTAGCATATAAGAATATGTACTGTAGGCTATAAGAATATGTACTGTAGCATATAAGAATATGTACTGTAGGCTATAAGAATATGTACTGTAGGCTATAAGAATATGTACTGTAGGCTATAAGAATATGTTGAAGGCTATAAGAATATGTACTGTAGGCTATAAGAATATGTTGAAAGCTATAAGAATATGTACTGTAGGCTATAAGAATATCTACTGTAGGCTATAAGAATATGTACTGTAGACTATAAGAATATGTTGAAAGCTATAAGAATATGTACTGTAGGCTATAAGAATATGTACTGTAGGCTATAAGAATATGTTGAAGGCTATAAGAATATGTACTGTAGGCTATAAGAATATGTACTGTAGCATATAAGAATATGTACTGTAGCATATAAGAATATGTACTGTAGGCTATAAGAATATGTACTGTAGCATATAAGAATATGTACTGTAGGCTATAAGAATATGTACTGTAGGCTATAAGAATATGTACTGTAGGCTATAAGAATATGTACTGTAGCATATAAGAATATGTACTGTAGGCTATAAGAATATGTACTGTAGGCTATAAGAATATGTACTGTAGACTATAAGAATATGTACTGTAGGCTATAAGAATATGTACTGTAGGCTATAAGAATATGTTGAAGGCTATAAGAATATGTACTGTAGCATATAAGAATATGTACTGTAGGCTATAAGAATATGTACTGTAGCATATAAGAATATGTACTGTAGCATATAAGAATATGTACTGTAGGCTATAAGAATATGTACTGTAGCATATAAGAATATGTACTGTAGGCTATAAGAATATGTACTGTAGGCTATAAGAATATGTACTGTAGGCTATAAGAATATGTTGAAGACTATAAGAATATGTACTGTAGGCTATAAGAATATGTTGAAAGCTATAAGAATATGTACTGTAGGCTATAAGAATATGTACTGTAGGCTATAAGAATATGTACTGTAGACTATAAGAATATGTTGAAAGCTATAAGAATATGTACTGTAGGCTATAAGAATATGTACTGTAGGCTATAAGAATATGTTGAAGGCTATAAGAATATGTACTCTAGGCTATAAGAATATGTACTGTAGCATATAAGAATATGTACTGTAGGCTATAAGAATATGTACTGTAGCATATAAGAATATGTACTGTAGGCTATAAGAATATGTACTGTAGGCTATAAGAATATGTACTATAGGCTATAAGAATATGTACTGTAGCATATAAGAATATGTACTGTAGGCTATAAGAATATGTACTGTTGGCTATAAGAATATGTTGAAGGCTATAAGAATATGTTTGTAACGCCCTGGCCATAGAGAGGGGTTTTTTGTTCTTTATTTTGGTGAGGCCAGGGTGTTACATTGGGTGGGCGTTCTATGTTCCTTTCTCTATGTTTTTGTATTTCTTTGTTTTGGGCCGTGTGTGGCTCCCAATCAGGCACAGCTGAAGCTCGTTGTTGCTGATTGGGAGTCACACATAAGGAGCATGTTTTTCCTTTGGGTTTTGTGGGTAATTGTTTCTGTTGAGTGTTTTGCACCTGACAGGACTGTTTGGCTGTCAGTTTTCTTATTTTTGTGTAGTGTTCTCTTTTGTTCTAATTAAAATCATGATGAACACTAACTCCGCTGAGCCTTGGTCTACTCTCTCTCCCGACAGCCCTTACAATGTTGAAGGCTATAAGAATATGGACTGTAGGCTATAAGAATATGTACTGTAGGCTATAAGAATATGTACTGTAGGCTATAAGAATATGTACTGTAGGCTATAAGAATATGTACTGTAGGCTATAAGAATATGTTGAAGGCTATAAGAATATGTACTGTAGGCTATAAGAATATGTACCGTAGGCTATAAGACTATGTTGAAAGCTATAAGAATATGTTGAAAGCCAAAAGAATATGTTGAAAGCTATAAGAATATGTACTCTAGGCTATAAGACTATGTTGAAAGCTATAAGAATATGTACTGTAGGCTATAAGAATATGTACTGTAGGCTATAAGAATATGTACTGTAGGCTATACGAATATGTACTGTAGACTATAAGAATATGTTGAAAGCTATAAGAATATGTTGAAAGCTATAAGAATATGTACTGTAGGCTATAAGAATATGTACTGTAGGCTATAAGAATATGTTGAAGGCTATAAGAATATGTACTGTAGGCTATAAGAATATGTTGAAGGCTATAAGAATATGTTGAAGGCTATAAGAATATGTACTGTAGGCTATAAGAATATGTACTGTAGGCTATAAGAACATGTTGAAAGCTATAAGAATATGTACTGTAGGCTATAAGAATATGTTGAAGGCTATAAGAATATGTACTGTAGGCTATAAGAATATGTACTGTAGGCTATAAGAATATGTTGAAGGCTATAAGAATATGTACTGTAGGCTATAAGAATATGTACTGTAGGCTATAAGAATATGTACTGTAGGCTATACGAATATGTACCGTAGGCTATAAGAATATGTACTGTAGGCTATAAGAATATGTACTGTAGGCTATAAGAATATGTTGAAGGCTATAATAATATGTTGATAGCTATAAGAATATGTACTGTAGGCTATAAGAATATGTACTGTAGGCTATAAGAATATGTACTGTAGGCTATAAGAATATGTACTGTAGGCTATAAGACTATGTACTGTAGGCTATAAGAATATGTTGAAAGCTATAAGAATATGTACTTTAGGCTATAAGAATATGTACTGTAGGCTATAAGAATATGTTGAAAGCTATAAGAATATGTACTGTAGGCTATAAGAATATGTACTGTAGGCTATAAGAATATGTACTGTAGGCTATAAGAATATGTACTGTAGGCTATAAGACTATGTTGAAGGCTATAAGAATATGTAATGTAGGCTATAAGAATATGTACTGTAGGCTATAAGACTATGTACTGTAGGCTATAAGAATATGTTGAAAGCTATAAGAATATGTACTGTAGACTATAAGAATATGTACTGTAGGCTATAAGAATATGTACTGTAGGCTATAAGAATATGTTGAAGGCTATAAGAATATGTACTGTAGCATATAAGAATATGTACTGTAGGCTATAAGAATATGTACTGTAGCATATAAGAATATGTACTGTAGCATATAAGAATATGTACTGTAGGCTATAAGAATATGTACTGTAGCATATAAGAATATGTACTGTAGGCTATAAGAATATGTACTGTAGGCTATAAGAATATGTACTGTAGGCTATAAGAATATGTTGAAGGCTATAAGAATATGTACTGTAGGCTATAAGAATATGTTGAAAGCTATAAGAATATGTACTGTAGGCTATAAGAATATCTACTGTAGGCTATAAGAATATGTACTGTAGACTATAAGAATATGTTGAAAGCTATAAGAATATGTACTGTAGGCTATAAGAATATGTACTGTAGGCTATAAGAATATGTTGAAGGCTATAAGAATATGTACTGTAGGCTATAAGAATATGTACTGTAGCATATAAGAATATGTACTGTAGCATATAAGAATATGTACTGTAGGCTATAAGAATATGTACTGTAGCATATAAGAATATGTACTGTAGGCTATAAGAATATGTACTGTAGGCTATAAGAATATGTACTGTAGGCTATAAGAATATGTACTGTAGCATATAAGAATATGTACTGTAGGCTATAAGAATATGTACTGTAGGCTATAAGAATATGTACTGTAGACTATAAGAATATGTACTGTAGGCTATAAGAATATGTACTGTAGGCTATAAGAATATGTTGAAGGCTATAAGAATATGTACTGTAGCATATAAGAATATGTACTGTAGGCTATAAGAATATGTACTGTAGCATATAAGAATATGTACTGTAGCATATAAGAATATGTACTGTAGGCTATAAGAATATGTACTGTAGCATATAAGAATATGTACTGTAGGCTATAAGAATATGTACTGTAGGCTATAAGAATATGTACTGTAGGCTATAAGAATATGTTGAAGACTATAAGAATATGTACTGTAGGCTATAAGAATATGTTGAAAGCTATAAGAATATGTACTGTAGGCTATAAGAATATGTACTGTAGGCTATAAGAATATGTACTGTAGACTATAAGAATATGTTGAAAGCTATAAGAATATGTACTGTAGGCTATAAGAATATGTACTGTAGGCTATAAGAATATGTTGAAGGCTATAAGAATATGTACTGTAGGCTATAAGAATATGTACTGTAGCATATAAGAATATGTACTGTAGGCTATAAGAATATGTACTGTAGGCTATAAGAATATGTACTATAGGCTATAAGAATATGTACTGTAGCATATAAGAATATGTACTGTAGGCTATAAGAATATGTACTGTAGGCTATAAGAATATGTTGAAGGCTATAAGAATATGTTTGTAACGCCCTGGCCATAGAGAGGGGTTTTTTGTTCTTTATTTTGGTGAGGCCAGGGTGTTACATTGGGTGGGCGTTCTATGTTCCTTTCTCTATGTTTTTGTATTTCTTTGTTTTGGGCCGTGTGTGGCTCCCAATCAGGCACAGCTGAAGCTCGTTGTTGCTGATTGGGAGTCACACATAAGGAGCATGTTTTTCCTTTGGGTTTTGTGGGTAATTGTTTCTGTTGAGTGTTTTGCACCTGACAGGACTGTTTGGCTGTCAGTTTTCTTATTTTTGTGTAGTGTTCTCTTTTGTTCTAATTAAAATCATGATGAACACTAACTCCGCTGAGCCTTGGTCTACTCTCTCTCCCGACAGCCCTTACAATGTTGAAGGCTATAAGAATATGGACTGTAGGCTATAAGAATATGTACTGTAGGCTATAAGAATATGTACTGTAGACTATAAGAATATGTACTGTAGGCTATAAGAATATGTACTGTAGGCTATAAGAATATGTTGAAGGCTATAAGAATATGTACTGTAGGCTATAAGAATATGTACCGTAGGCTATAAGACTATGTTGAAAGCTATAAGAATATGTTGAAAGCCATAAGAATATGTTGAAAGCTATAAGAATATGTACTCTAGGCTATAAGACTATGTTGAAAGCTATAAGAATATGTACTGTAGGCTATAAGAATATGTACTGTAGGCTATAAGAATATGTACTGTAGGCTATAAGAATATGTTGAAAGCTATAAGAATATGTTGAAAGCTATAAGAATATGTACTGTAGTCTATAATAATATGTAATGTAGGCTATAAGACTATGTACTGTAGGCTATAAGACTATGTACTGTAGGCTATAAGAATATGTTGAAAGCTATAAGAATATGTACTGTAAGCTATAAGAATATGTACTGTAGGCTATAAGAATATGTTGAAAGCTATAAGAATATGTACTGTAGGCTATAAGAATATGTACTGTAGGCTATAAGAATATGTACTGTAGGCTATACGAATATGTACTGTAGGCTATAAGACTATGTTGAAGGCTATAAGAATATGTAATGTAGGCTATAAGAATATGTACTGTAGGCAATAAGAGTATGTACTGTAGGCTATAAGAATATGTTGAAAGCTATAAGAATATGTACTGTAGCATATAAGAATATGTTGAAAGCTATAAGAATATGTACTGTAGGCTATAAGAATATGTACTGTAGGCTATAAGAATATGTACTGTAGGCTATATGAATATGTACTGTAGGCTATAAAATTTGTTGAAAGCTATAAGAATATGTTGAAAGCTATAAGAATATGTACTGTAGGCTATAAGAATATGTACTGTAGGCTATAAGAATATGTACTGTAGGCTATAAGAATATGTTGAAAGCTATAAGAATATGTACTGTAGGCTATAAGAATATGTACTGTAGGCTATACGAATATGTACTGTAGGCTATAAGAATATGTTGAAAGCTATAAGACTATGTTGAAAGCTATAAGAATATGTACTGTAGGCTATAAGAATATGTACTGTAGGCTATAAGAATATGTACTGTAGGCTATAAGAATATGTACTGTAGGCTAAAAGAATATGTACTGTAGGCTATATGAATATGTACTGTAGGCTTTAAAAATATGTTGAAAGCTATAAGAATATGTTGAAAGCTATAAGAATATGTACTGTAGGCTATAAGAATATGTACTGTAGGCTATAAGAATATGTACTGTAGGCTATAAGAATATGTTGAAAGCTATAAGAATATGTACTGTAGGCTATAAGAATATGTACTGTAGGCTATACGAATATGTACTGTAGGCTATAAGAATATGTTGAAAGCTATAAGACTATGTTGAAAGCTATAAGAATATGTACTGTAGGCTATAAGAATATGTACTGTAGGCTATAAGACTATGTTGAAAGCTATAAGAATATGTACTGTAGACTATAAGAATATGTTGAAAGCTATAAGAATATGTACTGTAGGCTATAATAATATGTACTGTAGGCTATAAGAATATGTACTGTAGGCTATAAGAATATGTACTGTAGGCTATAAGACTATGTACTATAGGCTATAAGAATATGTTGAAAGCTATAAGAATATGTACTGTAGGCAATAAGAATATGTACTGTAGGCTATAAGAATATGTACTGTAGGCTATAAGAATATGTACTGTAGGCTATAAGAATATGTACTGTAGGCTATACGAATATGTACTGTAGACTATAAGAATATGTTGAAAGCTATAAGAATATGTTGAAAGCTATAAGAATATGTACTGTAGGCTATAAGAATATATTGAAGGCTATAAGAATATGTACTGTAGGCTATAAGAATATGTACTGTAGGCTATAAGAATATGTTGAAAGCTATAAGAATATGTACTGTAGGCTATAAGAATATGTTGAAGGCTATAAGAATATGTACTGTAGGCTATAAGAATATGTTGAAAGCTATAAGAGTATGTACTGTAGGCTATAAGAATATGTACTGTAGGCTATAAGAATATGTTGAAGGCTATAAGTATATGTACTGTAGGCTATAAGAATATGTACTGTAGGCTATAAGAATATGTACTGTAGACTATAAGAATATGTTGAAAGCTATAAGAATATGTTGAAGGCTATAAGAATATGTACTGTAGGCTATAAGAATATGTACTGTAGGCTATAAGAATATGTACTGTAGGCTATAAGACTATGTACTGTAGGCTATAAGAATATGTTGAAAGCTATAAGAATATGTACTTTAGGCTATAAGAATATGTACTGTAGGCTATAAGAATATGTACTGTAGGCTATAAGAATATGTACTGTAGGCTATAAGAATATGTACTGTAGGCTATAAGACTATGTTGAAGGCTATAAGAATATGTAATGTAGGCTATAAGAATATGTACTGTAGGCTATAAGACTATGTACTGTAGGCTATAAGAATATGTTGAAAGCTATAAGAATATGTACTGTAGCATATAAGAATATGTTGAAAGCTATAAGAATATGTACTGTAGGCTATAAGAATATGTACCGTAGGCTATAAGACTATGTTGAAAGCTATAAGAATATGTTGAAAGCCATAAGAATATGTTGAAAGCTATAAGAATATGTACTCTAGGCTATAAGACTATGTTGAAAGCTATAAGAATATGTACTGTAGGCTATAAGAATATGTACTGTAGGCTATAAGAATATGTACTGTAGGCTATAAGAATATGTTGAAAGCTATAAGAATATGTTGAAAGCTATAAGAATATGTACTGTAGTCTATAATAATATGTAATGTAGGCTATAAGACTATGTACTGTAGGCTATAAGACTATGTACTGTAGGCTATAAGAATATGTTGAAAGCTATAAGAATATGTACTGTAAGCTATAAGAATATGTACTGTAGGCTATAAGAATATGTTGAAAGCTATAAGAATATGTACTGTAGGCTATAAGAATATGTACTGTAGGCTATAAGAATATGTACTGTAGGCTATACGAATATGTACTGTAGGCTATAAGACTATGTTGAAGGCTATAAGAATATGTAATGTAGGCTATAAGAATATGTACTGTAGGCAATAAGAGTATGTACTGTAGGCTATAAGAATATGTTGAAAGCTATAAGAATATGTACTGTAGCATATAAGAATATGTTGAAAGCTATAAGAATATGTACTGTAGGCTATAAGAATATGTACTGTAGGCTATAAGAATATGTACTGTAGGCTATATGAATATGTACTGTAGGCTATAAAATTTGTTGAAAGCTATAAGAATATGTTGAAAGCTATAAGAATATGTACTGTAGGCTATAAGAATATGTACTGTAGGCTATAAGAATATGTACTGTAGGCTATAAGAATATGTTGAAAGCTATAAGAATATGTACTGTAGGCTATAAGAATATGTACTGTAGGCTATACGAATATGTACTGTAGGCTATAAGAATATGTTGAAAGCTATAAGACTATGTTGAAAGCTATAAGAATATGTACTGTAGGCTATAAGAATATGTACTGTAGGCTATAAGAATATGTACTGTAGGCTATAAGAATATGTACTGTAGGCTAAAAGAATATGTACTGTAGGCTATATGAATATGTACTGTAGGCTTTAAAAATATGTTGAAAGCTATAAGAATATGTTGAAAGCTATAAGAATATGTACTGTAGGCTATAAGAATATGTACTGTAGGCTATAAGAATATGTACTGTAGGCTATAAGAATATGTTGAAAGCTATAAGAATATGTACTGTAGGCTATAAGAATATGTACTGTAGGCTATACGAATATGTACTGTAGGCTATAAGAATATGTTGAAAGCTATAAGACTATGTTGAAAGCTATAAGAATATGTACTGTAGGCTATAAGAATATGTACTGTAGGCTATAAGACTATGTTGAAAGCTATAAGAATATGTACTGTAGACTATAAGAATATGTTGAAAGCTATAAGAATATGTACTGTAGGCTATAATAATATGTACTGTAGGCTATAAGAATATGTACTGTAGGCTATAAGAATATGTACTGTAGGCTATAAGACTATGTACTGTAGGCTATAAGAATATGTTGAAAGCTATAAGAATATGTACTGTAGGCAATAAGAATATGTACTGTAGGCTATAAGAATATGTACTGTAGGCTATAAGAATATGTACTGTAGGCTATAAGAATATGTACTGTAGGCTATACGAATATGTACTGTAGACTATAAGAATATGTTGAAAGCTATAAGAATATGTTGAAAGCTATAAGAATATGTACTGTAGGCTATAAGAATATGTTGAAGGCTATAAGAATATGTTGAAGGCTATAAGAATATGTACTGTAGGCTATAAGAATATGTACTGTAGGCTATAAGAATATGTTGAAAGCTATAAGAATATGTACTGTAGGCTATAAGAATATGTTGAAGGCTATAAGAATATGTACTGTAGGCTATAAGAATATGTTGAAAGCTATAAGAGTATGTACTGTAGGCTATAAGAATATGTACTGTAGGCTATAAGAATATGTTGAAGGCTATAAGTATATGTACTGTAGGCTATAAGAATATGTACTGTAGGCTATAAGAATATGTACTGTAGACTATAAGAATATGTTGAAAGCTATAAGAATATGTTGAAGGCTATAAGAATATGTACTGTAGGCTATAAGAATATGTACTGTAGGCTATAAGAATATGTACTGTAGGCTATAAGACTATGTACTGTAGGCTATAAGAATATGTTGAAAGCTATAAGAATATGTACTTTAGGCTATAAGAATATGTACTGTAGGCTATAAGAATATGTACTGTAGGCTATAAGAATATGTACTGTAGGCTATAAGAATATGTACTGTAGGCTATAAGACTATGTTGAAGGCTATAAGAATATGTAATGTAGGCTATAAGAATATGTACTGTAGGCTATAAGACTATGTACTGTAGGCTATAAGAATATGTTGAAAGCTATAAGAATATGTACTGTAGCATATAAGAATATGTTGAAAGCTATAAGAATATGTACTGTAGGCTATAAGAATATGTACTGTAGGCTATAAGAATATGTACTGTAGGCTATATGAATATGTACTGTAGGCTATAAAAATATGTTGAAAGCTATAAGAATATGTTGAAAGCTATAAGAATATGTACTGTAGGCTATAAGAATATGTACTATAGGCTATAAGAATATGTACTGTAGGCTATAAGAATATGTTGAAAGCTATGAGAATATGTACTGTAGGCTATAAGAATATGTACTGTAGGCTATACGAATATGTACTGTAGGCTATAAGAATATGTTGAAAGCTATAAGACTATGTTGAAAGCTATAAGAATATGTACTGTAGGCTATAAGAATATGTACTGTAGGCTATAAGAATATGTTGAAAGCTATAAGAATATGTACTGTAGGCTATAAGAATATGTACTGTAGGCTATAAGAATATGTACTGTAGGCTATACGAATATGTACTGTAGGCTATAAGACTATGTTGAAGGCTATAAGAATATGTAATGTAGGCTATAAGAATATGTACTGTAGGCAATAAGACTATGTACTGTAGGCTATAAGAATATGTTGAAAGCTATAAGAATATGTACTGTAGCATATAAGAATATGTTGAAAGCTATAAGAATATGTACTGTAGGCTATAAGAATATGTACTGTAGGCTATAAGAATATGTACTGTAGGCTATAAGAATATGTACTGTAGGCTATAAGAATATGTTGAAAGCTATAAGAATATGTACTGTAGGCTATAAGAATATGTAATGTAGGCTATACGAATATGTACTGTAGGCTATAAGAATATGTTGAAAGCTATAAGACTATGTTGAAAGCTATAAGAATATGTACTGTAGGCTATAAGAATATGTACTGTAGGCTATAAGAATATGTACTGTAGGCTATAAGAATATGTACTGTAGGCTATAAGACTATGTTGAAAGCTATAAGAATATGTACTGTAGACTATAAGAATATGTTGAAAGCTATAAGAATATGTACTGTAGGCTATAATAATATGTACTGTAGGGTATAAGAATATGTACTGTAGGCTATAAGAATTTGTACTGTAGGCTATAAGAATATGTACTGTAGGCTATAAGACTATGTACTGTAGGCTATAAGAATATGTTGAAATCTATAAGAATATGTACTGTAGGCTATAAGAATATGTACTGTAGGCTATAAGAATATGTACTGTAGGCTATAAGAATATGTACTGTAGGCTATAAGAATATGTACTGTAGGCTATACAAATATGTACTGTAGACTATAAGAATATGTTGAAAGCTATAAGAATATGTTGAAAGCTATAAGAATATGTACTGTAGGCTATAAGAATATGTACTGTAGGCTATAAGAATATGTACTGTAGGCTATAAGAATATGTTGAAGGCTATAAGAATAAGTACTGTAGGCTATAAGAATATGTTGAAGGCTATAAGAATATGTTGAAGGCTATAAGAATATGTACTGTAGGCTATAAGAATATGTACTGTAGGGTATAAGAACATGTTGAAAGCTATAAGAATATGTACTGTAGGCTATAAGAATATGTTGAAGGCTATAAGAATATGTACTCTAGGCTATAAGAATATGTACTGTAGGCTATAAGAATATGTTGAAGGCTATAAGAATATGTACTGTAGGCTATAAGAATATGTACTGTAGGCTATAAGAATATGTACTGTAGGCTATAAGAATATGTACTGTAGGCTATAAGAATATGTTGAAAGCTATAAGAATATGTACTGTAGGCTAGAAGAATATGTTGAAAGCTATAAGAATATGTACCGTAGGCTATAAGAATATGTACTGGAGGCTATAAGAATATGTTGAAAGCTATAAGAATATGTACTGTAGGCTATAAGAATATGTTGAAAGCTATAAGAATATGTACTGTAGGCTATAAGAATATGTTGAAAGCTATAAGAATATGTACTGTAGGCTATAAGAATATGTACTGTAGGCTATACGAATATGTACCGTAGGCTATAAGAATATGTACTGTAGGCTATAAGAATATGTACTGTAGGCTATAAGAATATGTTGAAGGCTATAATAATATGTTGATAGCTATAAGAATATGTACTGTAGGCTATAAGAATATGTACTGTAGGCTATAAGAATATGTACTGTAGGCTATAAGAATATGTACTGTAGGCTATAAGAATATGTACTGTAGGCTATAAGACTATGTACTGTAGGCTATAAGAATATGTTGAAAGCTATAAGAATATGTACTTTAGGCTATAAGAATATGTACTGTAGGCTATAAGAATATGTTGAAAGCTATAAGAATATGTACTGTAGGCTATAAGAATATGTACTGTAGGCTATAAGAATATGTACTGTAGGCTATAAGAATATGTACTGTAGGCTATAAGACTATGGTGAAGGCTATAAGAATATGTAATGTAGGCTATAAGAATATGTACTGTAGGCTATAAGAATATGTACTGTAGGCTATAAGAATATGTTGAAAGCTATAAGAATATGTACTGTAGCATATAAGAATATGTTGAAAGCTATAAGAATATGTACTGTAGGCTATAAGAATATGTACTGTAGGCTATAAGAATATGTACTGTAGGCTATATGAATATGTACTGTAGGCTATAAAAATATGTTGAAAGCTATAAGAATATGTTGAAAGCTATAAGAATATGTACTGTAGGCTATAAGAATATGTACTGTAGGCTATAAGAATATGTACTGTAGGCTATAAGAATATGTTGAAAGCTATAAGAATATGTACTGTAGGCTATAAGAATATGTACTGTAGGCTATACGAATATGTACTGTAGGCTATAAGAATATGTTGAAAGCTATAAGACTATGTTGAAAGCTATAAGAATATGTACTGTAGGCTATAAGAATATGTACTGTAGGCTATAAGACTATGTTGAAAGCTATAAGAATATGTACTGTAGACTATAAGAATATGTTGAAAGCTATAAGCATATGTACTGTAGGCTATAATAATATGTACTGTAGGCTATAAGAATATGTACTGTAGGCTATAAGACTATGTACTGTAGGCTATAAGAATATGTTGAAAGCTATAAGAATATGTACTGTAGGTTATAAGAATATGTACTGTAGGCTATAAGAATATGTACTGTAGGCTATAAGAATATGTACTGTAGGCTATAAGAATATGTACTGTAGGCTATACGAATATGTACTGTAGACTATAAGAATATGTTGAAAGCTATAAGAATATGTTGAAAGCTATAAGAATATGTACTGTAGGCTATAAGAATATGTTGAAGGCTATAAGAATATGTTGAAGGCTATAAGAATATGTACTGTAGGCTATAAGAATATGTACTGTAGGCTATAAGAATATGTTGAAAGCTATAAGAATATGTACTGTAGGCTATAAGAATATGTTGAAGGCTATAAGAATATGTACTGTAGGCTATAAGAATATGTTGAAAGCTATAAGAATATGTACTGTAGGCTATAAGAATATGTACTGTAGGCTATAAGAATATGTTGAAGGCTATAAGAATATGTACTGTAGGCTATAAGAATATGTACTGTAGGCTATAAGAATATGTACTGTAGACTATAAGAATATGTTGAAAGCTATAAGAATATGTTGAAGGCTATAAGAATATTTACTGTAGGCTATAAGAATATGTACTGTAGGCTATAAGAATATGTACTGTAGGCTATAAGACTATGTACTGTAGGCTATAAGAATATGTTGAAAGCTATAAGAATATGTACTGTAGGCTATAAGAATATGTACTGTAGGCTATAAGAATATGTTGAAAGCTATAAGAATATGAACTGTAGGCTATAAGAATATGTACTGAAGGCTATAAGAATATGTACTGTAGGCTATAAGAATATGTACTGTAGGCTATAAGACTATGTTGAAGGCTATAAGAATATGTAATGTAGGCTATAAGAATATGTACTGTAGGCTATAAGACTATGTACTGTAGGCTATAAGAATATGTTGAAAGCTATAAGAATATGTACTGTAGCTATAAGAATATGTTGAAAGCTATAAGAATATGTACTGTAGGCTATAAGAATATGTACTGTAGGCTATAAGAATATGTACTGTAGGCTATATGAATATGTACTGCAGGCTATAAAAATATGTTGAAAGCTATAAGAATATGTTGAAAGCTATAAGAATATGTACTGTAGGCTATAAGAATATGTACTGTAGGCTATAAGAATATATAAAGTAGGATATAAGAATATGTTGAAAGCTATGAGAATATGTACTGTAGGCTATAAGAATATGTACTGTAGGCTATAAGAATATGTACTGTAGGCTATAAGAATATGTACTGTAGGCTATAAGAATATGTACTGTAGGCTATAAGAATATGTTGAAGGCTATAAGAATATGTACTGTAGGCTATAAGAATATGTTGAAGGCTATAAGAATATGTTGAAGGCTATAAGAATATGTACTGTAGGCTATAAGAATATGTACTGTAGGCTATAAGAACATGTTGAAAGCTATAAGAATATGTACTGTAGGCTATAAGAATATGTTGAAGGCTATAAGAATATGTACTGTAGGCTATAAGAATATGTACTGTAGGCTATAAGAATATGTTGAAGGCTATAAGAATATGTACTGTAGACTATAAGAATATGTACTGTAGTCTATAAGAATATGTACTGTAGGCTATAAGAATATGTTGAAGGCTATAAGAATATGTACTGTAGGCTATAAGAATATGTACTGTAGGCTATAAGAATATGTACTGTAGACTATAAGAATATGTTGAAAGCTATAAGAATATGTTGAAGGCTATAAGAATATGTACTGTAGGCTATAAGAATATGTACTGTAGGCTATAAGAATATGTACTGTAGGCTATAAGACTATGTACTGTAGGCTATAAGAATATGTTGAAAGCTATAAGAATATGTACTTTAGGCTATAAGAATATGTACTGTAGGCTATAAGAATATGTTGAAAGCTATAAGAATATGAACTGTAGGCTATAAGAATATGTACTGAAGGCTATAAGAATATGTACTGTAGGCTATAAGAATATGTACCGTAGGCTATAAGAATATGTACTGGAGGCTATAAGAATATGTTGAAAGCTATAAGAATATGTACTGTAGGCTATAAGAATATGTTGAAAGCTATAAGAATATGTACTGTAGGCTATAAGAATATGTTGAAAGCTATAAGAATATGTACTGTAGGCTATAAGAATATGTACTGTAGGCTATACGAATATGTACCGTAGGCTATAAGAATATGTACTGTAGGCTATAAGAATATGTACTGTAGGCTATAAGAATATGTTGAAGGCTATAATAATATGTTGATAGCTATAAGAATATGTACTGTAGGCTATAAGAATATGTACTGTAGGCTATAAGAATATGTACTGTAGGCTATAAGAATATGTACTGTAGGCTATAAGAATATGTACTGTAGGCTATAAGACTATGTACTGTAGGCTATAAGAATATGTTGAAAGCTATAAGAATATGTACTGTAGGCTATAAGAATATGTACTGTAGGCTATAAGAATATGTTGAAAGCTATAAGAATATGTACTGTAGGCTATAAGAATATGTACTGTAGGCTATAAGAATATGTACTGTAGGCTATAAGAATATGTACTGTAGGCTATAAGACTATGTTGAAGGCTATAAGAATATGTAATGTAGGCTATAAGAATATGTACTGTAGGCTATAAGACTATGTACTGTAGGCTATAAGAATATGTTGAAAGCTATAAGAATATGTACTGTAGCATATAAGAATATGTTGAAAGCTATAAGAATATGTACTGTAGGCTATAAGAATATGTACTGTAGGCTATAAGAATATGTACTGTGGGCTATATGAATATGTACTGTAGGCTATAAAAATATGTTGAAAGCTATAAGAATATGTTGAAAGCTATAAGAATATGTACTGTAGGCTATAAGAATATGTACTGTAGGCTATAAGAATATGTACTGTAGGCTATAAGAATATGTTGAAAGCTATAAGAATATGTACTGTAGGCTATAAGAATATGTACTGTAGGCTATAAGACTATGTTGAAGGCTATAAGAATATGTAATGTAGGCTATAAGAATATGTACTGTAGGCTATAAGACTATGTACTGTAGGCTATAAGAATATGTTGAAAGCTATAAGAATATGTACTGTAGCATATAAGAATATGTTGAAAGCTATAAGAATATGTACTGTAGGCTATAAGAATATGTACTGTAGGCTATAAGAATATGTACTGTAGGCTATATGAATATGTACTGCAGGCTATAAAAATATGTTGAAAGCTATAAGAATATGTTGAAAGCTATAAGAATATGTACTGTAGGCTATAAGAATATGTACTGTAGGCTATAAGAATATGTAAAGTAGGATATAAGAATATGTTGAAAGCTATGAGAATATGTACTGTAGGCTATAAGAATATGTACTGTAGGCTATAAGAATATGTACTGTAGGCAATAAGAATATGTACTGTAGGCTATAAGAATATGTACTGTAGGCTATACGAATATGTACTGTAGACTATAAGAATATGTTGAAAGCTATAAGAATATGTTGAAAGCTATAAGAATATGTACTGTAGGCTATAAGAATATGTACTGTAGGCTATAAGAATATGTACTGTAGGCTATAAGAATATGTTGAAGGCTATAAGAATATGTACTGTAGGCTATAAGAATATGTTGAAGGCTATAAGAATATGTTGAAGGCTATAAGAATATGTACTGTAGGCTATAAGAATATGTACTGTAGGCTATAAGAACATGTTGAAAGCTATAAGAATATGTACTGTAGGCTATAAGAATATGTTGAAGGCTATAAGAATATGTACTGTAGGCTATAAGAATATGTACTGTAGGCTATAAGAATATGTTGAAGGCTATAAGAATATGTACTGTAGACTATAAGAATATGTACTGTAGGCTATAAGAATATGTACTGTAGGCTATAAGAATATGTTGAAGGCTATAAGAATATGTACTGTAGGCTATAAGAATATGTACTGTAGGCTATAAGAATATGTACTGTAGACTATAAGAATATGTTGAAAGCTATAAGAATATGTTGAAGGCTATAAGAATATGTACTGTAGGCTATAAGAATATGTACTGTAGGCTATAAGAATATGTACTGTAGGCTATAAGACTATGTACTGTAGGCTATAAGAATATGTTGAAAGCTATAAGAATATGTACTTTAGGCTATAAGAATATGTACTGTAGGCTATAAGAATATGTTGAAAGCTATAAGAATATGAACTGTAGGCTATAAGAATATGTACTGAAGGCTATAAGAATATGTACTGTAGGCTATAAGAATATGTACTGTAGGCTATAAGACTATGTTGAAGGCTATAAGAATATGTAATGTAGGCTATAAGAATATGTACTGTAGGCTATAAGACTATGTACTGTAGGCTATAAGAATATGTTGAAAGCTATAAGAATATGTACTGTAGCATATAAGAATATGTTGAAAGCTATAAGAATATGTACTGTAGGCTATAAGAATATGTACTGTAGGCTATAAGAATATGTACTGTAGGCTATATGAATATGTACTGTAGGCTATAAGAATATGTTGAAAGCTATAAGAATATGTTGAAAGCTATAAGAATATGTACTGTAGGCTATAAGAATATGTACTGTAGGCTATAAGAATATGTAAAGTAGGATATAAGAATATGTTGAAAGCTATGAGAATATGTACTGTAGGCTATAAGAATATGTACTGTAGGCTATAAGAATATGTACTGTAGGCTATAAGAATATGTACTGTAGGCTATAAGAATATGTACTGTAGGCTATAAGAATATGTACTGTAGGCTATAAGAATATGTACTGTAGACTATAAGAATATGTTGAAAGCTATAAGAATATGTTGAAAGCTATAAGAATATGTACTGTAGGCTATAAGAATATGTACTGTAGGCTATAAGAATATGTACTGTAGGCTATAAGAATATGTTGAAGGCTATAAGAATATGTACTGTAGGCTATAAGAATATGTTGAAGGCTATAAGAATATGTTGAAGGCTATAAGAATATGTACTGTAGGCTATAAGAATATGTACTGTAGGCTATAAGAATATGTTGAAAGCTATAAGAATATGTACTGTAGGCTATAAGAATATGTTGAAGGCTATAAGAATATGTACTGTAGGCTATAAGAATATGTACTGTAGGCTATAAGAATATGTTGAAGGCTATAAGAATATGTACTGTAGGCTATAAGAATATGTACTGTAGGCTATAAGAATATGTACTGTAGGCTATAAGAATATGTACTGTAGGCTATAAGAATATGTTGAAAGCTATAAGAATATGTACTGTAGGCTATAAGAATATGTTGAAAGCTATAAGAATATGTACTGTAGGCTATAAGAATATGTACTGGAGGCTATAAGAATATGTTGAAAGCTATAAGAATATGTACTGTAGGCTATAAGAATATGTTGAAAGCTATAAGAATATGTACTGTAGGCTATAAGAATATGTTGAAAGCTATAAGAATATGTACTGTAGGCTATAAGAATATGTACTGTAGGCTATAAGAATATGTACTGTAGGCTATAAGAATATGTACTGTAGGCTATAAGAATATGTACTGTAGGCTATAAGAATATGTTGAAGGCTATAAGAATATGTTGAAGGCTATAAGAATATGTACTGTAGGCTATAAGAATATGTACTGTAGGCTATAAGAATATGTACTGTAGGCTATAAGAATATGTACTGTAGGCTATAAGAATATGTACTGTAGGCTATAAGAATATGTACTGTAGGCTATAAGAATATGTTGAAAGCTATAAGAATATGTACTGTAGGCTATAAGAATATGTACTGTAGGCTATAAGAATATGTTGAAAGCTATAAGAATATGTACTGTAGGCTATAAGAATATGTACTGTAGGCTATAAGAATATGTACTGTAGGCTATAAGAATATGTACTGTAGGCTATAAGACTATGTTGAAGGCTATAAGAATATGTAATGTAGGCTATAAGAATATGTACTGTAGGCTATAAGACTATGTACTGTAGGCTATAAGAATATGTTGAAAGCTATAAGAATATGTACTGTAGCATATAAGAATATGTTGAAAGCTATAAGAATATGTACTGTAGGCTATAAGAATATGTTGAAAGCTATAAGAATATGTACTGTAGGCTATAAGAATATGTACTGTAGGCTATAAGAATATGTACTGTAGGCTATAAGAATATGTACTGTAGGCTATAAGAATATGTACTGTAGGCTATAAGACTATGTACTGTAGGCTATAAGAATATGTTGAAAGCTATAAGAATATGTACTGTAGGCTATAAGAATATGTACTGTAGGCTATAAGAATATGTACTGTAGGCTATAAGAATATGTACTGTAGGCTATAAGAATATGTACTGTAGGCTATAAGAATATGTACTGTAGGCTATACGAATATGTACTGTAGACTATAAGAATATGTTGAAAGCTATAAGAATATGTTGAAAGCTATAAGAATATGTACTGTAGGCTATAAGAATATGTACTGTAGGCTATAAGAATATGTACTGTAGGCTATAAGAATATGTTGAAGGCTATAAGAATATGTACTGTAGGCTATAAGAATATGTTGAAGGCTATAAGAATATGTACTGTAGGCTATAAGAATATGTACTGTAGGCTATAAGAATATGTACTGTAGGCTATACGAATATGTACTGTAGACTATAAGAATATGTTGAAAGCTATAAGAATATGTTGAAAGCTATAAGAATATGTACTGTAGGCTATAAGAATATGTACTGTAGGCTATAAGAATATGTACTGTAGGCTATAAGAATATGTTGAAGGCTATAAGAATATGTACTGTAGGCTATAAGAATATGTTGAAGGCTATAAGAATATGTTGAAGGCTATAAGAATATGTACTGTAGGCTATAAGAATATGTACTGTAGGCTATAAGAATATGTTGAAAGCTATAAGAATATGTACTGTAGGCTATAAGAATATGTTGAAGGCTATAAGAATATGTACTGTAGGCTATAAGAATATGTACTGTAGGCTATAAGAATATGTTGAAGGCTATAAGAATATGTACTGTAGGCTATAAGAATATGTACTGTAGGCTATAAGAATATGTACTGTAGGCTATAAGAATATGTTGAAAGCTATAAGAATATGTACTGTAGGCTATAAGAATATGTACTGTAGGCTATAAGAATATGTACTGTAGACTATAAGAATATGTTGAAAGCTATAAGAATATGTTGAAGGCTATAAGAATATGTACTGTAGGCTATAAGAATATGTACTGTAGGCTATAAGAATATGTACTGTAGGCTATAAGAATATGTACTGTAGGCTATAAGAATATGTTGAAAGCTATAAGAATATGTACTGTAGGCTATAAGAATATGTACTGTAGGCTATAAGAATATGTTGAAAGCTATAAGAATATGTACTGTAGGCTATAAGAATATGTCTGAAGGCTATAAGAATATGTACTGTAGGCTATAAGAATATGTACTGTAGGCTATAAGAATATGTACTGGAGGCTATAAGAATATGTTGAAAGCTATAAGAATATGTACTGTAGGCTATAAGAATATGTTGAAAGCTATAAGAATATGTACTGTAGGCTATAAGAATATGTTGAAAGCTATAAGAATATGTACTGTAGGCTATAAGAATATGTACTGTAGGCTATAAGAATATGTACCGTAGGCTATAAGAATATGTACTGTAGGCTATAAGAATATGTACTGTAGGCTATAAGAATATGTTGAAGGCTATAAGAATATGTTGAAGCTATAAGAATATGTACTGTAGGCTATAAGAATATGTACTGTAGGCTATAAGAATATGTACTGTAGGCTATAAGAATA
Organism: Salmo salar; assembly: GCF_965601325.2. Lineage (NCBI taxonomy): Eukaryota > Metazoa > Chordata > Actinopteri > Salmoniformes > Salmonidae > Salmo > Salmo salar. The sequence goes on from NC_138302.1 coordinate 16,205,812, forward strand.
TGTACTGTAGGCTATAAGAATATGTACTGTAGGCTATAAGAATATGTACTGTAGGCTATAAGAATATGTTGAAAGCTATAAGAATATGTACTGTAGGCTATAAGAATATGTACTGTAGGCTATAAGAATATGTTGAAAGCTATAAGAATATGTACTGTAGGCTATAAGAATATGTACTGTAGGCTATAAGAATATGTACTGTAGGCTATAAGAATATGTACTGTAGGCTATAAGAATATGTTGAAGGCTATAAGAATATGTACTGTAGGCTATAAGAATATGTACTGTAGGCTATAAGAATATGTACTGTAGGCTATAAGAATATGTTGAAAGCTATAAGAATATGTACTGTAGCATATAAGAATATGTTGAAAGCTATAAGAATATGTACTGTAGGCTATAAGAATATGTACTGTAGGCTATAAGAATATGTACTGTAGGCTATAAGAATATGTACTGTAGGCTATAAGAATATGTTGAAAGCTATAAGAATATGTTGAAAGCTATAAGAATATGTACTGTAGGCTATAAGAATATGTACTGTAGGCTATAAGAATATGTACTGTAGGCTATAAGAATATGTTGAAAGCTATAAGAATATGTACTGTAGGCTATAAGAATATGTACTGTAGGCTATAAGAATATGTTGAAGGCTATAAGAATATGTACTGTAGGCTATAAGAATATGTACTGTAGGCTATAAGAATATGTACTGTAGGCTATAAGAATATGTTGAAAGCTATAAGAATATGTACTGTAGGCTATAAGAATATGTTGAAAGCTATAAGAATATGTACTGTAGGCTATAAGAATATGTACTGTAGGCTATAAGAATATGTACTGTAGGCTATAAGAATATGTACTGTAGGCTATAAGAATATGTTGAAAGCTATAAGAATATGTTGAAAGCTATAAGAATATGTACTGTAGGCTATAAGAATATGTACTGTAGGCTATAAGAATATGTACTGTAGGCTATAAGAATATGTTGAAAGCTATAAGAATATGTACTGTAGGCTATAAGAATATGTACTGTAGGCTATAAGAATATGTACTGTAGGCTATAAGAATATGTACTGTAGGCTATAAGAATATGTACTGTAGGCTATACGAATATGTACTGTAGACTATAAGAATATGTTGAAAGCTATAAGAATATGTTGAAAGCTATAAGAATATGTACTGTAGGCTATAAGAATATGTACTGTAGGCTATAAGAATATGTACTGTAGGCTATAAGAATATGTTGAAGGCTATAAGAATATGTACTGTAGGCTATAAGAATATGTTGAAGGCTATAAGAATATGTTGAAGGCTATAAGAATATGTACTGTAGGCTATAAGAATATGTACTGTAGGCTATAAGAATATGTTGAAAGCTATAAGAATATGTACTGTAGGCTATAAGAATATGTTGAAGGCTATAAGAATATGTACTGTAGGCTATAAGAATATGTACTGTAGGCTATAAGAATATGTTGAAGGCTATAAGAATATGTACTGTAGGCTATAAGAATATGTACTGTAGGCTATAAGAATATGTACTGTAGGCTATAAGAATATGTTGAAGGCTATAAGAATATGTACTGTAGGCTATAAGAATATGTACTGTAGGCTATAAGAATATGTACTGTAGGCTATAAGAATATGTTGAAAGCTATAAGAATATGTTGAAGGCTATAAGAATATGTACTGTAGGCTATAAGAATATGTACTGTAGGCTATAAGAATATGTACTGTAGGCTATAAGAATATGTACTGTAGGCTATAAGAATATGTTGAAAGCTATAAGAATATGTACTGTAGGCTATAAGAATATGTACTGTAGGCTATAAGAATATGTTGAAAGCTATAAGAATATGTACTGTAGGCTATAAGAATATGTACTGAAGGCTATAAGAATATGTACTGTAGGCTATAAGAATATGTACTGTAGGCTATAAGAATATGTTGAAGGCTATAAGAATATGTACTGTAGGCTATAAGAATATGTACTGTAGGCTATAAGAATATGTACTGTAGGCTATAAGAATATGTTGAAAGCTATAAGAATATGTACTGTAGCTATAAGAATATGTTGAAAGCTATAAGAATATGTACTGTAGGCTATAAGAATATGTACTGTAGGCTATAAGAATATGTACTGTAGGCTATAAGAATATGTACTGTAGGCTATAAGAATATGTTGAAAGCTATAAGAATATGTTGAAAGCTATAAGAATATGTACTGTAGGCTATAAGAATATGTACTGTAGGCTATAAGAATATGTACTGTAGGCTATAAGAATATGTTGAAAGCTATAAGAATATGTACTGTAGGCTATAAGAATATGTACTGTAGGCTATAAGAATATGTACTGTAGGCTATAAGAATATGTACTGTAGGCTATAAGAATATGTACTGTAGGCTATAAGAATATGTACTGTAGGCTATAAGAATATGTACTGTAGGCTATAAGAATATGTTGAAAGCTATAAGAATATGTTGAAAGCTATAAGAATATGTACTGTAGGCTATAAGAATATGTACTGTAGGCTATAAGAATATGTACTGTAGGCTATAAGAATATGTTGAAGGCTATAAGAATATGTACTGTAGGCTATAAGAATATGTTGAAGGCTATAAGAATATGTTGAAGGCTATAAGAATATGTACTGTAGGCTATAAGAATATGTACTGTAGGCTATAAGAATATGTTGAAAGCTATAAGAATATGTACTGTAGGCTATAAGAATATGTTGAAGGCTATAAGAATATGTACTGTAGGCTATAAGAATATGTACTGTAGGCTATAAGAATATGTTGAAGGCTATAAGAATATGTACTGTAGGCTATAAGAATATGTACTGTAGGCTATAAGAATATGTACTGTAGGCTATAAGAATATGTACTGTAGGCTATAAGAATATGTTGAAAGCTATAAGAATATGTACTGTAGGCTATAAGAATATGTTGAAGGCTATAAGAATATGTACTGTAGGCTATAAGAATATGTACTGTAGGCTATAAGAATATGTTGAAAGCTATAAGAATATGTACTGTAGGCTATAAGAATATGTTGAAAGCTATAAGAATATGTACTGTAGGCTATAAGAATATGTTGAAAGCTATAAGAATATGTACTGTAGGCTATAAGAATATGTACTGTAGGCTATAAGAATATGTACTGTAGGCTATAAGAATATGTACTGTAGGCTATAAGAATATGTACTGTAGGCTATAAGAATATGTTGAAGGCTATAAGAATATGTTGATAGCTATAAGAATATGTACTGTAGGCTATAAGAATATGTACTGTAGGCTATAAGAATATGTACTGTAGGCTATAAGAATATGTACTGTAGGCTATAAGAATATGTACTGTAGGCTATAAGAATATGTACTGTAGGCTATAAGAATATGTTGAAAGCTATAAGAATATGTACTGTAGGCTATAAGAATATGTACTGTAGGCTATAAGAATATGTTGAAGGCTATAAGAATATGTACTGTAGGCTATAAGAATATGTACTGTAGGCTATAAGAATATGTACTGTAGGCTATAAGAATATGTACTGTAGGCTATAAGAATATGTTGAAAGCTATAAGAATATGTACTGTAGGCTATAAGAATATGTACTGTAGGCTATAAGAATATGTACTGTAGGCTATAAGAATATGTTGAAAGCTATAAGAATATGTACTGTAGGCTATAAGAATATGTTGAAGGCTATAAGAATATGTACTGTAGGCTATAAGAATATGTTGAAAGCTATAAGAATATGTACTGTAGGCTATAAGAATATGTACTGTAGGCTATAAGAATATGTACTGTAGGCTATAAGAATATGTACTGTAGGCTATAAGAATATGTACTGTAGGCTATAAGAATATGTACTGTAGGCTATAAGAATATGTTGAAAGCTATAAGAATATGTACTGTAGGCTATAAGAATATGTACTGTAGGCTATAAGAATATGTACTGTAGGCTATAAGAATATGTACTGTAGGCTATAAGAATATGTACTGTAGGCTATAAGAATATGTACTGTAGGCTATAAGAATATGTACTGTAGGCTATAAGAATATGTTGAAAGCTATAAGAATATGTTGAAGGCTATAAGAATATGTACTGTAGGCTATAAGAATATGTACTGTAGGCTATAAGAATATGTACTGTAGGCTATAAGAATATGTTGAAGGCTATAAGAATATGTACTGTAGGCTATAAGAATATGTACTGTAGGCTATAAGAATATGTTGAAGGCTATAAGAATATGTACTGTAGGCTATAAGAATATGTACTGTAGGCTATAAGAATATGTACTGTAGGCTATAAGAATATGTACTGTAGGCTATAAGAATATGTTGAAGGCTATAAGAATATGTACTGTAGGCTATAAGAATATGTACTGTAGGCTATAAGAATATGTCTGAAGGCTATAAGAATATGTACTGTAGGCTATAAGAATATGTACTGTAGGCTATAAGAATATGTACTGTAGGCTATAAGAATATGTACTGTAGGCTATAAGAATATGTTGAAGGCTATAAGAATATGTACTGTAGGCTATAAGAATATGTACTGTAGGCTATAAGAATATGTACTGTAGGCTATAAGAATATGTTGAAAGCTATAAGAATATGTACTGTAGGCTATAAGAATATGTTGAAAGCTATAAGAATATGTACTGTAGGCTATAAGAATATGTTGAAAGCTATAAGAATATGTACTGTAGGCTATAAGAATATGTACTGTAGGCTATAAGAATATGTACTGTAGGCTATAAGAATATGTACTGTAGGCTATAAGAATATGTACTGTAGGCTATAAGAATATGTACTGTAGGCTATAAGAATATGTTGAAGGCTATAAGAATATGTACTGTAGGCTATAAGAATATGTACTGTAGGCTATAAGAATATGTACTGTAGGCTATAAGAATATGTACTGTAGGCTATAAGAATATGTACTGTAGGCTATAAGAATATGTACTGTAGGCTATAAGAATATGTTGAAAGCTATAAGAATATGTACTGTAGGCTATAAGAATATGTTGAAAGCTATAAGAATATGTACTGTAGGCTATAAGAATATGTACTGTAGGCTATAAGAATATGTACTGTAGGCTATAAGAATATGTACTGTAGGCTATAAGAATATGTTGAAGGCTATAAGAATATGTACTGTAGGCTATAAGAATATGTACTGTAGGCTATAAGAATATGTACTGTAGGCTATAAGAATATGTACTGTAGGCTATAAGAATATGTACTGTAGGCTATAAGAATATGTACTGTAGGCTATAAGAATATGTACTGTAGGCTATAAGAATATGTACTGTAGGCTATAAGAATATGTATGTAGGCTATAAGAATATGTTGAAAGCTATAAGAATATGTACTGTAGGCTATAAGAATATGTACTGTAGGCTATAAGAATATGTACTGTAGGCTATAAGAATATGTTGAAGGCTATAAGAATATGTACTGTAGGCTATAAGAATATGTACTGTAGGCTATAAGAATATGTACTGTAGGCTATAAGAATATGTTGAAAGCTATAAGAATATGTACTGTAGGCTATAAGAATATGTACTGTAGGCTATAAGAATATGTACTGTAGGCTATAAGAATATGTACTGTAGGCTATAAGAATATGTACTGTAGGCTATAAGAATATGTACTGTAGGCTATAAGAATATGTTGAAGGCTATAAGAATATGTACTGTAGGCTATAAGAATATGTACTGTAGGCTATAAGAATATGTTGAAAGCTATAAGAATATGTACTGTAGGCTATAAGAATATGTTGAAGGCTATAAGAATATGTACTGTAGGCTATAAGAATATGTACTGTAGGCTATAAGAATATGTTGAAGGCTATAAGAATATGTACTGTAGGCTATAAGAATATGTACTGTAGGCTATAAGAATATGTACTGTAGGCTATAAGAATATGTACTGTAGGCTATAAGAATATGTTGAAAGCTATAAGAATATGTACTGTAGGCTATAAGAATATGTTGAAAGCTATAAGAATATGTACTGTAGGCTATAAGAATATGTACTGGAGGCTATAAGAATATGTTGAAGGCTATAAGAATATGTACTGTAGGCTATAAGAATATGTCTGAAGGCTATAAGAATATGTACTGTAGGCTATAAGAATATGTTGAAAGCTATAAGAATATGTACTGTAGGCTATAAGAATATGTACTGTAGGCTATAAGAATATGTACTGTAGGCTATAAGAATATGTACTGTAGGCTATAAGAATATGTACTGTAGGCTATAAGAATATGTACTGTAGGCTATAAGAATATGTACTGTAGGCTATAAGAATATGTTGAAGGCTATAAGAATATGTTGAAGCTATAAGAATATGTACTGTAGGCTATAAGAATATGTACTGTAGGCTATAAGAATATGTTGAAGGCTATAAGAATATGTTGATAGCTATAAGAATATGTACTGTAGGCTATAAGAATATGTACTGTAGGCTATAAGAATATGTACTGTAGGCTATAAGAATATGTACTGTAGGCTATAAGAATATGTACTGTAGGCTATAAGAATATGTACTGTAGGCTATAAGAATATGTTGAAAGCTATAAGAATATGTACTGTAGGCTATAAGAATATGTACTGTAGGCTATAAGAATATGTTGAAGGCTATAAGAATATGTACTGTAGGCTATAAGAATATGTACTGTAGGCTATAAGAATATGTACTGTAGGCTATAAGAATATGTACTGTAGGCTATAAGACTATGTTGAAGGCTATAAGAATATGTACTGTAGGCTATAAGAATATGTACTGTAGGCTATAAGAATATGTACTGTAGGCTATAAGAATATGTTGAAAGCTATAAGAATATGTACTGTAGGCTATAAGAATATGTACTGTAGGCTATAAGAATATGTACTGTAGACTATAAGAATATGTTGAAAGCTATAAGAATATGTTGAAGGCTATAAGAATATGTACTGTAGGCTATAAGAATATGTACTGTAGGCTATAAGAATATGTACTGTAGGCTATAAGAATATGTACTGTAGGCTATAAGAATATGTACTGTAGGCTATAAGAATATGTTGAAGGCTATAAGAATATGTACTGTAGGCTATAAGAATATGTACTGTAGGCTATAAGAATATGTTGAAAGCTATAAGAATATGTACTGTAGGCTATAAGAATATGTACTGTAGGCTATAAGAATATGTACTGTAGGCTATAAGAATATGTACTGTAGGCTATAAGAATATGTTGAAAGCTATAAGAATATGTTGAAAGCTATAAGAATATGTACTGTAGGCTATAAGAATATGTACTGTAGGCTATAAGAATATGTACTGTAGGCTATAAGAATATGTTGAAGGCTATAAGAATATGTACTGTAGGCTATAAGAATATGTTGAAGGCTATAAGAATATGTACTGTAGGCTATAAGAATATGTACTGTAGGCTATAAGAATATGTACTGTAGGCTATAAGAATATGTTGAAGGCTATAAGAATATGTACTGTAGGCTATAAGAATATGTTGAAGGCTATAAGAATATGTACTGTAGGCTATAAGAATATGTACTGTAGGCTATAAGAATATGTACTGAAGGCTATAAGAATATGTACTGTAGGCTATAAGAATATGTACTGTAGGCTATAAGAATATGTACTGTAGGCTATAAGAATATGTACTGTAGGCTATAAGAATATGTTGAAGGCTATAAGAATATGTACTGTAGGCTATAAGAATATGTACTGAAGGCTATAAGAATATGTACTGTAGGCTATAAGAATATGTTGAAGGCTATAAGAATATGTACTGTAGGCTATAAGAATATGTTGAAGGCTATAAGAATATGTACTGTAGGCTATAAGAATATGTTGAAGGCTATAAGAATATGTACTGTAGGCTATAAGAATATGTACTGTAGGCTATAAGAATATGTTGAAAGCTATAAGAATATGTACTGTAGGCTATAAGAATATGTACTGTAGGCTATAAGAATATGTACTGTAGGCTATAAGAATATGTTGAAAGCTATAAGAATATGTACTGTAGGCTATAAGAATATGTACTGTAGGCTATAAGAATATGTACTGTAGGCTATAAGAATATGTTGAAAGCTATAAGAATATGTACTGTAGGCTATAAGAATATGTACTGTAGGCTATAAGAATATGTTGAAAGCTATAAGAATATGTACTGTAGGCTATAAGAATATGTTGAAAGCTATAAGAATATGTACTGTAGGCTATAAGAATATGTACTGTAGGCTATAAGAATATGTTGAAGGCTATAAGAATATGTACTGTAGGCTATAAGAATATGTTGAAAGCTATAAGAATATGTACTGTAGGCTATAAGAATATGTACTGTAGGCTATAAGAATATGTACTGTAGGCTATAAGAATATGTACTGTAGGCTATAAGAATATGTTGAAGGCTATAAGAATATGTACTGTAGGCTATAAGAATATGTACTGTAGGCTATAAGAATATGTACTGTAGGCTATAAGAATATGTACTGAAGGCTATAAGAATATGTTGAAGGCTATAAGAATATGTACTGTAGGCTATAAGAATATGTACTGTAGGCTATAAGAATATGTACTGTAGGCTATAAGAATATGTTGAAGGCTATAAGAATATGTACTGTAGGCTATAAGAATATGTACTGTAGGCTATAAGAATATGTACTGAAGGCTATAAGAATATGTACTGTAGGCTATAAGAATATGTACTGTAGGCTATAAGAATATGTACTGTAGGCTATAAGAATATGTACTGTAGGCTATAAGAATATGTTGAAAGCTATAAGAATATGTACTGTAGGCTATAAGAATATGTTGAAAGCTATAAGAATATGTACTGTAGGCTATAAGAATATGTACTGTAGGCTATAAGAATATGTACTGAAGGCTATAAGAATATGTACTGTAGGCTATAAGAATATGTTGAAGCTATAAGAATATGTACTGTAGGCTATAAGAATATGTACTGTAGGCTATAAGAATATGTACTGAAGGCTATAAGAATATGTACTGAAGGCTATAAGAATATGTACTGTAGGCTATAAGAATATGTACTGTAGGCTATAAGAATATGTACTGTAGGCTATAAGAATATGTTGAAGGCTATAAGAATATGTACTGTAGGCTATAAGAATATGTACTGTAGGCTATAAGAATATGTCTGAAAGCTATAAGAATATGTACTGTAGGCTATAAGAATATGTATGAAGGCTATAAGAATATGTACTGTAGGCTATAAGAATATGTTGAAAGCTATAAGAATATGTACTGAAGGCTATAAGAATATGTACTGTAGGCTATAAGAATATGTACTGTAGGCTATAAGAATATGTTGAAGGCTATAAGAATATGTTGAAGGCTATAAGAATATGTACTGTAGGCTATAAGAATATGTACTGTAGGCTATAAGAATATGTACTGGAGGCTATAAGAATATGTTGAAAGCTATAAGAATATGTACTGTAGGCTATAAGAATATGTTGAAGGCTATAAGAATATGTACTGTAGGCTATAAGAATATGTACTGAAGGCTATAAGAATATGTACTGTAGGCTATAAGAATATGTACTGTAGGCTATAAGAATATGTTGAAAGCTATAAGAATATGTACTGTAGGCTATAAGAATATGTTGAAGGCTATAAGAATATGTACTGTAGGCTATAAGAATATGTACTGTAGGCTATAAGAATATGTTGAAGGCTATAAGAATATGTACTGTAGGCTATAAGAATATGTACTGTAGGCTATAAGAATATGTTGAAGGCTATAAGAATATGTACTGTAGGCTATAAGAATATGTACTGTAGGCTATAAGAATATGTACTGTAGACTATAAGAATATGTTGAAAGCTATAAGAATATGTTGAAGGCTATAAGAATATGTACTGTAGGCTATAAGAATATGTACTGTAGGCTATAAGAATATGTACTGAAAGCTATAAGAATATGTTGAAGGCTATAAGAATATGTACGTAGGCTATAAGAATATGTACTGTAGGCTATAAGAATATGTACTGGAGGCTATAAGAATATGTTGAAAGCTATAAGAATATGTACTGTAGGCTATAAGAATATGTTGAAAGCTATAAGAATATGTACTGTAGGCTATAAGAATATGTTGAAAGCTATAAGAATATGTACTGTAGGCTATAAGAATATGTTGAAAGCTATAAGAATATGTACTGAAGGCTATAAGAATATGTACTGTAGGCTATAAGAATATGTACTGAAGGCTATAAGAATATGTACTGTAGGCTATAAGAATATGTACTGAAGGCTATAAGAATATGTACTGTAGACTATAAGAATATGTTGAAAGCTATAAGAATATGTTGAAGGCTATAAGAATATGTACTGTAGGCTATAAGAATATGTACTGAAGGCTATAAGAATATGTTGAAGGCTATAAGAATATGTACTGTAGGCTATAAGAATATGTACTGAAGGCTATAAGAATATGTACTGAAGGCTATAAGAATATGTACTGTAGGCTATAAGAATATGTACTGAAGGCTATAAGAATATGTACTGAAGGCTGATAAGAATATGTACTGTAGGCTATAAGAATATGTACTGTAGGCTATAAGAATATGTACTGAAGGCTATAAGAATAAGTACTGAAGGCTATAAGAATAGGTACTGTAGGCTATAAGAATATGTACTGGAGGCTATAAGAATATGTACTGAAGGCTATAAGAATATGTACTGAAGGCTATAAGAATATGTACTGAAGGCTATAAGAATATGTACTGAAGGCTATAAGAATATGTACTGGAGGCTGATAAGAATATGTACTGAAGGCTATAAGAATATGTACTGTAGGCTATAAGAATATGTACTGAAGGCTATAAGAATATGTACTGAAGGCTGATAAGAATATGTACTGTAGGCTATAAGAATATGTACTGTAGGCTATAAGAATATGTTGAAAGCTATAAGAATAGGTACTGAAGGCTATAAGAATATGTACTGAAGGCTATAAGAATATGTACTGGAGGCTATAAGAATATGTTGAAAGCTATAAGAATATGTTGAAGGCTATAAGAATATGTACTGTAGGCTATAAGAATATGTACTGGAGGCTATAAGAATATGTACTGTAGGCTATAAGAATATGTTGAAGCTATAAGAATATGTACTGTAGGCTATAAGAATATGTACTGTAGGCTATAAGAATATGTACTGAAGGCTATAAGAATATGTACTGTAGGCTATAAGAATATGTACTGTAGGCTATAAGAATATGTTGAAAGCTATAAGAATATGTACTGAAGGCTATAAGAATATGTTGAAGGCTATAAGAATATGTACTGGAGGCTATAAGAATATGTACTGTAGGCTATAAGAATATGTACTGAAGGCTATAAGAATATGTACCGTAGGCTATAAGAATATGTACCGAAGGCTATAAGAATATGTACTGTAGGCTATAAGAATATGTACTGAAGGCTATAAGAATATGTTGAAGGCTATAAGAATATGTACTGTAGGCTATAAGAATATGTACTGGAGGCTATAAGAATATGTACTGAAAGCTATAAGAATATGTACTGAAGGCTATAAGAATATGTACTGAAGGCTATAAGAATATGTACTGAAGGCTATAAGAATATGTACTGTAGGCTATAAGAATATGTACTGTGAAGGCTATAAGAATATGTACTGAAGGCTATAAGAATATGTTGAAAGCTATAAGAATATGTACTGAAGGCTATAAGAATATGTACTGGAGGCTATAAGAATATGTACTGAAGGCTATAAGAATATGTACCGTAGGCTGATAAGAATATGTACCGTAGGCTATAAGAATATGTACTGTAGGCTATAAGAATATGTATGAAGGCTATAAGAATATGTTGAAAGCTATAAGAATATGTACTGTAGGCTATAAGAATATGTACTGTAGGCTATAAGAATATGTACTGTAGGCTATAAGAATATGTACTGTAGAGCTATAAGAATATGTACTGTAGGCTATAAGAATATGTACTGTAGGCTATAAGAATATGTTGAAAGCTATAAGAATATGTACTGTAGGCTATAAGAATATGTACTGTAGGCTATAAGAATATGTTGAAAGCTATAAGAATATGTACTGTAGGCTATAAGAATATGTACTGTAGGCTATACGAATATGTACTGTAAGCTATAAGAATATGTTGAAAGCTATAAGAATATGTCTGTAGGCTATAAGAATATGTACTGTAGGCTATAAGAATATGTACTGTAGGCTATAAGAATATGTACTGTAGGCTATAAGAATATGTTGAAGGCTATAAGAATATGTTGAAGGCTATAAGAATATGTACTGTAGGCTATAAGAATATGTACTGAAGGCTATAAGAATATGTACTGTAGGCTATAAGAATATGTACTGTAGGCTATAAGAATATGTACTGTAGGCTATAAGAATATGTACTGTAAGGCTATAAGAATATGTTGAAAGGCTATAAGAATATGTACTGTAGGCTATAAGAATATGTACTGTAGGCTATAAGAATATGTACTGAAGGCTATAAGAATATGTACTGTAGGCTATAAGAATATGTTGAAGCTATAAGAATATGTACTGTAGGCTATAAGAATATGTACTGTAGGCTATAAGAATATGTTGAAAGCTATAAGAATATGTACTGTAGGCTATAAGAATATGTACTGTAGGCTATAAGAATATGTTGAAAGCTATAAGAATATGTACTGTAGGCTATAAGAATATGTACTGTAGGCTATAAGAATATGTACTGTAGGCTATAAGAATATGTACTGTAGGCTATAAGAATATGTACTGTAGGCTATAAGAATATGTTGAAGGCTATAAGAATATGTACTGTAGGCTATAAGAATATGTTGAAAGCTATAAGAATATGTACTGTAGGCTATAAGAATATGTTGAAAGCTATAAGAATATGTACTGTAGGCTATAAGAATATGTTGAAAGCTATAAGATATGTACTGTAGGCTATAAGAATATGTACTGTAGGCTATAAGAATATGTTGAAGGCTATAAGAATATGTACTGTAGGCTATAAGAATATGTTGAAAGGCTATAAGAATATGTACTGTAGGCTATAAGAATATGTACTGTAGGCTATAAGAATATGTTGAAAGCTATAAGAATATGTACTGTAGGCTATAAGAATATGTACTGTAGGCTATAAGAATATGTACTGTAGCTATAAGAATATGTTGAGCTATAAGAATATGTTGAAGGCTATAAGAATATGTACTGTAGGCTATAAGAATATGTACTGTAGGCTATAAGAATATGTACAGCTATAAGAATATGTACTGAGGCTATAAGAATATGTTGAAGCTATAAGAATATGTACTGTAGGCTATAAGAATATGTACTGTAGGCTATAAGAATATGTTGAAAGCTATAAGAATATGTACTGTAGGCTATAAGAATATGTTGAAAGCTATAAGAATATGTACTGTAGGCTATAAGAATATGTACTGTAGGCTATAAGAATATGTTGAAGGCTATAAGAATATGTACTGTAGGCTATAAGAATATGTACTGTAGGCTATAAGAATATGTACTGTAGGCTATAAGAATATGTACTGTAGGCTATAAGAATATGTTGAAGGCTATAAGAATATGTACTGTAGGCTATAAGAATATGTACTGTAGGCTATAAGAATATGTACTGTAGGCTATAAGAATATGTTGAAAGCTATAAGAATATGTACTGTAGGCTATAAGAATATGTACTGTAGGCTATAAGAATATGTACTGTAGGCTATAAGAATATGTTGAAAGCTATAAGAATATGTACTGTAGGCTATAAGAATATGTACTGTAGGCTATAAGAATATGTACTGTAGGCTATAAGAATATGTTGAAGCTATAAGAATAGGTACTGTAGGCTATAAGAATATGTCTGAAAGCTATAAGAATATGTACTGTAGGCTATAAGAATATGTTGAAAGCTATAAGAATATGTACTGTAGGCTATAAGAATATGTACTGTAGGCTATAAGAATATGTACTGTAGGCTATAAGAATATGTATTGAAAGGCTATAAGAATATGTACTGTAGGCTATAAGAATATGTACTGTAGGCTATAAGAATATGTTGAAAGCTATAAGAATATGTACTGTAGGCTATAAGAATATGTCTGAAGGCTATAAGAATATGTACTGTAGGCTATAAGAATATGTACTGTAGGCTATAAGAATATGTTGAAGGCTATAAGAATATGTACTGTAGGCTATAAGAATATGTACTGTAGGCTATAAGAATATGTACTGTAGGCTATAAGAATATGTACTGTAGGCTATAAGAATATGTTGAAAGCTATAAGAATATGTACTGTAGGCTATAAGAATATGTACTGTAGGCTATAAGAATATGTACTGTAGGCTATAAGAATATGTTGAAAGCTATAAGAATATGTACTGTAGGCTATAAGAATATGTACTGTAGGCTATAAGAATATGTACTGAAGGCTATAAGAATATGTTGAAAGCTATAAGAATATGTACTGTAGGCTATAAGAATATGTACTGTAGGCTATAAGAATATGTACTGTAGGCTATAAGAATATGTACTGAAGGCTATAAGAATATGTACTGAAGGCTATAAGAATATGTACTGTAGGCTATAAGAATATGTTGAAGGCTATAAGAATATGTACTGTAGGCTATAAGAATATGTACTGAAGGCTATAAGAATATGTACTGAAGGCTATAAGAATATGTACTGTAGGCTATAAGAATATGTACTGAAGGCTATAAGAATATGTACTGAAGGCTATAAGAATATGTACTGTAGGCTATAAGAATATGTACTGTAGGCTATAAGAATATGTACTGTAGGCTATAAGAATATGTACTGTAGGCTATAAGAATATGTTGAAGGCTATAAGAATATGTACTGGAGGCTATAAGAATATGTTGAGCTATAAGAATATGTACTGTAGGCTATAAGAATATGTTGAAAGCTCTAAGAATATGTACTGTAGGCTATAAGAATATGTTGAAGCTATAAGAATATGTACTGTAGGCTATAAGAATATGTACTGTAAGGCTATAAGAATATGTACTGTAGGCTATAAGAATATGTTGAAGGCTATAAGAATATGTACTGTAGGCTATAAGAATATGTACTGTAGGCTATAAGAATATGTACTGAAGGCTATAAGAATATGTACTGTAGGCTATAAGAATATGTACTGTAGGCTATAAGAATATGTACTGAAGGCTATAAGAATATGTACTGTAGGCTATAAGAATATGTACTGTAGGCTATAAGAATATGTATGAAGGCTATAAGAATATGTACTGTAGGCTATAAGAATATGTACTGTAGGCTATAAGAATATGTACTGTAGGCTATAAGAATATGTACTGTAGGCTATAAGAATATGTTGAAGGCTATAAGAATATGTACTGTAGGCTATAAGAATATGTTGAAAGCTATAAGAATATGTACTGTAGGCTATAAGAATATGTACTGTAGAGCTATAAGAATATGTACTGAAGGCTATAAGAATATGTACTGAAGGCTATAAGAATATGTACTGTAGGCTATAAGAATATGTACTGTAGGCTATAAGAATATGTTGAAAGCTATGAGAATATGTACTGTAGGCTATAAGAATATGTACTGTAGGCTATAAGAATATGTTGAAAGCTATAAGAATATGTACTGTAGGCTATAAGAATATGTACTGTAGGCTATAAGAATATGTACTGAAGGCTATAAGAATATGTTGAAGGCTATAAGAATATGTACTGTAGGCTATAAGAATATGTACTGTAGGCTATAAGAATATGTACTGTAGGCTATAAGAATATGTACTGGAGGCTATAAGAATATGTTGAAAGCTATAAGAATATGTACTGTAGGCTATAAGAATATGTTGAAGGCTATAAGAATATGTACTGTAGGCTATAAGAATATGTACTGTAGGCTATAAGAATATGTACTGTAGGCTATAAGAATATGTACTGTAGGCTATAAGAATATGTTGAAAGCTATAAGAATATGTACTGTAGGCTATAAGAATATGTACTGTAGGCTATAAGAATATGTACTGTAGGCTATAAGAATATGTACTGTAGGCTATAAGAATATGTTGAAAGCTATAAGAATATGTACTGTAGGCTATAAGAATATGTACTGTAGGCTATAAGAATATGTTGAAAGCTATAAGAATATGTACTGTAGGCTATAAGAATATGTACTGTAGGCTATAAGAATATGTACTGTAGGCTATAAGAATATGTTGAAAGCTATAAGAATATGTTGAAGGCTATAAGAATATGTACTGTAGGCTATAAGAATATGTACTGTAGGCTATAAGAATATGTTGTAGGCTATAAGAATATGTACTGTAGGCTATAAGAATATGTACTGTAGGCTATAAGAATATGTTGAAGGCTATAAGAATATGTACTGTAGGCTATAAGAATATGTTGAAAGCTATAAGAATATGTACTGTAGGCTATAAGAATATGTACTGTAGCTATAAGAATATGTACTGTAGGCTATAAGAATATGTTGAAAGCTATAAGAATATGTACTGTAGGCTATAAGAATATGTACTGTAGGCTATAAGAATATGTTGAAAGCTATAAGAATATGTACTGTAGGCTATAAGAATATGTACTGAAGGCTATAAGAATATGTACTGTAGGCTATAAGAATATGTACTGTAGGCTATAAGAATATGTTGAAGCTATAAGAATATGTACTGTAGGCTATAAGAATATGTACTGTAGGCTATAAGAATATGTACTGTAGGCTATAAGAATATGTACTGAAAGGCTATAAGAATATGTCTGAAGGCTATAAGAATATGTACTGTAGGCTATAAGAATATGTACTGTAGGCTATAAGAATATGTACTGAAGGCTATAAGAATATGTACTGTAGGCTATAAGAATATGTACTGTAGGCTATAAGAATATGTACTGTAGGCTATAAGAATATGTACTGTAGGCTATAAGAATATGTTGAAGGCTATAAGAATATGTACTGTAGGCTATAAGAATATGTACTGTAGGCTATAAGAATATGTACTGTAGGCTATAAGAATATGTACTGAAGGCTATAAGAATATGTTGAAGGCTATAAGAATATGTACTGTAGGCTATAAGAATATGTACTGTAGGCTATAAGAATATGTACTGTAGGCTATAAGAATATGTACTGTAGGCTATAAGAATATGTTGAAGGCTATAAGAATATGTACTGTAGGCTATAAGAATATGTACTGTAGGCTATAAGAATATGTTGAAGGCTATAAGAATATGTACTGTAGGCTATAAGAATATGTACTGTAGGCTATAAGAATATGTACTGTAGCTATAAGAATATGTTGAAAGCTATAAGAATATGTACTGTAGGCTATAAGAATATGTACTGAAGGCTATAAGAATATGTACTGAAGGCTATAAGAATATGTTGAAGGCTATAAGAATATGTACTGTAGGCTATAAGAATATGTACTGTAGGCTATAAGAATATGTACTGTAGGCTATAAGAATATGTTGAAGGCTATAAGAATATGTACTGTAGGCTATAAGAATATGTACTGTAGGCTATAAGAATATGTTGAAGGCTATAAGAATATGTACTGTAGGCTATAAGAATATGTACTGTAGGCTATAAGAATATGTACTGTAGGCTATAAGAATATGTACTGTAGGCTATAAGAATATGTTGAAAGCTATAAGAATATGTACTGTAGGCTATAAGAATATGTACTGAAGGCTATAAGAATATGTACTGTAGGCTATAAGAATATGTTGAAGGCTATAAGAATATGTACTGTAGGCTATAAGAATATGTACTGTAGGCTATAAGAATATGTACTGTAGGCTATAAGAATATGTTGAAGGCTATAAGAATATGTACTGTAGGCTATAAGAATATGTACTGTAGGCTATAAGAATATGTACTGTAGGCTATAAGAATATGTACTGAAGGCTATAAGAATATGTACTGTAGGCTATAAGAATATGTACTGAAGGCTATAAGAATATGTTGAAGGCTATAAGAATATGTACTGTAGGCTATAAGAATATGTACTGTAGGCTATAAGAATATGTTGAAAGCTATAAGAATATGTACTGTAGGCTATAAGAATATGTACTGTAGGCTATAAGAATATGTACTGTAGGCTATAAGAATATGTACTGTAGGCTATAAGAATATGTTGAAGGCTATAAGAATATGTACTGTAGGCTATAAGAATATGTACTGTAGGCTATAAGAATATGTACTGTAGGCTATAAGAATATGTTGAAAGCTATAAGAATATGTACTGAAGGCTATAAGAATATGTACTGTAGGCTATAAGAATATGTACTGTAGGCTATAAGAATATGTTGAAAGCTATAAGAATATGTACTGTAGGCTATAAGAATATGTACTGTAGGCTATAAGAATATGTTGAAGGCTATAAGAATATGTACTGTAGGCTATAAGAATATGTACTGTAGGCTATAAGAATATGTACTGTAGGCTATAAGAATATGTTGAAGGCTATAAGAATATGTACTGTAGGCTATAAGAATATGTTGAAAGCTATAAGAATATGTACTGTAGGCTATAAGAATATGTACTGTAGGCTATAAGAATATGTACTGTAGGCTATAAGAATATGTACTGTAGGCTATAAGAATATGTACTGTAGGCTATAAGAATATGTACTGTAGGCTATAAGAATATGTACTGTAGGCTATAAGAATATGTACTGTAGGCTATAAGAATATGTACTGTAGGCTATAAGAATATGTACTGTAGGCTATAAGAATATGTTGAAGGCTATAAGAATATGTACTGTAGGCTATAAGAATATGTACTGTAGGCTATAAGAATATGTACTGTAGGCTATAAGAATATGTACTGTAGGCTATAAGAATATGTACTGAAAGCTATAAGAATATGTACTGTAGGCTATAAGAATATGTTGAAAGCTATAAGAATATGTACTGTAGGCTATAAGAATATGTTGAAGCTATAAGAATATGTACTGAAGGCTATAAGAATATGTACTGAAGGCTATAAGAATATGTACTGTAGGCTATAAGAATATGTACTGTAGGCTATAAGAATATGTACTGAAGGCTATAAGAATATGTACTGTAGGCTATAAGAATATGTACTGTAGGCTATAAGAATATGTACTGAAGGCTATAAGAATATGTACTGTAGGCTATAAGAATATGTACTGTAGGCTATAAGAATATGTACTGTAGGCTATAAGAATATGTACTGTAGGCTATAAGAATATGTACTGTAGGCTATAAGAATATGTACTGTAGGCTATAAGAATATGTTGAAGGCTATAAGAATATGTACTGTAGGCTATAAGAATATGTACTGTAGGCTATAAGAATATGTTGAAAGCTATAAGAATATGTACTGTAGGCTATAAGAATATGTACTGTAGGCTATAAGAATATGTACTGTAGGCTATAAGAATATGTACTGTAGGCTATAAGAATATGTTGAAGGCTATAAGAATATGTTGAAGGCTATAAGAATATGTACTGTAGGCTATAAGAATATGTACTGTAGGCTATAAGAATATGTACTGGAGGCTATAAGAATATGTTGAAGGCTATAAGAATATGTACTGTAGGCTATAAGAATATGTTGAAAGCTATAAGAATATGTACTGTAGGCTATAAGAATATGTTGAAAGCTATAAGAATATGTACTGTAGGCTATAAGAATATGTTGAAGGCTATAAGAATATGTACTGTAGGCTATAAGAATATGTACTGTAGGCTATAAGAATATGTTGAGCTATAAGAATATGTTGAGGCTATAAGAATATGTACTGTAGGCTATAAGAATATGTTGAAGCTATAAGAATATGTACTGTAGGCTATAAGAATATGTACTGTAGGCTATAAGAATATGTACTGTAGGCTATAAGAATATGTTGAAGCTATAAGAATATGTTGAAGGCTATAAGAATATGTACTGTAGGCTATAAGAATATGTTGAAGGCTATAAGAATATGTACTGTAGGCTATAAGAATATGTACTGTAGGCTATAAGAATATGTACTGAAGGCTATAAGAATATGTACTGTAGGCTATAAGAATATGTTGAAGGCTATAAGAATATGTACTGTAGGCTATAAGAATATGTACTGTAGGCTATAAGAATATGTTGAAGGCTATAAGAATATGTTGAAGGCTATAAGAATATGTACTGTAGGCTATAAGAATATGTACTGTAGGCTATAAGAATATGTACTGGAGGCTATAAGAATATGTTGAAGGCTATAAGAATATGTACTGTAGGCTATAAGAATATGTACTGTAGGCTATAAGAATATGTACTGAAGGCTATAAGAATATGTTGAAGGCTATAAGAATATGTACTGTAGGCTATAAGAATATGTACTGTAGGCTATAAGAATATGTCTGGAAGGCTATAAGAATATGTTGAAGGCTATAAGAATATGTACTGTAGGCTATAAGAATATGTACTGTAGGCTATAAGAATATGTACTGTAGGCTATAAGAATATGTTGTAAGCTATAAGAATATGTACTGTAGGCTATAAGAATATGTTGAAAGCTATAAGAATATGTACTGTAGGCTATAAGAATATGTACTGTAGGCTATAAGAATATGTTGAAGCTATAAGAATATGTTGAGCTATAAGAATATGTTGAAGGCTATAAGAATATGTACTGTAGGCTATAAGAATATGTACTGTAGGCTATAAGAATATGTTGAAGGCTATAAGAATATGTACTGTAGGCTATAAGAATATGTACTGTAGGCTATAAGAATATGTACTGAAGGCTATAAGAATATGTACTGTAGGCTATAAGAATATGTACTGTAGGCTATAAGAATATGTACTGTAGGCTATAAGAATATGTACTGATAGGCTATAAGAATATGTTGAAGGCTATAAGAATATGTACTGTAGGCTATAAGAATATGTACTGTAGGCTATAAGAATATGTTGAAGGCTATAAGAATATGTACTGTAGGCTATAAGAATATGTTGAAAGCTATAAGAATATGTACTGTAGGCTATAAGAATATGTACTGTAGGCTATAAGAATATGTTGAAGGCTATAAGAATATGTACTGTAGGCTATAAGAATATGTACTGTAGGCTATAAGAATATGTACTGTAGGCTATAAGAATATGTACTGTAGGCTATAAGAATATGTTGAAAGCTATAAGAATATGTACTGTAGGCTATAAGAATATGTACTGTAGGCTATAAGAATATGTACTGTAGGCTATAAGAATATGTTGAAAGCTATAAGAATATGTTGAAGGCTATAAGAATATGTACTGTAGGCTATAAGAATATGTACTGTAGGCTATAAGAATATGTTGAAGCTATAAGAATATGTACTGTAGGCTATAAGAATATGTACTGTAGGCTATAAGAATATGTTGAAAGCTATAAGAATATGTACTGAAGGCTATAAGAATATGTACTGTAGGCTATAAGAATATGTACTGGAGGCTATAAGAATATGTTGAAAGCTATAAGAATATGTACTGTAGGCTATAAGAATATGTTGAAAGCTATAAGAATATGTACTGTAGGCTATAAGAATATGTTGAAGCTATAAGAATATGTACTGTAGGCTATAAGAATATGTACTGTAGGCTATAAGAATATGTTGAAAGCTATAAGAATATGTACTGTAGGCTATAAGAATATGTACTGAAGGCTATAAGAATATGTACTGTAGGCTATAAGAATATGTACTGTAAGGCTATAAGAATATGTTGAAAGCTATAAGAATATGTACTGTAGGCTATAAGAATATGTACTGTAGGCTATAAGAATATGTTGAAAGCTATAAGAATATGTACTGTAGGCTATAAGAATATGTACTGTAGGCTATAAGAATATGTACTGTAGGCTATAAGAATATGTACTGTAGGCTATAAGAATATGTTGAAAGCTATAAGAATATGTACTGTAGGCTATAAGAATATGTACTGTAGGCTATAAGAATATGTACTGTAGACTATAAGAATATGTTGAAAGCTATAAGAATATGTTGAAGGCTATAAGAATATGTACTGTAGGCTATAAGAATATGTACTGTAGGCTATAAGAATATGTTGAAGGCTATAAGAATATGTACTGTAGGCTATAAGAATATGTACTGTAGGCTATAAGAATATGTACTGTAGGCTATAAGAATATGTACTGTAGGCTATAAGAATATGTTGAAGGCTATAAGAATATGTACTGTAGGCTATAAGAATATGTACTGTAGGCTATAAGAATATGTTGAAGGCTATAAGAATATGTTGAAGGCTATAAGAATATGTACTGAAGGCTATAAGAATATGTACTGTAGGCTATAAGAATATGTACTGTAGGCTATAAGAATATGTACTGTAGGCTATAAGAATATGTTGAAGGCTATAAGAATATGTACTGTAGGCTATAAGAATATGTACTGAAGGCTATAAGAATATGTACTGTAGGCTATAAGAATATGTACTGTAGGCTATAAGAATATGTACTGTAGGCTATAAGAATATGTACTGTAGGCTATAAGAATATGTTGAAGGCTATAAGAATATGTACTGTAGGCTATAAGAATATGTTGAAGGCTATAAGAATATGTACTGTAGGCTATAAGAATATGTACTGTAGGCTATAAGAATATGTTGAAGCTATAAGAATATGTACTGTAGGCTATAAGAATATGTACTGTAGGCTATAAGAATATGTTGAAGGCTATAAGAATATGTACTGTAGGCTATAAGAATATGTTGAAGGCTATAAGAATATGTACTGTAGGCTATAAGAATATGTACTGTAGGCTATAAGAATATGTTGAAGGCTATAAGAATATGTACTGTAGGCTATAAGAATATGTACTGTAGGCTATAAGAATATGTACTGTAGGCTATAAGAATATGTTGAAAGCTATAAGAATATGTACTGAAGGCTATAAGAATATGTACTGTAGGCTATAAGAATATGTACTGTAGGCTATAAGAATATGTTGAAAGCTATAAGAATATGTTGAAGGCTATAAGAATATGTACTGTAGGCTATAAGAATATGTACTGTAGGCTATAAGAATATGTTGAAGGCTATAAGAATATGTACTGTAGGCTATAAGAATATGTACTGTAGGCTATAAGAATATGTTGAAGGCTATAAGAATATGTACTGTAGGCTATAAGAATATGTACTGTAGGCTATAAGAATATGTACTGTAGGCTATAAGAATATGTTGAAGGCTATAAGAATATGTACTGTAGGCTATAAGAATATGTACTGTAGGCTATAAGAATATGTACTGTAGGCTATAAGAATATGTACTGAAGCTATAAGAATATGTACTGTAGGCTATAAGAATATGTTGAAAGCTATAAGAATATGTACTGTAGGCTATAAGAATATGTTGAAAGCTATAAGAATATGTACTGTAGGCTATAAGAATATGTACTGTAGGCTATAAGAATATGTTGAAGGCTATAAGAATATGTACTGTAGGCTATAAGAATATGTTGAAGGCTATAAGAATATGTACTGTAGGCTATAAGAATATGTACTGTAGGCTATAAGAATATGTACTGAAGGCTATAAGAATATGTACTGTAGGCTATAAGAATATGTACTGTAGGCTATAAGAATATGTACTGTAGGCTATAAGAATATGTTGAAAGCTATAAGAATATGTACTGTAGGCTATAAGAATATGTACTGTAGGCTATAAGAATATGTACTGTAGGCTATAAGAATATGTACTGAAGGCTATAAGAATATGTTGAAGGCTATAAGAATATGTACTGTAGGCTATAAGAATATGTACTGTAGGCTATAAGAATATGTTGAAGGCTATAAGAATATGTACTGTAGGCTATAAGAATATGTTGAAGGCTATAAGAATATGTACTGTAGGCTATAAGAATATGTACTGTAGGCTATAAGAATATGTTGAAGCTATAAGAATATGTACTGTAGGCTATAAGAATATGTACTGTAGGCTATAAGAATATGTACTGTAGGCTATAAGAATATGTACTGTAGGCTATAAGAATATGTTGAAGGCTATAAGAATATGTACTGTAGGCTATAAGAATATGTACTGTAGGCTATAAGAATATGTACTGTAGGCTATAAGAATATGTACTGTAGGCTATAAGAATATGTATGAAGGCTATAAGAATATGTACTGTAGGCTATAAGAATATGTACTGTAGGCTATAAGAATATGTACTGTAGGCTATAAGAATATGTTGAAGGCTATAAGAATATGTACTGTAGGCTATAAGAATATGTACTGTAGGCTATAAGAATATGTACTGTAGGCTATAAGAATATGTTGAAGCTATAAGAATATGTACTGTAGGCTATAAGAATATGTACTGTAGGCTATAAGAATATGTACTGTAGCTATAAGAATATGTACTGTAGGCTATAAGAATATGTACTGTAGGCTATAAGAATATGTACTGTAGGCTATAAGAATATGTTGAAGGCTATAAGAATATGTACTGTAGGCTATAAGAATATGTCTGAAGGCTATAAGAATATGTACTGTAGGCTATAAGAATATGTACTGTAGGCTATAAGAATATGTACTGTAGGCTATAAGAATATGTACTGTAGGCTATAAGAATATGTACTGTAGGCTATAAGAATATGTACTGTAGGCTATAAGAATATGTTGAAAGCTATAAGAATATGTACTGTAGGCTATAAGAATATGTTGAAAGCTATAAGAATATGTACTGTAGGCTATAAGAATATGTACTGTAGGCTATAAGAATATGTCTGTAGGCTATAAGAATATGTTGAAGGCTATAAGAATATGTACTGTAGGCTATAAGAATATGTACTGTAGGCTATAAGAATATGTTGAAGGCTATAAGAATATGTACTGTAGGCTATAAGAATATGTACTGAAGGCTATAAGAATATGTACTGTAGGCTATAAGAATATGTACTGTAGGCTATAAGAATATGTTGAAGGCTATAAGAATATGTACTGTAGGCTATAAGAATATGTTGAAAGCTATAAGAATATGTACTGTAGGCTATAAGAATATGTACTGTAGGCTATAAGAATATGTACTGAAGGCTATAAGAATATGTACTGTAGGCTATAAGAATATGTTGAAGGCTATAAGAATATGTACTGTAGGCTATAAGAATATGTACTGTAGGCTATAAGAATATGTTGAAGGCTATAAGAATATGTACTGTAGGCTATAAGAATATGTACTGTAGGCTATAAGAATATGTACTGTAGGCTATAAGAATATGTCTGAAGGCTATAAGAATATGTACTGTAGGCTATAAGAATATGTACTGTAGGCTATAAGAATATGTACTGTAGGCTATAAGAATATGTTGAAAGCTATAAGAATATGTTGAAGGCTATAAGAATATGTACTGTAGGCTATAAGAATATGTACTGTAGGCTATAAGAATATGTTGAAGGCTATAAGAATATGTACTGTAGGCTATAAGAATATGTACTGTAGGCTATAAGAATATGTACTGTAGGCTATAAGAATATGTACTGTAGGCTATAAGAATATGTTGAAGGCTATAAGAATATGTACTGTAGGCTATAAGAATATGTACTGTAGGCTATAAGAATATGTACTGTAGGCTATAAGAATATGTTGAAGGCTATAAGAATATGTTGAAGGCTATAAGAATATGTACTGTAGGCTATAAGAATATGTACTGTAGGCTATAAGAATATGTTGAAAGCTATAAGAATATGTACTGTAGGCTATAAGAATATGTACTGTAGGCTATAAGAATATGTACTGTAGGCTATAAGAATATGTACTGTAGGCTATAAGAATATGTTGAAGGCTATAAGAATATGTACTGTAGGCTATAAGAATATGTACTGTAGGCTATAAGAATATGTTGAAGGCTATAAGAATATGTACTGAAGGCTATAAGAATATGTACTGTAGGCTATAAGAATATGTACTGTAGGCTATAAGAATATGTACTGTAGGCTATAAGAATATGTACTGAAGGCTATAAGAATATGTACTGTAGGCTATAAGAATATGTACTGTAGGCTATAAGAATATGTACTGTAGGCTATAAGAATATGTTGAAAGCTATAAGAATATGTACTGTAGGCTATAAGAATATGTACTGTAGGCTATAAGAATATGTACTGTAGGCTATAAGAATATGTACTGTAGGCTATAAGAATATGTTGAAGGCTATAAGAATATGTACTGTAGGCTATAAGAATATGTACTGTAGGCTATAAGAATATGTTGAAAGCTATAAGAATATGTACTGTAGGCTATAAGAATATGTACTGTAGGCTATAAGAATATGTACTGTAGGCTATAAGAATATGTACTGTAGGCTATAAGAATATGTTGAAAGCTATAAGAATATGTACTGTAGGCTATAAGAATATGTTGAAAGCTATAAGAATATGTACTGTAGGCTATAAGAATATGTTGAAAGCTATAAGAATATGTACTGTAGGCTATAAGAATATGTACTGAAGGCTATAAGAATATGTACTGTAGGCTATAAGAATATGTACTGTAGGCTATAAGAATATGTTGAAGGCTATAAGAATATGTACTATAAGAATATGTTGAGCTATAAGAATATGTACTGTAGGCTATAAGAATATGTACTGTAGGCTATAAGAATATGTACTGTAGGCTATAAGAATATGTTGAAAGCTATAAGAATATGTACTGTAGGCTATAAGAATATGTACTGTAGGCTATAAGAATATGTACTGTAGGCTATAAGAATATGTTGAAAGCTATAAGAATATGTTGAAGGCTATAAGAATATGTACTGTAGGCTATAAGAATATGTACTGTAGGCTATAAGAATATGTCTGTAGGCTATAAGAATATGTACTGTAGGCTATAAGAATATGTACTGTAGGCTATAAGAATATGTTGAAGGCTATAAGAATATGTACTGTAGGCTATAAGAATATGTACTGTAGGCTATAAGAATATGTACTGAAGGCTATAAGAATATGTACTGTAGGCTATAAGAATATGTTGAAGCTATAAGAATATGTACTGGAGGCTATAAGAATATGTACTGTAGGCTATAAGAATATGTACTGTAGGCTATAAGAATATGTTGAAGGCTATAAGAATATGTACTGTAGGCTATAAGAATATGTACTGTAGGCTATAAGAATATGTACTGTAGGCTATAAGAATATGTACTGAAGGCTATAAGAATATGTTGAAGGCTATAAGAATATGTACTGTAGGCTATAAGAATATGTACTGTAGGCTATAAGAATATGTTGAAAGCTATAAGAATATGTACTGTAGGCTATAAGAATATGTACTGTAGGCTATAAGAATATGTACTGTAGGCTATAAGAATATGTACTGAGTAGGCTATAAGAATATGTACTGTAGGCTATAAGAATATGTTGAAGGCTATAAGAATATGTACTGTAGGCTATAAGAATATGTACTGTAGGCTATAAGAATATGTTGAAGGCTATAAGAATATGTACTGTAGGCTATAAGAATATGTTGAAGGCTATAAGAATATGTACTGTAGGCTATAAGAATATGTACTGTAGGCTATAAGAATATGTTGAAGGCTATAAGAATATGTACTGTAGGCTATAAGAATATGTACTGTAGGCTATAAGAATATGTACTGTAGGCTATAAGAATATGTACTGTAGGCTATAAGAATATGTTGAAGCTATAAGAATATGTACTGTAGGCTATAAGAATATGTACTGTAGGCTATAAGAATATGTTGAGCTATAAGAATATGTACTGTAGGCTATAAGAATATGTTGAGGCTATAAGAATATGTTGAAGCTATAAGAATATGTACTGTAGGCTATAAGAATATGTACTGTAGGCTATAAGAATATGTTGAAAGCTATAAGAATATGTACTGTAGGCTATAAGAATATGTACTGTAGGCTATAAGAATATGTACTGTAGGCTATAAGAATATGTTGAAAGCTATAAGAATATGTACTGTAGGCTATAAGAATATGTACTGTAGGCTATAAGAATATGTACTGAAGGCTATAAGAATATGTACTGAAGGCTATAAGAATATGTACTGTAGGCTATAAGAATATGTACTGTAGACTATAAGAATATGTTGAAAGCTATAAGAATATGTTGAAGGCTATAAGAATATGTACTGTAGGCTATAAGAATATGTACTGTAGGCTATAAGAATATGTTGAAAGCTATAAGAATATGTTGAAGGCTATAAGAATATGTACTGTAGGCTATAAGAATATGTTGTAGGCTATAAGAATATGTACTGGAGGCTATAAGAATATGTTGAAAGCTATAAGAATATGTACTGTAGGCTATAAGAATATGTACTGTAGGCTATAAGAATATGTTGTAGGCTATAAGAATATGTACTGTAGGCTATAAGAATATGTACTGTAGGCTATAAGAATATGTACTGTAGGCTATAAGAATATGTACTGTAGGCTATAAGAATATGTACTGTAGGCTATAAGAATATGTTGAAGGCTATAAGAATATGTACTGTAGGCTATAAGAATATGTACTGTAGGCTATAAGAATATGTCTGTAGGCTATAAGAATATGTTGAAGGCTATAAGAATATGTACTGTAGGCTATAAGAATATGTACTGTAGGCTATAAGAATATGTATGAAGCTATAAGAATATGTTGAAGGCTATAAGAATATGTACTGTAGGCTATAAGAATATGTACTGTAGGCTATAAGAATATGTACTGTAGGCTATAAGAATATGTTGAAAGCTATAAGAATATGTTGAAGGCTATAAGAATATGTTGAAGGCTATAAGAATATGTACTGTAGGCTATAAGAATATGTACTGTAGGCTATAAGAATATGTACTGGAGGCTATAAGAATATGTTGAAAGCTATAAGAATATGTACTGTAGGCTATAAGAATATGTACTGTAGGCTATAAGAATATGTACTGTAGGCTATAAGAATATGTACTGTAGGCTATAAGAATATGTACTGTAGGCTATAAGAATATGTACTGTAGGCTATAAGAATATGTTGAAAGCTATAAGAATATGTACTGTAGGCTATAAGAATATGTACTGTAGGCTATAAGAATATGTTGAAAGCTATAAGAATATGTACTGTAGGCTATAAGAATATGTACTGAAGGCTATAAGAATATGTACTGAAGGCTATAAGAATATGTACTGTAGGCTATAAGAATATGTTGAAAGCTATAAGAATATGTACTGTAGGCTATAAGAATATGTACTGTAGGCTATAAGAATATGTTGAAGGCTATAAGAATATGTACTGTAGGCTATAAGAATATGTACTGTAGGCTATAAGAATATGTACTGTAGGCTATAAGAATATGTTGAAAGCTATAAGAATATGTACTGTAGGCTATAAGAATATGTACTGTAGGCTATAAGAATATGTACTGTAGGCTATAAGAATATGTACTGTAGGCTATAAGAATATGTTGAAAGCTATAAGAATATGTACTGTAGGCTATAAGAATATGTACTGTAGGCTATAAGAATATGTACTGTAGGCTATAAGAATATGTACTGTAGGCTATAAGAATATGTTGAGGCTATAAGAATATGTACTGTAGGCTATAAGAATATGTACTGTAGGCTATAAGAATATGTTGAAAGCTATAAGAATATGTACTGTAGGCTATAAGAATATGTACTGTAGGCTATAAGAATATGTACTGTAGGCTATAAGAATATGTACTGAAGGCTATAAGAATATGTTGAAGGCTATAAGAATATGTACTGTAGGCTATAAGAATATGTACTGAAGGCTATAAGAATATGTACTGTAGGCTATAAGAATATGTTGAAAGCTATAAGAATATGTACTGTAGGCTATAAGAATATGTTGAAAGCTATAAGAATATGTACTGTAGGCTATAAGAATATGTTGAAAGCTATAAGAATATGTACTGTAGGCTATAAGAATATGTACTGTAGGCTATAAGAATATGTTGAAGGCTATAAGAATATGTACTGAAGGCTATAAGAATATGTACTGTAGGCTATAAGAATATGTACTGTAGGCTATAAGAATATGTTGAAGGCTATAAGAATATGTACTGTAGGCTATAAGAATATGTACTGTAGGCTATAAGAATATGTACTGTAGGCTATAAGAATATGTTGAAGGCTATAAGAATATGTACTGTAGGCTATAAGAATATGTACTGTAGGCTATAAGAATATGTACTGTAGGCTATAAGAATATGTTGAAAGCTATAAGAATATGTACTGTAGGCTATAAGAATATGTACTGTAGGCTATAAGAATATGTACTGTAGGCTATAAGAATATGTTGAAGGCTATAAGAATATGTACTGTAGGCTATAAGAATATGTACTGTAGGCTATAAGAATATGTTGAAAGCTATAAGAATATGTACTGTAGGCTATAAGAATATGTACTGTAGGCTATAAGAATATGTTGAAGCTATAAGAATATGTTGAGGCTATAAGAATATGTTGAAGCTATAAGAATATGTACTGTAGGCTATAAGAATATGTACTGAAGGCTATAAGAATATGTACTGAAGGCTATAAGAATATGTACTGTAGGCTATAAGAATATGTACTGTAGGCTATAAGAATATGTACTGTAGGCTATAAGAATATGTACTGAAGGCTATAAGAATATGTACTGTAGGCTATAAGAATATGTACTGTAGGCTATAAGAATATGTACTGTAGGCTATAAGAATATGTACTGTAGGCTATAAGAATATGTTGAAAGCTATAAGAATATGTACTGTAGGCTATAAGAATATGTACTGTAGGCTATAAGAATATGTACTGTAGGCTATAAGAATATGTACTGTAGGCTATAAGAATATGTACTGTAGGCTATAAGAATATGTACTGTAGGCTATAAGAATATGTACTGTAGGCTATAAGAATATGTTGAAAGCTATAAGAATATGTACTGTAGGCTATAAGAATATGTACTGTAGGCTATAAGAATATGTTGAAGGCTATAAGAATATGTACTGTAGGCTATAAGAATATGTACTGTAGGCTATAAGAATATGTACTGTAGGCTATAAGAATATGTTGAAGGCTATAAGAATATGTACTGTAGGCTATAAGAATATGTACTGTAGGCTATAAGAATATGTTGAAAGCTATAAGAATATGTACTGTAGGCTATAAGAATATGTACTGTAGGCTATAAGAATATGTTGAAGGCTATAAGAATATGTACTGTAGGCTATAAGAATATGTACTGAAGGCTATAAGAATATGTACTGTAGGCTATAAGAATATGTACTGTAGGCTATAAGAATATGTTGAAAGCTATAAGAATATGTACTGTAGGCTATAAGAATATGTACTGTAGGCTATAAGAATATGTACTGTAGGCTATAAGAATATGTACTGAAGGCTATAAGAATATGTACTGTAGGCTATAAGAATATGTACTGAAGGCTATAAGAATATGTACTGTAGGCTATAAGAATATGTTGAAGCTATAAGAATATGTACTGTAGGCTATAAGAATATGTACTGTAGGCTATAAGAATATGTACTGTAGGCTATAAGAATATGTACTGTAGGCTATAAGAATATGTACTGTAGGCTATAAGAATATGTACTGTAGGCTATAAGAATATGTCTGATAGCTATAAGAATATGTACTGTAGGCTATAAGAATATGTTGAAGGCTATAAGAATATGTACTGTAGGCTATAAGAATATGTACTGTAGAGCTATAAGAATATGTTGAAAGCTATAAGAATATGTACTGTAGGCTATAAGAATATGTACTGTAGGCTATAAGAATATGTACTGTAGGCTATAAGAATATGTACTGAAGGCTATAAGAATATGTACTGTAGGCTATAAGAATATGTACTGAAGGCTATAAGAATATGTACTGAAGGCTATAAGAATATGTACTGTAGGCTATAAGAATATGTACTGTAGGCTATAAGAATATGTACTGAAGGCTATAAGAATATGTACTGTAGGCTATAAGAATATGTTGAAAGCTATAAGAATATGTACTGTAGGCTATAAGAATATGTACTGTAGGCTATAAGAATATGTACTGTAGGCTATAAGAATATGTACTGTAGGCTATAAGAATATGTACTGAAGGCTATAAGAATATGTACTGTAGGCTATAAGAATATGTTGAAAGCTATAAGAATATGTACTGTAGGCTATAAGAATATGTACTGTAGGCTATAAGAATATGTACTGTAGGCTATAAGAATATGTTGAAAGCTATAAGAATATGTTGAAGGCTATAAGAATATGTACTGTAGGCTATAAGAATATGTACTGTAGGCTATAAGAATATGTACTGTAGGCTATAAGAATATGTTGAAAGCTATAAGAATATGTACTGTAGGCTATAAGAATATGTCTGAAGGCTATAAGAATATGTACTGTAGGCTATAAGAATATGTATGAAGGCTATAAGAATATGTACTGTAGGCTATAAGAATATGTACTGTAGCTATAAGAATATGTTGAAGGCTATAAGAATATGTTGTAGGCTATAAGAATATGTACTGTAGGCTATAAGAATATGTACTGTAGGCTATAAGAATATGTACTGTAGGCTATAAGAATATGTTGAAGGCTATAAGAATATGTACTGTAGGCTATAAGAATATGTTGAAAGCTATAAGAATATGTACTGTAGGCTATAAGAATATGTACTGTAGGCTATAAGAATATGTACTGTAGGCTATAAGAATATGTTGAAAGCTATAAGAATATGTACTGTAGGCTATAAGAATATGTACTGAAGGCTATAAGAATATGTACTGTAGGCTATAAGAATATGTACTGTAGGCTATAAGAATATGTTGAAGGCTATAAGAATATGTACTGTAGGCTATAAGAATATGTACTGTAGGCTATAAGAATATGTACTGTAGGCTATAAGAATATGTACTGAAGGCTATAAGAATATGTACTGAAGGCTATAAGAATATGTACTGTAGGCTATAAGAATATGTACTGTAGGCTATAAGAATATGTTGAAAGCTATAAGAATATGTACTGTAGGCTATAAGAATATGTACTGTAGGCTATAAGAATATGTTGAAGGCTATAAGAATATGTACTGTAGGCTATAAGAATATGTACTGTAGGCTATAAGAATATGTTGAAAGCTATAAGAATATGTACTGTAGGCTATAAGAATATGTACTGTAGGCTATAAGAATATGTACTGAAGGCTATAAGAATATGTACTGTAGGCTATAAGAATATGTACTGAAGGCTATAAGAATATGTACTGTAGGCTATAAGAATATGTACTGTAGGCTATAAGAATATGTTGAAGGCTATAAGAATATGTACTGTAGGCTATAAGAATATGTACTGTAGGCTATAAGAATATGTACTGTAGGCTATAAGAATATGTTGAAAGCTATAAGAATATGTACTGTAGGCTATAAGAATATGTTGAAAGCTATAAGAATATGTACTGTAGGCTATAAGAATATGTACTGTAGGCTATAAGAATATGTACTGTAGGCTATAAGAATATGTACTGTAGGCTATAAGAATATGTTGAAAGCTATAAGAATATGTACTGTAGGCTATAAGAATATGTACTGTAGGCTATAAGAATATGTACTGAAGGCTATAAGAATATGTTGAAAGCTATAAGAATATGTACTGTAGGCTATAAGAATATGTTGAAGGCTATAAGAATATGTACTGTAGGCTATAAGAATATGTACTGTAGGCTATAAGAATATGTACTGTAGGCTATAAGAATATGTTGAAAGCTATAAGAATATGTACTGTAGGCTATAAGAATATGTTGAAGGCTATAAGAATATGTACTGTAGGCTATAAGAATATGTACTGTAGGCTATAAGAATATGTACTGTAGGCTATAAGAATATGTACTGTAGGCTATAAGAATATGTACTGTAGGCTATAAGAATATGTACTGTAGGCTATAAGAATATGTACTGTAGGCTATAAGAATATGTACTGAAGGCTATAAGAATATGTACTGTAGGCTATAAGAATATGTACTGTAGGCTATAAGAATATGTATGAAGGCTATAAGAATATGTTGAAGGCTATAAGAATATGTACTGAAGGCTATAAGAATATGTACTGTAGGCTATAAGAATATGTACTGTAGGCTATAAGAATATGTTGAAGGCTATAAGAATATGTACTGTAGGCTATAAGAATATGTTGAAGGCTATAAGAATATGTTGAAGGCTATAAGAATATGTACTGTAGGCTATAAGAATATGTACTGTAGGCTATAAGAATATGTTGAAAGCTATAAGAATATGTACTGTAGGCTATAAGAATATGTTGAAAGCTATAAGAATATGTACTGTAGGCTATAAGAATATGTACTGTAGGCTATAAGAATATGTTGAAGGCTATAAGAATATGTACTGTAGGCTATAAGAATATGTACTGTAGGCTATAAGAATATGTACTGTAGGCTATAAGAATATGTACTGTAGGCTATAAGAATATGTACTGTAGGCTATAAGAATATGTACTGTAGGCTATAAGAATATGTACTGTAGGCTATAAGAATATGTACTGTAGGCTATAAGAATATGTTGAAGGCTATAAGAATATGTACTGTAGGCTATAAGAATATGTACTGTAGGCTATAAGAATATGTACTGTAGGCTATAAGAATATGTACTGTAGGCTATAAGAATATGTTGAAGGCTATAAGAATATGTACTGTAGGCTATAAGAATATGTACTGTAGGCTATAAGAATATGTACTGAAGGCTATAAGAATATGTACTGTAGGCTATAAGAATATGTACTGTAGGCTATAAGAATATGTACTGTAGGCTATAAGAATATGTACTGTAGGCTATAAGAATATGTTGAAAGCTATAAGAATATGTACTGTAGGCTATAAGAATATGTACTGTAGGCTATAAGAATATGTACTGTAGCTATAAGAATATGTTGAGCTATAAGAATATGTACTGTAGGCTATAAGAATATGTTGAAGGCTATAAGAATATGTACTGTAGGCTATAAGAATATGTACTGAAGGCTATAAGAATATGTACTGTAGGCTATAAGAATATGTACTGTAGGCTATAAGAATATGTACTGTAGGCTATAAGAATATGTTGAAAGCTATAAGAATATGTACTGTAGGCTATAAGAATATGTTGAAGGCTATAAGAATATGTACTGTAGGCTATAAGAATATGTACTGAAGGCTATAAGAATATGTACTGTAGGCTATAAGAATATGTACTGTAGGCTATAAGAATATGTACTGAAGGCTATAAGAATATGTACTGTAGGCTATAAGAATATGTACTGTAGGCTATAAGAATATGTTGAAAGCTATAAGAATATGTTGAAGGCTATAAGAATATGTACTGTAGGCTATAAGAATATGTACTGTAGGCTATAAGAATATGTACTGTAGGCTATAAGAATATGTACTGAAGGCTATAAGAATATGTACTGTAGGCTATAAGAATATGTACTGTAGGCTATAAGAATATGTTGAAAGCTATAAGAATATGTACTGTAGGCTATAAGAATATGTTGAAGCTATAAGAATATGTACTGTAGGCTATAAGAATATGTACTGAAGGCTATAAGAATATGTACTGTAGGCTATAAGAATATGTTGAAAGCTATAAGAATATGTACTGTAGGCTATAAGAATATGTTGAAAGCTATAAGAATATGTACTGTAGGCTATAAGAATATGTACTGTAGGCTATAAGAATATGTTGAAGGCTATAAGAATATGTACTGTAGGCTATAAGAATATGTTGAAGCTATAAGAATATGTACTGTAGGCTATAAGAATATGTTGAGGCTATAAGAATATGTACTGTAGGCTATAAGAATATGTACTGAAGGCTATAAGAATATGTTGAAGGCTATAAGAATATGTACTGTAGGCTATAAGAATATGTACTGTAGGCTATAAGAATATGTTGAAGGCTATAAGAATATGTTGAAGGCTATAAGAATATGTACTGTAGGCTATAAGAATATGTACTGTAGGCTATAAGAATATGTACTGTAGGCTATAAGAATATGTTGAAAGCTATAAGAATATGTACTGTAGGCTATAAGAATATGTACTGTAGGCTATAAGAATATGTACTGTAGGCTATAAGAATATGTTGAAGGCTATAAGAATATGTACTGAAGGCTATAAGAATATGTACTGAAGGCTATAAGAATATGTACTGTAGGCTATAAGAATATGTACTGTAGGCTATAAGAATATGTACTGTAGGCTATAAGAATATGTACTGTAGGCTATAAGAATATGTACTGTAGGCTATAAGAATATGTACTGAAGGCTATAAGAATATGTACTGTAGGCTATAAGAATATGTACTGTAGGCTATAAGAATATGTTGAAGGCTATAAGAATATGTACTGAAGGCTATAAGAATATGTACTGTAGGCTATAAGAATATGTACTGTAGGCTATAAGAATATGTACTGTAGGCTATAAGAATATGTTGAAAGCTATAAGAATATGTACTGTAGGCTATAAGAATATGTACTGTAGGCTATAAGAATATGTTGAAAGCTATAAGAATATGTTGAAAGCTATAAGAATATGTACTGTAGGCTATAAGAATATGTACTGTAGGCTATAAGAATATGTACTGTAGGCTATAAGAATATGTTGAAGGCTATAAGAATATGTACTGTAGGCTATAAGAATATGTACTGAAGGCTATAAGAATATGTACTGTAAGCTATAAGAATATGTACTGTAGGCTATAAGAATATGTTGAAGGCTATAAGAATATGTACTGTAGGCTATAAGAATATGTACTGTAGGCTATAAGAATATGTACTGTAGGCTATAAGAATATGTTGAAAGCTATAAGAATATGTCTGAAGGCTATAAGAATATGTACTGTAGGCTATAAGAATATGTACTGTAGGCTATAAGAATATGTACTGTAGGCTATAAGAATATGTTGAAAGCTATAAGAATATGTACTGTAGGCTATAAGAATATGTTGAAAGCTATAAGAATATGTACTGTAGGCTATAAGAATATGTTGAAAGCTATAAGAATATGTACTGTAGGCTATAAGAATATGTACTGTAGGCTATAAGAATATGTACTGTAGGCTATAAGAATATGTACTGTAGGCTATAAGAATATGTACTGTAGGCTATAAGAATATGTTGAAGGCTATAAGAATATGTTGTAGGCTATAAGAATATGTACTGTAGGCTATAAGAATATGTACTGTAGGCTATAAGAATATGTACTGTAGGCTATAAGAATATGTCTGAAGGCTATAAGAATATGTACTGTAGGCTATAAGAATATGTACTGTAGGCTATAAGAATATGTACTGTAGGCTATAAGAATATGTTGAAGGCTATAAGAATATGTACTGTAGGCTATAAGAATATGTACTGTAGGCTATAAGAATATGTTGAAGGCTATAAGAATATGTACTGTAGGCTATAAGAATATGTACTGTAGGCTATAAGAATATGTACTGTAGGCTATAAGAATATGTTGAAAGCTATAAGAATATGTACTGTAGGCTATAAGAATATGTACTGTAGGCTATAAGAATATGTACTGTAGGCTATAAGAATATGTTGAAGGCTATAAGAATATGTACTGTAGGCTATAAGAATATGTACTGTAGGCTATAAGAATATGTTGAAGGCTATAAGAATATGTACTGTAGGCTATAAGAATATGTTGAAGGCTATAAGAATATGTACTGTAGGCTATAAGAATATGTTGAAAGCTATAAGAATATGTACTGTAGGCTATAAGAATATGTACTGTAGGCTATAAGAATATGTACTGTAGGCTATAAGAATATGTTGAAGGCTATAAGAATATGTACTGTAGGCTATAAGAATATGTACTGTAGGCTATAAGAATATGTTGAAAGCTATAAGAATATGTACTGTAGGCTATAAGAATATGTTGAAGGCTATAAGAATATGTCTGAAGGCTATAAGAATATGTACTGTAGGCTATAAGAATATGTACTGTAGGCTATAAGAATATGTACTGTAGGCTATAAGAATATGTACTGTAGGCTATAAGAATATGTTGAAGGCTATAAGAATATGTACTGTAGGCTATAAGAATATGTACTGTAGGCTATAAGAATATGTTGAAAGCTATAAGAATATGTACTGTAGGCTATAAGAATATGTTGAAAGCTATAAGAATATGTACTGTAGGCTATAAGAATATGTACTGTAGGCTATAAGAATATGTACTGTAGGCTATAAGAATATGTACTGTAGGCTATAAGAATATGTACTGTAGGCTATAAGAATATGTACTGTAGGCTATAAGAATATGTACTGTAGGCTATAAGAATATGTTGAAGGCTATAAGAATATGTTGTAGGCTATAAGAATATGTACTGTAGGCTATAAGAATATGTACTGTAGGCTATAAGAATATGTACTGTAGGCTATAAGAATATGTTGAAAGCTATAAGAATATGTACTGTAGGCTATAAGAATATGTTGAAGGCTATAAGAATATGTACTGTAGGCTATAAGAATATGTACTGTAGGCTATAAGAATATGTTGAAGGCTATAAGAATATGTACTGTAGGCTATAAGAATATGTACTGTAGGCTATAAGAATATGTACTGTAGGCTATAAGAATATGTACTGTAGGCTATAAGAATATGTTGAAGGCTATAAGAATATGTACTGTAGGCTATAAGAATATGTACTGTAGGCTATAAGAATATGTACTGTAGGCTATAAGAATATGTACTGTAGGCTATAAGAATATGTACTGTAGGCTATAAGAATATGTACTGTAGGCTATAAGAATATGTTGAAAGCTATAAGAATATGTACTGTAGGCTATAAGAATATGTTGAAGGCTATAAGAATATGTACTGTAGGCTATAAGAATATGTACTGTAGGCTATAAGAATATGTACTGTAGGCTATAAGAATATGTACTGTAGGCTATAAGAATATGTACTGTAGGCTATAAGAATATGTTGAAGGCTATAAGAATATGTACTGTAGGCTATAAGAATATGTACTGTAGGCTATAAGAATATGTACTGTAGGCTATAAGAATATGTACTGTAGGCTATAAGAATATGTACTGTAGGCTATAAGAATATGTACTGTAGGCTATAAGAATATGTACTGTAGGCTATAAGAATATGTTGAAAGCTATAAGAATATGTACTGTAGGCTATAAGAATATGTACTGTAGGCTATAAGAATATGTTGAAGGCTATAAGAATATGTACTGTAGGCTATAAGAATATGTACTGTAGGCTATAAGAATATGTACTGTAGGCTATAAGAATATGTACTGTAGGCTATAAGAATATGTTGAAGGCTATAAGAATATGTACTGTAGGCTATAAGAATATGTACTGTAGGCTATAAGAATATGTACTGTAGGCTATAAGAATATGTTGAAAGCTATAAGAATATGTACTGTAGGCTATAAGAATATGTTGAAAGCTATAAGAATATGTACTGTAGGCTATAAGAATATGTTGAAAGCTATAAGAATATGTACTGTAGGCTATAAGAATATGTACTGTAGGCTATAAGAATATGTACTGTAGGCTATAAGAATATGTACTGTAGGCTATAAGAATATGTTGAAGGCTATAAGAATATGTACTGTAGGCTATAAGAATATGTTGAAAGCTATAAGAATATGTACTGTAGGCTATAAGAATATGTACTGTAGGCTATAAGAATATGTACTGTAGGCTATAAGAATATGTACTGTAGGCTATAAGAATATGTACTGTAGACTATAAGAATATGTTGAAAGCTATAAGAATATGTTGAAAGCTATAAGAATATGTACTGTAGGCTATAAGAATATGTACTGTAGGCTATAAGAATATGTACTGTAGGCTATAAGAATATGTTGAAGGCTATAAGAATATGTACTGTAGGCTATAAGAATATGTTGAAGGCTATAAGAATATGTTGAAGGCTATAAGAATATGTACTGTAGGCTATAAGAATATGTTGAAAGCTATAAGAATATGTACTGTAGGCTATAAGAATATGTTGAAAGCTATAAGAATATGTACTGTAGGCTATAAGAATATGTACTGTAGGCTATAAGAATATGTACTGTAGGCTATAAGAATATGTACTGTAGGCTATAAGAATATGTACTGTAGGCTATAAGAATATGTACTGTAGGCTATAAGAATATGTTGAAAGCTATAAGAATATGTACTGTAGGCTATAAGAATATGTACTGTAGGCTATAAGAATATGTACTGTAGGCTATAAGAATATGTACTGTAGGCTATAAGAATATGTACTGTAGGCTATAAGAATATGTACTGTAGGCTATAAGAATATGTTGAAAGCTATAAGAATATGTACTGTAGGCTATAAGAATATGTACTGTAGGCTATAAGAATATGTACTGTAGGCTATAAGAATATGTACTGTAGGCTATAAGAATATGTTGAAGGCTATAAGAATATGTACTGTAGGCTATAAGAATATGTACTGTAGGCTATAAGAATATGTTGAAGGCTATAAGAATATGTACTGTAGGCTATAAGAATATGTACTGTAGGCTATAAGAATATGTTGAAAGCTATAAGAATATGTACTGTAGGCTATAAGAATATGTTGAAGGCTATAAGAATATGTACTGTAGGCTATAAGAATATGTACTGTAGGCTATAAGAATATGTTGAAGGCTATAAGAATATGTACTGTAGGCTATAAGAATATGTACTGTAGGCTATAAGAATATGTACTGTAGGCTATAAGAATATGTACTGTAGGCTATAAGAATATGTTGAAAGCTATAAGAATATGTACTGTAGGCTATAAGAATATGTTGAAAGCTATAAGAATATGTACTGTAGGCTATAAGAATATGTACTGTAGGCTATAAGAATATGTTGAAGGCTATAAGAATATGTACTGTAGGCTATAAGAATATGTACTGTAGGCTATAAGAATATGTACTGTAGGCTATAAGAATATGTTGAAAGCTATAAGAATATGTACTGTAGGCTATAAGAATATGTACTGTAGGCTATAAGAATATGTACTGTAGGCTATAAGAATATGTACTGTAGGCTATAAGAATATGTACTGTAGGCTATAAGAATATGTACTGTAGGCTATAAGAATATGTACTGTAGGCTATAAGAATATGTACTGTAGGCTATAAGAATATGTACTGTAGGCTATAAGAATATGTACTGTAGGCTATAAGAATATGTACTGTAGGCTATAAGAATATGTACTGTAGGCTATAAGAATATGTTGAAGGCTATAAGAATATGTACTGTAGGCTATAAGAATATGTACTGTAGGCTATAAGAATATGTTGAAAGCTATAAGAATATGTACTGTAGGCTATAAGAATATGTACTGTAGGCTATAAGAATATGTACTGTAGGCTATAAGAATATGTACTGTAGGCTATAAGAATATGTTGAAGGCTATAAGAATATGTACTGTAGGCTATAAGAATATGTACTGTAGGCTATAAGAATATGTACTGAAGGCTATAAGAATATGTACTGTAGGCTATAAGAATATGTACTGTAGGCTATAAGAATATGTTGAAAGCTATAAGAATATGTACTGTAGGCTATAAGAATATGTACTGTAGGCTATAAGAATATGTACTGTAGGCTATAAGAATATGTACTGTAGGCTATAAGAATATGTTGAAAGCTATAAGAATATGTTGAAAGCTATAAGAATATGTACTGTAGGCTATAAGAATATGTACTGTAGGCTATAAGAATATGTACTGTAGGCTATAAGAATATGTTGAAAGCTATAAGAATATGTTGAAGGCTATAAGAATATGTACTGTAGGCTATAAGAATATGTACTGTAGGCTATAAGAATATGTTGAAAGCTATAAGAATATGTACTGTAGGCTATAAGAATATGTTGAAAGCTATAAGAATATGTACTGTAGGCTATAAGAATATGTACTGTAGGCTATAAGAATATGTACTGTAGGCTATAAGAATATGTACTGTAGGCTATAAGAATATGTACTGTAGGCTATAAGAATATGTTGAAAGCTATAAGAATATGTACTGTAGGCTATAAGAATATGTACTGTAGGCTATAAGAATATGTACTGTAGGCTATAAGAATATGTACTGTAGGCTATAAGAATATGTACTGTAGGCTATAAGAATATGTACTGTAGGCTATAAGAATATGTTGAAAGCTATAAGAATATGTACTGTAGGCTATAAGAATATGTTGAAGGCTATAAGAATATGTTGAAGGCTATAAGAATATGTACTGTAGGCTATAAGAATATGTACTGTAGGCTATAAGAATATGTCTGAAGGCTATAAGAATATGTACTGTAGGCTATAAGAATATGTTGAAGGCTATAAGAATATGTACTGTAGGCTATAAGAATATGTACTGTAGGCTATAAGAATATGTACTGTAGGCTATAAGAATATGTACTGTAGGCTATAAGAATATGTTGAAGGCTATAAGAATATGTACTGTAGGCTATAAGAATATGTACTGTAGGCTATAAGAATATGTTGAAAGCTATAAGAATATGTTGAAAGCTATAAGAATATGTACTGTAGGCTATAAGAATATGTACTGTAGGCTATAAGAATATGTTGAAAGCTATAAGAATATGTACTGTAGGCTATAAGAATATGTACTGTAGGCTATAAGAATATGTTGAAGGCTATAAGAATATGTACTGTAGGCTATAAGAATATGTACTGTAGGCTATAAGAATATGTTGAAAGCTATAAGAATATGTACTGTAGGCTATAAGAATATGTACTGTAGGCTATAAGAATATGTACTGTAGGCTATAAGAATATGTTGAAAGCTATAAGAATATGTACTGTAGGCTATAAGAATATGTTGAAAGCTATAAGAATATGTACTGTAGGCTATAAGAATATGTACTGTAGGCTATAAGAATATGTACTGTAGGCTATAAGAATATGTTGAAGGCTATAAGAATATGTACTGTAGGCTATAAGAATATGTACTGTAGGCTATAAGAATATGTTGAAAGCTATAAGAATATGTACTGTAGGCTATAAGAATATGTTGAAAGCTATAAGAATATGTACTGTAGGCTATAAGAATATGTACTGGAGGCTATAAGAATATGTTGAAGGCTATAAGAATATGTACTGTAGGCTATAAGAATATGTACTGTAGGCTATAAGAATATGTACTGTAGGCTATAAGAATATGTACTGTAGGCTATAAGAATATGTACTGGAGGCTATAAGAATATGTTGAAAGCTATAAGAATATGTACTGTAGGCTATAAGAATATGTTGAAAGCTATAAGAATATGTACTGTAGGCTATAAGAATATGTACTGTAGGCTATAAGAATATGTACTGTAGGCTATAAGAATATGTACTGTAGGCTATAAGAATATGTACTGTAGACTATAAGAATATGTTGAAAGCTATAAGAATATGTACTGTAGGCTATAAGAATATGTACTGTAGGCTATAAGAATATGTACTGTAGACTATAAGAATATGTTGAAAGCTATAAGAATATGTACTGTAGGCTATAAGAATATGTACTGTAGGCTATAAGAATATGTACTGTAGACTATAAGAATATGTTGAAAGCTATAAGAATATGTACTGTAGGCTATAAGAATATGTTGAAAGCTATAAGAATATGTACTGTAGGCTATAAGAATATGTACTGTAGGCTATAAGAATATGTACTGTAGGCTATAAGAATATGTTGAAGGCTATAAGAATATGTACTGTAGGCTATAAGAATATGTACTGTAGGCTATAAGAATATGTTGAAAGCTATAAGAATATGTACTGTAGGCTATAAGAATATGTTGAAAGCTATAAGAATATGTACTGTAGGCTATAAGAATATGTACTGTAGGCTATAAGAATATGTTGAAGGCTATAAGAATATGTACTGTAGGCTATAAGAATATGTTGAAAGCTATAAGAATATGTACTGTAGGCTATA
This sequence comes from Salmo salar, assembly GCF_965601325.2. NCBI lineage: Eukaryota > Metazoa > Chordata > Actinopteri > Salmoniformes > Salmonidae > Salmo > Salmo salar. The sequence continues at coordinate 16,249,792 of NC_138302.1, forward strand.
AGAATATGTACTGTAGGCTATAAGAATATGTACTGTAGGCTATAAGAATATGTTGAAGGCTATAAGAATATGTACTGTAGGCTATAAGAATATGTACTGTAGGCTATAAGAATATGTACTGTAGACTATAAGAATATGTTGAAAGCTATAAGAATATGTTGAAGGCTATAAGAATATGTACTGTAGGCTATAAGAATATGTACTGTAGGCTATAAGAATATGTTGTAGGCTATAAGAATATGTTGAAGGCTATAAGAATATGTTGAAAGCTATAAGAATATGTACTGTAGGCTATAAGAATATGTACTGTAGGCTATAAGAATATGTTGAAAGCTATAAGAATATGTACTGTAGGCTATAAGAATATGTACTGTAGGCTATAAGAATATGTACTGTAGGCTATAAGAATATGTACTGTAGGCTATAAGAATATGTTGAAGGCTATAAGAATATGTACTGTAGGCTATAAGAATATGTACTGTAGGCTATAAGAATATGTACTGTAGGCTATAAGAATATGTTGAAAGCTATAAGAATATGTACTGTAGGCTATAAGAATATGTTGAAAGCTATAAGAATATGTACTGTAGGCTATAAGAATATGTACTGTAGGCTATAAGAATATGTACTGTAGGCTATAAGAATATGTACTGTAGGCTATAAGAATATGTTGAAAGCTATAAGAATATGTTGAAAGCTATAAGAATATGTACTGTAGGCTATAAGAATATGTACTGTAGGCTATAAGAATATGTACTGTAGGCTATAAGAATATGTTGAAAGCTATAAGAATATGTTGAAAGCTATAAGAATATGTACTGTAGGCTATAAGAATATGTACTGTAGGCTATAAGAATATGTTGAAAGCTATAAGAATATGTACTGTAGGCTATAAGAATATGTTGAAAGCTATAAGAATATGTACTGTAGGCTATAAGAATATGTACTGTAGGCTATAAGAATATGTACTGTAGGCTATAAGAATATGTACTGTAGGCTATAAGAATATGTACTGTAGGCTATAAGAATATGTTGAAAGCTATAAGAATATGTACTGTAGGCTATAAGAATATGTACTGTAGGCTATAAGAATATGTACTGTAGGCTATAAGAATATGTACTGTAGGCTATAAGAATATGTACTGTAGGCTATACGAATATGTACTGTAGACTATAAGAATATGTTGAAAGCTATAAGAATATGTACTGTAGGCTATAAGAATATGTTGAAGGCTATAAGAATATGTTGAAGGCTATAAGAATATGTACTGTAGGCTATAAGAATATGTACTGTAGGCTATAAGAATATGTTGAAGGCTATAAGAATATGTACTGTAGGCTATAAGAATATGTTGAAGGCTATAAGAATATGTACTGTAGGCTATAAGAATATGTTGAAAGCTATAAGAATATGTACTGTAGGCTATAAGAATATGTACTGTAGGCTATAAGAATATGTTGAAGGCTATAAGAATATGTACTGTAGGCTATAAGAATATGTACTGTAGGCTATAAGAATATGTACTGTAGGCTATAAGAATATGTTGAAAGCTATAAGAATATGTTGAAGGCTATAAGAATATGTACTGTAGGCTATAAGAATATGTACTGGAGGCTATAAGAATATGTACTGTAGGCTATAAGAATATGTTGAAAGCTATAAGAATATGTTGAAAGCTATAAGAATATGTACTGTAGGCTATAAGAATATGTACTGTAGGCTATAAGAATATGTTGAAAGCTATAAGAATATGTACTGTAGGCTATAAGAATATGTACTGTAGGCTATAAGAATATGTTGAAAGGCTATAAGAATATGTACTGTAGGCTATAAGAATATGTACTGCAGGCTATAAGAATATGTTGAAAGCTATAAGAATATGTACTGTAGGCTATAAGAATATGTACTGTAGGCTATAAGAATATGTACTGTAGACTATAAGAATATGTTGAAAGCTATAAGAATATGTACTGTAGGCTATAAGAATATGTTGAAAGCTATAAGAATATGTACTGTAGGCTATAAGAATATGTACTGTAGGCTATAAGAATATGTACTGTAGGCTATAAGAATATGTTGAAGGCTATAAGAATATGTACTGTAGGCTATAAGAATATGTACTGTAGGCTATAAGAATATGTTGAAAGCTATAAGAATATGTACTGTAGGCTATAAGAATATGTTGAAAGCTATAAGAATATGTACTGTAGGCTATAAGAATATGTACTGGAGGCTATAAGAATATGTTGAAGGCTATAAGAATATGTACTGTAGGCTATAAGAATATGTACTGTAGGCTATAAGAATATGTACTGTAGGCTATAAGAATATGTACTGTAGGCTATAAGAATATGTACTGGAGGCTATAAGAATATGTTGAAAGCTATAAGAATATGTACTGTAGGCTATAAGAATATGTTGAAAGCTATAAGAATATGTACTGTAGGCTATAAGAATATGTACTGTAGGCTATAAGAATATGTACTGTAGGCTATAAGAATATGTACTGTAGGCTATACGAATATGTACTGTAGGCTATAAGAATATGTACTGTAGGCTATAAGAATATGTTGAAAGCTATAAGAATATGTACTGTAGGCTATAAGAATATGTACTGTAGGCTATACGAATATGTACTGTAGACTATAAGAATATGTTGAAAGCTATAAGAATATGTACTGTAGGCTATAAGAATATGTACTGTAGGCTATACGAATATGTACTGTAGACTATAAGAATATGTTGAAAGCTATAAGAATATGTACTGTAGGCTATAAGAATATGTTGAAAGCTATAAGAATATGTACTGTAGGCTATAAGAATATGTACTGTAGGCTATAAGAATATGTACTGTAGGCTATAAGAATATGTTGAAGGCTATAAGAATATGTACTGTAGGCTATAAGAATATGTACTGTAGGCTATAAGAATATGTTGAAAGCTATAAGAATATGTACTGTAGGCTATAAGAATATGTTGAAAGCTATAAGAATATGTACTGTAGGCTATAAGAATATGTACTGTAGGCTATAAGAATATGTTGAAGGCTATAAGAATATGTACTGTAGGCTATAAGAATATGTTGAAAGCTATAAGAATATGTACTGTAGGCTATAAGAATATGTACTGTAGGCTATAAGAATATGTACTGTAGGCTATAAGAATATGTTGAAGGCTATAAGAATATGTACTGTAGGCTATAAGAATATGTACTGTAGGCTATAAGAATATGTACTGTAGACTATAAGAATATGTTGAAAGCTATAAGAATATGTTGAAGGCTATAAGAATATGTACTGTAGGCTATAAGAATATGTACTGGAGGCTATAAGAATATGTACTGTAGGCTATAAGAATATGTTGAAAGCTATAAGAATATGTTGAAAGCTATAAGAATATGTACTGTAGGCTATAAGAATATGTACTGTAGGCTATAGAATATGTTGAAAGCTATAAGAATATGTACTGTAGGCTATAAGAATATGTACTGTAGGCTATAAGAATATGTTGAAAGGCTATAAGAATATGTACTGTAGGCTATAAGAATATGTACTGCAGGCTATAAGAATATGTTGAAAGCTATAAGAATATGTACTGTAGGCTATAAGAATATGTACTGTAGGCTATAAGAATATGTACTGTAGACTATAAGAATATGTTGAAAGCTATAAGAATATGTACTGTAGGCTATAAGAATATGTTGAAAGCTATAAGAATATGTACTGTAGGCTATAAGAATATGTACTGTAGGCTATAAGAATATGTACTGTAGGCTATAAGAATATGTTGAAGGCTATAAGAATATGTACTGTAGGCTATAAGAATATGTACTGTAGGCTATAAGAATATGTTGAAAGCTATAAGAATATGTACTGTAGGCTATAAGAATATGTTGAAAGCTATAAGAATATGTACTGTAGGCTATAAGAATATGTACTGTAGGCTATAAGAATATGTTGAAGGCTATAAGAATATGTACTGTAGGCTATAAGAATATGTACTGTAGGCTATAAGAATATGTACCGTAGGCTATAAGAATATGTACTGTAGGCTATAAGAATATGTACTGGAGGCTATAAGAATATGTTGAAAGCTATAAGAATATGTACTGTAGGCTATAAGAATATGTTGAAAGCTATAAGAATATGTACTGTAGGCTATAAGAATATGTACTGTAGGCTATAAGAATATGTACTGTAGGCTATAAGAATATGTACTGTAGGCTACAAGAATATGTACTGTAGGCTATAAGAATATGTACTGTAGGCTATAAGAATATGTACTGTAGGCTATAAGAATATGTTGAAAGCTATAAGAATATGTACTGTAGGCTATAAGAATATGTACTGTAGGCTATACGAATATGTACTGTAGACTATAAGAATATGTTGAAAGCTATAAGAATATGTACTGTAGGCTATAAGAATATGTACTGTAGGCTATAAGAATATGTACTGTAGGCTATAAGAATATGTTGAAAGCTATAAGAATATGTACTGTAGGCTATAAGAATATGTTGAAAGCTATAAGAATATGTACTGTAGGCTATAAGAATATGTACTGTAGGCTATAAGAATATGTACTGTAGGCTATAAGAATATGTTGAAGGCTATAAGAATATGTACTGTAGGCTATAAGAATATGTACTGTAGGCTATAAGAATATGTTGAAAGCTATAAGAATATGTACTGTAGGCTATAAGAATATGTTGAAAGCTATAAGAATATGTACTGTAGGCTATAAGAATATGTACTGTAGGCTATAAGAATATGTTGAAGGCTATAAGAATATGTACTGTAGGCTATAAGAATATGTACTGTAGGCTATAAGAATATGTACTGTAGACTATAAGAATATGTTGAAAGCTATAAGAATATGTACTGTAGGCTATAAGAATATGTTGAAAGCTATAAGAATATGTACTGTAGGCTATAAGAATATGTACTGTAGGCTATAAGAATATGTACTGTAGGCTATAAGAATATGTTGAAGGCTATAAGAATATGTACTGTAGGCTATAAGAATATGTACTGTAGGCTATAAGAATATGTTGAAAGCTATAAGAATATGTACTGTAGGCTATAAGAATATGTTGAAAGCTATAAGAATATGTACTGTAGGCTATAAGAATATGTACTGTAGGCTATAAGAATATGTTGAAGGCTATAAGAATATGTACTGTAGGCTATAAGAATATGTACTGTAGGCTATAAGAATATGTACTGTAGACTGTAAGAATATGTTGAAAGCTATAAGAATATGTTGAAGGCTATAAGAATATGTACTGTAGGCTATAAGAATATGTCTGAAAGCTATAAGAATATGTTGAAAGCTATAAGAATATGTTGAAGGCTATAAGAATATGTACTGTAGGCTATAAGAATATGTACTGTAGGCTATAAGAATATGTTGAAAGCTATAAGAATATGTACTGTAGGCTATAAGAACATGTACTGTAGGCTATAAGAATATGTTGAAAGCTATAAGAATATGTACTGTAGGCTATAAGAATATGTACTGTAGGCTATAAGAATATGTTGAAAGCTATAAGAATATGTTGAAAGCTATAAGAATATGTTGAAGGCTATAAGAATATGTACCGTAGACTATAAGAATATGTACTGTAGGCTATAAGATTATGTACTGGAGGCTATAAGAATATGTTGAAAGCTATAAGAATATGTACTGTAGGCTATAAGAATATGTTGAAAGCTATAAGAATATGTACTGTAGGCTATAAGAATATGTACTGTAGGCTATAAGAATATGTACCGTAGGCTATAAGAATATGTACTGTAGGCTATAAGAATATGTTGAAGGCTATAAGAATATGTTGATAGCTATAAGAATATGTACTGTAGGCTATAAGAATATGTACTGTAGGCTATAAGAATATGTACTGTAGGCTATAAGAATATGTACTGTAGGCTATAAGAATATGTACTGTAGGCTATAAGAATATGTACTGTAGACTATAAGAATATGTTGAAAGCTATAAGAATATGTACTGTAGGCTATAAGAATATGTACTGTAGGCTATACGAATATGTACTGTAGACTATAAGAATATGTTGAAAGCTATAAGAATATGTACTGTAGGCTATAAGAATATGTACTGTAGGCTATACGAATATGTACTGTAGACTATAAGAATATGTTGAAAGCTATAAGAATATGTACTGTAGGCTATAAGAATATGTTGAAAGCTATAAGAATATGTACTGTAGGCTATAAGAATATGTTGAAAGCTATAAGAATATGTACTGTAGGCTATAGGAATATGTTGAAAGCTATAAGAATATGTACTCTAAGAATATGTTGAAAGCTAGCTGTACTGGGTGCAGATGACTGAACTGCTCACTGTTCTGTCTGTGTCTGCAGGTATGAAGACGAGGACGCATTAAAATGTATGTCAATAGGTATTGGTATGTTAAGCAGATCACATGTACCATCCTCTTCCTTTACCTCTTCAATGAATATCCCATAGGCCTCTACATTATGGACAAGGCCTGTGTATGAAACCCACTATCAAAACAGGTTTTCTCATTCACATTCACCACAAAAACCAAGGTATGAATCCTGTCGTGTGCATGTTTTGTTAATCATCTTTATAATGACTATTTTTTGGATTCACAGACTTCACCCTTCCTACAGGAGACCTGTTCGATCACCATTCACAGCAAAACCATTCTGTCTATGGATACGGAGAACATCAACACATTAACATCAACACATTAACATCAACAGGACAGAGGATACAGAGAACATCAACACATTAACATCAACACATTAACATCAACACATTAACATCAACAGGACAGAGGATACAGAGAACATCAACACATTAACATCAACACATTAACATCAACACATTAACATCAACAGGACAGAGGATACAGAGAACATCAACACATTAACATCAACACATTAACATCAACACATTAACATCAACAGGACAGAGGATACAGAGCTCATCAACACATTAACATCAACACATTAACATCAACACATTAACATCAACATCAACAGGACAGAGGATACAGAGAACATCAACACATTAACATCAACACATTAACATCAACAGGACAGAGGATACAGAGCTCATCAACACATTAACATCAACACATTAACATCAACACATTAACATCAACACATTAACATCAACACATTAACATCAACAGGACAGAGGATACAGAGAACATCAACACATTAACATCAACACATTAACATCAACAGGACAGAGGATACAGAGAACATCAACACATTAACATCAACACATTAACATCAACACATTAACATCAACACATTAACATCAACAGGACAGAGGATACAGAGAACATCAACACATTAACATCAACACATTAACATCAACACATTAACATCAACACATTAACATCAACACATTAACATCAACAGGACAGAGGATACAGAGAACATCAACACATTAACATCAACAGGACAGAGGATACAGAGAACATCAACACATTAACATCAACAGGACAGAGAGATACAGAGAACATCAACACATTAACATCAACACATTAACATCAACACATTAACATCAACACATTAACATCAACACATTAACATCAACAGGACAGAGGATACAGAGCACATCAACATCAACAGGACAGAGGATACAGAGAACATCAACACATTAACATCAACACATTAACATCAACAGGACAGAGGATACAGAGAACATCAACACATTAACATCAACATCAACACATTAACATCAACACATTAACATCAACACATTAACATCAACAGGACAGAGGATACAGAGAACATCAACACATTAACATCAACACATTAACATCAACAGGACAGAGGATACAGAGAACATCAACACATTAACATCAACACATTAACATCAACACATTAACATCAACACAATAACATCAACAGGACAGAGGATACAGAGAACATCAACACATTAACATCAACACATTAACATCAACACATTAACATCAACACATTAACATCAACACATTAACATCAACAGGACAGAGGATACAGAGAACATCAACACATTAACATCAACACATTAACATCAACACATTAACATCAACAGGACAGAGGATACAGAGAACATCAACACATTAACATCAACACATTAACATCAACACATTAACATCAACACATTAACATCAACAGGACAGAGGATACAGAGAACATCAACACATTAACATCAACACATTAACATCAACACATTAACATCAACACATTCACATCAACAGGACAGAGGATACAGAGAACATCAACACATTAACATCAACACATTAACATCAACACATTAACATCAACAGGACAGAGGATACAGAGAACATCAACACATTAGCATCAACATCAACACATTAACATCAACACATTAACATCAACAGGACAGAGGATACAGAGAACATCAACACATTAACATCAACACATTAACATCAACACATTAACATCAACACATTAACATCAACACAATAATATCAACAGGACAGAGGATACAGAGAACATCAACACATTAACATCAACACATTAACATCAACACATTAACATCAACACATTAACATCAACACATTAACATCAACAGGACAGAGGATACAGAGAACATCAACATCAACACATTAACATCAACACATTAACATCAACACATTAACATCAACAGGACAGAGGATACAGAGAACATCAACACATTAACATCAACACATTAACATCAACACATTAACATCAACAGGACAGAGGATACAGAGAACATCAACACATTAACATCAACACATTAACATCAACACATTAACATCAACAGGACAGAGGATACAGAGCTCATCAACACATTAACATCAACACATTAACATCAACACATTAACATCAACATCAACAGGACAGAGGATACAGAGAACATCAACACATTAACATCAACACATTAACATCAACAGGACAGAGGATACAGAGCTCATCAACACATTAACATCAACACATTAACATCAACACATTAACATCAACACATTAACATCAACACATTAACATCAACAGGACAGAGGATACAGAGAACATCAACACATTAACATCAACACATTAACATCAACAGGACAGAGGATACAGAGAACATCAACACATTAACATCAACACATTAACATCAACACATTAACATCAACACATTAACATCAACACATTAACATCAACAGGACAGAGGATACAGAGAACATCAACACATTAACATCAACAGGACAGAGAGATACAGAGAACATCAACACATTAACATCAACACATTAACATCAACACATTAACATCAACACATTAACATCAACAGGACAGAGGATACAGAGCACATCAACATCAACAGGACAGAGGATACAGAGAACATCAACACATTAACATCAACACATTAACATCAACAGGACAGAGGATACAGAGAACATCAACACATTAACATCAACATCAACACATTAACATCAACACATTAACATCAACAGGACAGAGGATACAGAGAACATCAACACATTAACATCAACACATTAACATCAACACATTAACATCAACACAATAACATCAACAGGACAGAGGATACAGAGAACATCACCACATTAACATCAACACATTAACATCAACACATTAACATCAACACATTAACATCAACACATTAACATCAACACATTAACATCAACACATTAACATCAACACATTAACATCAACACATTAACATCACCACATTAACATCAACACATTAACATCAACACATTAACATCAACACATTAACATCAACAGGACAGAGGATACAGAGACCATCAACACATTAACATCAACACATTAACATCAACACATTAACATCAACAGGACAGAGGATACAGAGAACATCAACACATTAACATCAACACATTAACATCAACACATTAACATCAACAGGACAGAGGATACAGAGAACATCAACACATTAACATCAACACATTAACATCAACACATTAACATCAACACATTAACATCAACACATTCACATCAACAGGACAGAGGATACAGAGAACATCAACACATTAACATCAACACATTAACATCAACACATTAACATCAACACATTAACATCAACACATTAACATCAACAGGACAGAGGATACAGAGAACATCAACACATTAGCATCAACATCAACACATTAACATCAACACATTAACATCAACAGGACAGAGGATACAGAGAACATCAACACATTAACATCAACACATTAACATCAACACATTAACATCAACAGGACAGAGGATACAGAGAACATCAACACATTAACATCAACACATTAACATCAACACATTAACATCAACAGGACAGAGGATACAGAGAACATCAACACATTAACATCAACACATTAACATCAACACAATAACATCAACACATTAACATCAACACATTAACATCAACAGGACAGAGGATACAGAGAACATCAACACATTAGCATCAACACATTAACATCAACAGGACAGAGGATACAGAGAACATCAACACATTAACATCAACACATTAACATCAACACATTAACATCAACAGGACAGAGGATACAGAGCTCATCAACACATTAACATCAACATCAACAGGACAGAGGATACAGAGAACATCAACACATTAACATCAACACATTAACATCAACACATTAACATCAACACATTAACATCAACACATTAACATCAACAGGACAGAGGATACAGAGAACATCAACACATTAACATCAACACATTAACATCAACAGGACAGAGGATACAGAGAACATCAACACATTAACATCAACACATTAACATCAACACATTAACATCAACACATTAACATCAACACATTAACATCAACAGGACAGAGGATACAGAGAACATCAACACATTAACATCAACAGGACAGAGGATACAGAGAACATCAACACATTAACATCAACAGGACAGAGGATACAGAGAACATCAACACATTAACATCAACACATTAACATCAACACATTAACATCAACACATTAACATCAACACATGAACATCAACACAATAATATCAACAGGACAGAGGATACAGAGAACATCAACACATTAACATCAACACATTAACATCAACAGGACAGAGGATACAGAGAACATCAACACATTAACATCAACACATTAACATCAACACATTAACATCAACAGGACAGAGGATACAGAGAACATCAACACATTAACATCAACACATTAACATCAACACATTAACATCAACAGGACAGTGGATACAGAGAACATCAACACATTAACATCAACACATTAACATCAACACATTAACATCAACACATTAACATCAACACAATAACATCAACACATTAACATCAACACATTAACATCAACACATTAACATCAACACATTAACATCAACACATTAACATCAACACATTAACATCAACACATTAACATCAACAGGACAGTGGATACAGAGAACATCAACACATTAACATCAACACATTAACATCAACACATTAACATCAACACATTAACATAAACAGGACAGAGGATACAGAGCTCATCAACACATTAACATCAACACATTAACATCAACACATTAACATCAACATCAACAGGACAGAGGATACAGAGAACATCAACACATTAACATCAACACATTAACATCAACAGGACAGAGGATACAGAGCTCATCAACACATTAACATCAACACATTAACATCAACACATTAACATCAACACATTAACATCAACAGGACAGAGGATACAGAGAACATCAACACATTAACATCAACACATTAACATCAACAGGACAGAGGATACAGAGAACATCAACACATTAACATCAACACATTAACATCAACACATTAACATCAACACATTAACATCAACACATTAACATCAACAGGACAGAGGATACAGAGAACATCAACACATTAACATCAACACATTAACATCAACACATTAACATCAACACATTAACATCAACAGGACAGAGGATACAGAGAACATCAACACATTAACATCAACAGGACAGAGAGATACAGAGAACATCAACACATTAACATCAACACATTAACATCAACACATTAACATCAACACATTAACATCAACAGGACAGAGGATACAGAGCACATCAACATCAACAGGACAGAGGATACAGAGAACATCAACACATTAACATCAACACATTAACATCAACAGGACAGAGGATACAGAGAACATCAACACATTAACATCAACATCAACACATTAACATCAACACATTAACATCAACAGGACAGAGGATACAGAGAACATCAACACATTAACATCAACACATTAACATCAACACATTAACATCAACACAATAACATCAACAGGACAGAGGATACAGAGAACATCACCACATTAACATCAACACATTAACATCAACACATTAACATCAACACATTAACATCAACAGGACAGAGGATACAGAGACCATCAACACATTAACATCAACACATTAACATCAACACATTAACATCAACAGGACAGAGGATACAGAGAACATCAACACATTAACATCAACACATTAACATCAACACATTAACATCAACACATTAACATCAACAGGACAGAGGATACAGAGAACATCAACACATTAACATCAACACATTAACATCAACACATTAACATCAACACATTAACATCAACACATTCACATCAACAGGACAGAGGATACAGAGAACATCAACACATTAACATCAACACATTAACATCAACACATTAACATCAACACATTAACATCAACAGGACAGAGGATACAGAGAACATCAACACATTAGCATCAACATCAACACATTAACATCAACACATTAACATCAACAGGACAGAGGATACAGAGAACATCAACACATTAACATCAACACATTAACATCAACACATTAACATCAACAGGACAGAGGATACAGAGAACATCAACACATTAACATCAACACATTAACATCAACACATTAACATCAACAGGACAGAGGATACAGAGAACATCAACACATTAACATCAACACATTAACATCAACACATTAACATCAACAGGACAGAGGATACAGAGCTCATCAACACATTAACATCAACACATTAACATCAACACATTAACATCAACATCAACAGGACAGAGGATACAGAGAACATCAACACATTAACATCAACACATTAACATCAACAGGACAGAGGATACAGAGCTCATCAACACATTAACATCAACACATTAACATCAACACATTAACATCAACACATTAACATCAACACATTAACATCAACAGGACAGAGGATACAGAGAACATCAACACATTAACATCAACACATTAACATCAACAGGACAGAGGATACAGAGAACATCAACACATTAACATCAACACATTAACATCAACACATTAACATCCACACATTAACATCAACACATTAACATCAACAGGACAGAGGATACAGAGAACATCAACACATTAACATCAACACATTAACATCAACACATTAACATCAACACATTAACATCAACACATTAACATCAACAGGACAGAGGATACAGAGAACATCAACACATTAACATCAACAGGACAGAGGATACAGAGAACATCAACACATTAACATCAACAGGACAGAGAGATACAGAGAACATCAACACATTAACATCAACACATTAACATCAACACATTAACATCAACACATTAACATCAACACATTAACATCAACAGGACAGAGGATACAGAGCACATCAACATCAACAGGACAGAGGATACAGAGAACATCAACACATTAACATCAACACATTAACATCAACAGGACAGAGGATACAGAGAACATCAACACATTAACATCAACACATTAACATCAACACATTAACATCAACAGGACAGAGGATACAGAGAACATCAACACATTAACATCAACACATTAACATCAACACATTAACATCAACACAATAACATCAACAGGACAGAGGATACAGAGAACATCAACACATTAACATCAACACATTAACATCAACACATTAACATCAACACATTCACATCAACACATTAACATCAACACATTAACATCAACACATTAACATCAACACATTAACATCAACACATTAACATCAACACATTAACATCAACAGGACAGAGGATACAGAGAACATCAACACATTAACATCAACACATTAACATCAACACATTAACATCAACAGGACAGAGGATACAGAGAACATCAACACATTAACATCAACACATTAACATCAACACATTAACATCAACACATTAACATCAACAGGACAGAGGATACAGAGAACATCAACACATTAACATCAACACATTAACATCAACACATTAACATCAACACATTAACATCAACACATTCACATCAACAGGACAGAGGATACAGAGAACATCAACACATTAACATCAACACATTAACATCAACACATTAACATCAACAGGACAGAGGATACAGAGAACATCAACACATTAGCATCAACATCAACACATTAACATCAACACATTAACATCAACAGGACAGAGGATACAGAGAACATCAACACATTAACATCAACACATTAACATCAACACATTAACATCAACACATTAACATCAACAGGACAGAGGATACAGAGAACATCAACACATTAACATCAACACATTAACATCAACACAATAATATCAACAGGACAGAGGATACAGAGAACATCAACACATTAACATCAACACATTAACATCAACACATTAACATCAACAGGACAGAGGATACAGAGAACATCAACACATTAACATCAACACATTAACATCAACACATTAACATCAACAGGACAGAGGATACAGAGAACATCAACACATTAACATCAACACATTAACATCAACACATTAACATCAACAGGACAGAGGATACAGAGCTCATCAACACATTAACATCAACACATTAACATCAACACATTAACATCAACATCAACAGGACAGAGGATACAGAGAACATCAACACATTAACATCAACACATTAACATCAACACATTAACATCAACATCAACACATTAACATCAACACATTAACATCAACAGGACAGAGGATACAGAGAACATCAACACATTAACATCAACACATTAACATCAACACATTAACATCAACACAATAACATCAACAGGACAGAGGATACAGAGAACATCACCACATTAACATCAACACATTAACATCAACACATTAACATCAACACATTAACATCAACAGGACAGAGGATACAGAGACCATCAACACATTAACATCAACACATTAACATCAACACATTAACATCAACAGGACAGAGGATACAGAGAACATCAACACATTAACATCAACACATTAACATCAACACATTAACATCAACACATTCACATCAACAGGACAGAGGATACAGAGAACATCAACACATTAACATCAACACATTAACATCAACACATTAACATCAACACATTAACATCAACACATTAACATCAACAGGACAGAGGATACAGAGAACATCAACACATTAACATCAACACATTAACATCAACACATTAACATCAACACATTAACATCAACACATTAACATCAACACATTCACATCAACAGGACAGAGGATACAGAGAACATCAACACATTAACATCAACACATTAACATCAACACATTAACATCAACACATTAACATCAACACAATAACATCAGCACATTAACATCAACAGGACAGAGGATACAGAGAACATCAACACATTAACATCAACACATTAACATCAACACAATAACATCAACAGGACAGAGGATACAGAGAACATCAACACATTAACATCAACATCAACACATTAACATCAACACATTAACATCAACACATTAACATCAACACATTAACATCAACACATTAACATCAACAGGACAGAGGATACAGAGTACATCAACACATTAACATCAACACATTAACATCAACACAATAACATCAGCACATTAACATCAACACATTAACATCAACAGGACAGAGGATACAGAGAACATCAACACATTAACATCAACAGGACAGAGGATACAGAGAACATCAACACATTAACATCAACACATTAACATCAACACATTAACATCAACAGGACAGAGGATACAGAGAACATCAACACATTAACATTAACAGGACAGAGGATACAGAGAACATCAACACATTAACATCAACAGGACAGAGGATACAGAGAACATCAACACATTAACATTAACAGGACAGAGGATACAGAGAACATCAACACATTAACATCAACAGGACAGAGGATACAGAGAACATCAACACATTAACATCAACACAATAACATCAGCACATTAACATCAACACATTAACATCAACACAATAACATCAGCACATTAACATCAACACATTAACATCAACACATTAACATCAACAGGACAGAGGATACAGAGAACATCAACACATTAACATCAACACATTAACATCAACACATTAACATCAACACATTAACATCAACACAATAACATCAACACATTAACATCAACACATTAACATCAACAGGACAGAGGATACAGAGAACATTAACACATTAACATCAACACATTAACATCAACACATTAACATCAACACATTAACATCAACACATTAACATCAACACACCAGAGGATACTGAGAACATCAACACATTAACATCAACAGGACAGAGGATACAGAGAACATTAACACATTAACATCAACACATTAACATCAACACATTAACATCAACACATTAACATCAACACATTAACATCAACACACCAGAGGATACAGAGAACATCAACACATTAACATCAACACATTAACATCAACACATTAACATCAACACATTAACATCAACACATTAACATCAACAGGACAGAGGATACAGAGGACATCAACATCAACAGGACAGAGGATACAGAGAACATCAACACATTAACATCAACACATTAACATCAACAGGACAGAGGATACAGAGAACATCAACACATTAACATCAACACATTAACATCAACACATTAACATCAACAGGACAGAGGATACAGAGAACATCAACACATTAACATCAACACATTAACATCAACACATTAACATCAACACATTAACATCAACACATTAACATCAACACATTAACATCAACAGGACAGAGGATACAGAGAACATCAACACATTAGCATCAACACATTAACATCAACAGGACAGAGGATACAGAGTACATCAACACATTAACATCAACACATTAACATCAACACATTAACATCAACAGGACAGAGGATACAGAGAACATCAACACATTAACATCAACAGGACAGAGGATACAGAGAACATCAACACATTAACATCAACACATTAACATCAACACATTAACATCAACACATTAACATCAACACATTAACATCAACAGGACAGAGGATACAGAGAACATCAACACATTAACATCAACACATTAACATCAACACATTAACATCAACAGGACAGAGGATACAGAGAACATAAACACATTAACATCAACACATTAACATCAACACATTAACATCAACACATTAACATCAACACATTAACATCAACAGGACAGAGGATACAGAGAACATCAACACATTAGCATCAACACATTAACATCAACAGGACAGAGGATACAGAGAACATCAACACATTAACATCAACACATTAACATCAACACATTAACATCAACAGGACAGAGGATACAGAGAACATCAACACATTAACATCAACACATTAACATCAACACATTAACATCAACACATTAACATCAACACATTAACATCAACAGGACAGAGGATACAGAGGACATCAACATCAACAGGACAGAGGATACAGAGAACATCAACACATTAACATCAACACATTAACATCAACAGGACAGAGGATACAGAGAACATCAACACATTAACATCAACACATTAACATCAACACATTAACATCAACACATTAACATCAACAGGACAGAGGATACAGAGAACATCAACACATTAACATCAACAGGACAGAGGATACAGAGAACATCAACACATTGACATCAACACATTAACATCAACACATTAACATCAACATCAACAGGACAGAGGATACAGAGAACATCAACACATTAACATCAAGCCATTAACATCAACACATTAACATCAACACATTAACATCAACACACCAGAGGATACAGAGAACATCAACACATTAACATCAACACATTAACATCAACAGGACAGAGGATACAGAGAACATCAACACATTAACATCAACACATTAACATCAACACAATAACATCAGCACATTAACATCAACAGGACAGAGGATACAGAGAACATCAACACATTAACATCAACACATTAACATCAACACAATAACATCAACATCAACAGGACAGAGGATACAGAGAACATCAACACATTAACATCAACACATTAACATCAACACATTAACATCAACACATTAACATCAACACACCAGAGGATACAGAGAACATCAACACATTAACATCAACACATTAACATCAACACAATAACATCAGCACATTAACATCAACAGGACAGAGGATACAGAGAACATCAACACATTAACATCAACACATTAACATCAACACATTAACATCAACAGGACAGAGGATACAGAGAACATCAACACATTAACATCAACACATTAACATCAACACAATAACATCAACACAATAACATCAACAGGACAGAGGATACAGAGCTCATCAACACATTAACATCAACACATTAACATCAACACATTAACATCAACATCAACAGGACAGAGGATACAGAGAACATCAACACATTAACATCAACACAATAACATCAACAGGACAGAGGATACAGAGCTCATCAACACATTAACATCAACACATTAACATCAACACATTAACATCAACACATTAACATCAACACATTAACATCAACAGGACAGAGGATACAGAGTACATCAACACATTAACATCAACACATTAACATCAACACAATAACATCAACACATTAACATCAACACATTAACATCAACACATTAACATCAACACAATAACATCAACACATTAACATCAACACATTAACATCAACACATTAACATCAACACATTAACATCAACAGGACAGAGGATACAGAGAACATCAACACATTAACATCAACACATTAACATCAACACATTAACATCAACACATTAACATCAACAGGACAGAGGATACAGAGAACATCAACACATTAACATCAACACATTAACATCAACACATTAACATCAACACATTAACATCAACAGGACAGAGGATACAGAGAACATCAACACATTAACATCAACACATTAACATCAACACATTAACATCAACACATTAACATCAACACATTAACATCAACACATTAACATCAACAGGAAAGAGGATACAGAGCACATCAACACATTAACATCAACACATTAACATCAACACATTAACATCAACACACCAGAGGATACAGAGAACATCAACACATTAACATCAACACATTAACATCAACACATTAACATCAACAGGACAGAGGATACAGAGAACATCAACACATTAACATCAACACATTAACATCAACACATTAACATCAATACATTAACATCAGCACATTAACATCAACAGGACAGAGGATACAGAGAACATCAACACATTAACATCAACACAATAACATCAACACATTAACATCAACATCAACAGGACAGAGGATACAGAGAACATCAACACATTAACATCAACACATTAACATCAACACATTAACATCAACACATTAACATCAACACATTAACATCAACATCAACAGGACAGAGGATACAGAGAACATCAACACATTAACATCAACACATTAACATCAACACATTAACATCAACACATTAACATCAACACACCAGAGGATACAGAGAACATCAACACATTAACATCAACACATTAACATCAACACAATAACATCAGCACATTAACATCAACAGGACAGAGGATACAGAGAACATCAACACATTAACATCAACACATTAACATCAACACATTAACATCAACACATTAACATCAACAGGACAGAGGATACAGAGAACATCAACACATTAACATCAACACATTAACATCAACACATTAACATCAACAGGACAGAGGATACAGAGAACATCAACACATTAACATCAACACATTAACATCAACACATTAACATCAACATCAACAGGACAGAGGATACAGAGAACATCAACACATTAACATCAACACAATAACATCAACAGGACAGAGGATACAGAGAACATCAACACATTAACATCAACACAATAACATCAACACATTAACATCAACAGGACAGAGGATACAGAGAACATCAACACATTAACATCAACACATTAACATCAACACATTAACATCAACACATTAACATCAACACATTAACATCAACACATTAACATCAACACAATAACATCAACACATTAACATCAACACATTAACATCAACACATTAACATCAACACAATAACATCAACACATTAACATCAACACATTAACATCAACACATTAACATCAACACATTAACATCAACAGGACAGAGGATACAGAGAACATCAACACATTAACATCAACACATTAACATCAACACATTAACATCAACACATTAACATCAACAGGACAGAGGATACAGAGAACATCAACACATTAACATCAACACATTAACATCAACACATTAACATCAACACATTAACATCAACACATTAACATCAACACATTAACATCAACACACCAGAGGATACAGAGAACATCAACACATTAACATCAACACATTAACATCAACACATTAACATCAACAGGACAGAGGATACAGAGCTCATCAACACATTAACATCAACACATTAACATCAACACATTAACATCAACACATTAACATCAACAGGACAGAGGATACAGAGAACATCAACACATTAACATCAACAGGACAGAGGATACAGAGAACATCAACACATTAACATCACCACATTAACATCAACACATTAACATCAACACATTAACATCAACACATTAACATCAACAGGACAGAGGATACAGAGAACATCAACACATTAACATCAACACATTAACATCAACACATTAACATCAACACATTAACATCAACACATTAACATCAACAGGACAGAGGATACAGAGAACATCAACACATTAACATCAACAGGACAGAGGATACAGAGAACATCAACACATTAACATCAACACATTAACATCAACACATTAACATCAACACATTAACATCAACACATTAACATCAACACATTAACATCAACACATTAACATCAACACATTAACATCAACAGGACAGAGGATACAGAGCACATCAACACATTAACATCAACACATTAACATCAACACATTAACATCAACAGGACAGACGATACAGAGAACATCAACACATTAACATCAACACATTAACATCAACACATTAACATCAACAGGACAGAGGATACAGAGAACATCAACACATTAACATCAACAGGACAGAGGATACAGAGGATAAACCCACTGGACTTTACATCATATTTGCATTTTTATTTTATTTTGCTTTGCAATTAAAAAAATAATAAACACTGAGAACTAAAATATTGTGTTATTGTTGTTATTGTTATGCGTATTAATAATAATTATATATATATATTTTTAAATAGGGTAGGTTAAAAAAATATGCTGGTTGTTTGAGGATCCATTAAAAGGGGTTCTTTGAAGACCTTATAGGGGTTCCCCCACAGTTTCAACTTGAAGAACCCCTACAGGATACTCCAGGAAGCTTTACCTTTTAGAGTGAAGTCTGTAGATAAGAAATAGCATTAAATGAACAGGCTATTGTTGTATAAATGTGTTTAATAGTCTACACAGGGTTAAGTTGGCTATTAAAATGCTACCTAGTGTTTGATAAAGTCTACACAGGGTTGAATGGGCTATTCAAATGGCTACCTATAGTGTTTCTTAAAGTCTACGCAGGGGTACAATTAGGTTAGGTTAGGTTTAAAAGTTGGGTTAGGGTTAAAAGTTGGGTTAGGGTTAAAAGTTGGGTTAGGGTTAAAAGTTGGGTTAGGGTTAAAAGTTGGGTTAGGTTTAAAAGTTGGGTTAGGGTTAAAAGTTGGGTTAGGTTTAAGGTAAGGGACAGTTTTAGATTTTGATGAATTGTTTTGCAGGTCATCAGTGTCCTTATTGTGTCTCCTGGGCTGCAGTGTCCTTATTGTGTCTCCCGGGCTGCAGTGTCCTTATTGTGTCTCCCGGGCTGCAGTGTCCTTATTGTGTCTCCCGGGCTGCAGTGTCCTTATTGTGTCTCCCGGGCTGCAGTGTCCTTATTGTGTCTCCCGGGCTGCAGTGTCCTTATTGTGTCTCCCGGGCTGCAGTGTCCTTATTGTGTCTCCCGGGCTGCAGTGTCCTTATTGTGTCTCCCGGGCTGCAGTGTCCTTATTGTGTCTCCCGGGCTGCAGTGTCCTTATTGTGTCTCCCGGGCTGCAGTGTCCTTATTGTGTCTCCTGGGCTGCAGTGTCCTTATTGTGTCTCCCGGGCTGCAGTGTCCTTATTGTGTCTCCCGGGCTGCAGTGTCCTTATTGTGTCTCCTGGGCTGCAGTGTCCTTATTGTGTCTCCCGGGCTGCAGTGTCCTTATTGTGTCTCCTGGGCTGCAGTGTCCTTATTGTGTCTCCCGGGCTGCAGTGTCCTTATTGTGTCTCCCGGGCTGCAGTGTCCTTATTGTGTCTCCCGGGCTGCAGTGTCCTTATTGTGTCTCCTGGGCTGCAGTGGCTATACAGTCCTATCAGTGAGATTCAGTGGAAAACTAAGTCAATATAGATGAAGTAAACAGTTGATGTAGGACTAGGGTAAATATCCATCCAGGATGTTTGCTTCCTGGATACTCATCAGAGCTCATCAGAGCTCTTACTGCCTAACCACACATGTTTAGGTTATTAGAATTAGGTTATAATAATCTCTCGTGGATGGACTATGTAAACATAAATGGTGCTTCTGATCAAATTACGCAAGATTTTAGTTGTGGGTTACCCAAGATGAAGTATAACTGTGTATAGGGGACTCATCCATCAGTAAATGATGGATTAGACCAATAAGCCTACATTTGTTGGATGCTATAGAATCAAATAGTAGGGAAAAATACACATCCAACCCACTTTAGAACACAGGAATACTCATCCAACCCTCTTTCGAACACAGGAATACTCATCCAACCCTCTTTAGAACACAGGAATACTCATCCAACCCTCTTTAGAACACAGGAATACTCATCCAACCCTCTTTCGAACACAGGAATACTCATCCAACCCTCTTTCGAACACAGGAATACTTATCCAACCCTCTTTAGAACACAGGAATACTCATCCAACCCTCTTTAGAACACAGGAATACTCATCCAACCCTCTTTAGAACACAGTAATACTAATCCAACCCTCTTTAGAACACAGGAATACTAATCCAACCCTCTTTAGAACACAGGAATACTAATCCAACCCTCTTTAGAACACAGGAATACTTATCCAACCCTCTTTAGAACACAGGAATACTCATCCAACCCTCTTTAGAACACAGGAATACTAATCCAACCCTCTTTAGAACACAGGAATACTAATCCAACCCTCTTTAGAACACAGGAATACTAATCCAACCCTCTTTAGAACACAGGAATACTAATCCAACCCTCTTTAGAACACAGGAATACTAATCCAACCCTCTTTAGAACACAGGAATACTAATCCAACCCTCTTTAGAACACAGGAATACTAATCCAACCCTCTTTAGAACACAGGAATAGCATAATATTGACTCTAAGTTTTATCTAGTAAAAAACAGAACCAAGACCAAGTAATAGGAATAATAGGCAATAGTCTCCTAAGTGTCTCATTCTGACCCACTGTACAGCAGCACCACCTGGGGGACAGTTATATAAATGCATTTCAGAAAATAAAGAGCACATTTCTAATATATTTTTGTTGTTGTTGTAAAAAAGTAATATGATATTTACAGAAAGAAAAAAAACTGTAATTTTCCTTAAAGTATATGTATATTTTATTACTAATGTTACGGCCCTGACTACAACAACAAAATACTTAAATACATGTAATTTTGTCCTTGAAACCTTTAATCAAAATATTGTAGAATTCCATTCATTCCTATGGAGGAATGCTCCTACTGGGGAGTACCAATATGGTAGACCAGCGGTTTCAAAGCATAGAGAATGATAGAGGCCTCTAGTGGCCAAAAGGCTGTTTAACATGGACAGCACCATTTTGAACTTCCACCATTTTTATGTACTCAACTGGGTGGGACTTCCAACTTCATTGGCTGATCACTCCTGGTGACCATGTTGGAGTGATGTCCTACCGGGACAGCCAATCGTGAGAAAGAAAAGTGGCTACTTCAAAATGGATATTGCCTCATGCTGTCACAGATGCTATAGAGTACCACAGTATTAGTCATAATACCCATAAAACCTAGTGGTCAAACAAGGAAATGGTTATCATAAAGAACTACAGGTGATGATCTGGACCAGACTGCTGTATCGAGGCAAAGGTAAGAATCTCTGGATTAACTATCTAATGTTAGGTACATTTAGTAATGAATAAATTGGATACATTTCTTTAGATGGGCAATTCTGTGAACTTTTTTATTTTATTTAACTACGCAAATCAGTTAATAACAAATTCTTACTTTCAATGACAGTCTAGGAACAGTGGGTTAAACTGCCTGTTCAGGGGAAGAATGACAGATTTATACCTTGTCAGCTCAGGGATTTGAACTTGCAAGTCCAACGTTCTAACCACTAGGCCACCCCCTGTTTTGTGCAAGTTTTAAATTGACACAATACCTGTTAGCAAAGGTGTCAACTAGAGATGATGTGCAGGAGCTTGCAGGGATTTGTAGTCCTGCATGATGTCTACTTTGATGCTAATTAGCATCTTTGAATCTGAGAGTAAATAGAGACGAATATATTGATAAAAGTCAACTTGTCCGAGAGATATTTACATGGTTATCAAAACATCATGCCAGGGTAAGCCTACACAAAACACAGCTCTTATTTGAAGCATTTCTGCTGATGTAAAAACATTTGATTTTGATTTAGAAGAAAAAAATTGACTCCAGCAAATTGGAGATTGCCTCAATGGTGCTGCCCATGCACTCACAGACGCTATAATGGGAATGATATGGGGATTTCTCTATTATTCTCTATGATCTCAATGGCGTCATAGGGAAGAGCTCAATTGCATACTCCTCACGCCCTCTTTCCTCGTCTCCTTCTCAAAACCCATTGAAGGAAAAGGTCAGAGGGGCGGGACCTCTGACTTTCCCATCCAATGGGTTTTGAGGAGGAGAGAGGACGCAAGGAATATGCAATTGAGATCTTCCAATTTGCAGTGTGTCTGAAAGTAGGCGTTATGAAAGATGTGGGTGGATCAACAGAAGTGGGTGTATGGAAAGCGAATCAGCTAATTGGGTAGATTTGTTGCCACTCAAATTTTGAGTGGCTGATTGGGCTACACAACTTGATAAACCAGTGTAGCATATTAGCTATTCTCCTAACCTACCAAGTTAATTCTCCTATCCTGCCGCGTTAATTCTCCTAACCTGCCATATTAATTATCCTAACCTGCTACGTTAGTTCTCCTAACCTGCCATGTTATAGATAAAAGGATAAAT
Organism: Salmo salar; assembly: GCF_965601325.2. Lineage (NCBI taxonomy): Eukaryota > Metazoa > Chordata > Actinopteri > Salmoniformes > Salmonidae > Salmo > Salmo salar. The sequence goes on from NC_138302.1 coordinate 16,275,360, forward strand.
AGTGTATTGCTTTTAAACATGTGCATGTTTTTTCTCCTCTGACAAAACAAAAGCTGATTCAAACTGGGTTTGGCAGATTTCAAACCTCTTCTGCAGTAGGATACACATGACTATCCTAAAGGAAAGGTGGCTATTGAGGAGGGGAGCCTATGCCCTCTCGGGCCCACCCATAGCTGCGCCCCTGCCCAGTTATGTGAAATCCATAGATTAGGGCCTAATGAATTTATTTCAGATGACTGATTTCCTTATATGATCTGTTACTCTGCAAAATCTTTGTTTATATTTTTGTTTAGTATAGATAGCTTTTTATAAACAATGGTTTGTTGTTGCATTTAACTCCTGAAAGTTCTCGAGGTAATTTCAGTAGTAGATGACAGAGGTCAGCGTGTGGAGAAATGGGAGCTCAGGATGATAGATGAGTTTCCCACTAGTAATAACCAGCTGGAGGGCCGTTCAAGTGGATTTTTCCCAGACCTATGTGGTAATTTCCCATTTCCCACTTGGATACGAACGTATCAATAGTGTAAGCAATTCAGGGTTTATATAGGCCTACGTCTGATCTGGACCGGGAGGAGTTTGCACATGGTGATACGGGATTACAGGTGATGTAGGTTAAGCACGTGGAGTAATGATTTAGGATAATGAGATTAATATGCATGTCATAGGCCTAAGCGTACGGTCTTGATAAAATCCCCATTATGTGCTTTAGCTGCCTTTCCAATATTGGAAAATAAGAGCATTTTTATCGAAAAGACATGTATGTTCCTGAACGATGCACGATGCTGCCTTGTTGACTATTATGACCGGGCAGCGCAGATTACTGTTCCATTTGAGAGGCGCTCCTCCCTACCGGGTTTGCCCGGTCACATGCACCCCGGTTCAGCCTAATCGAACACCTTTAATATCCAGGTGTGCGCGCTTAGTAATTATAAAACAAATCCGGAACTAGCCGCGCACCTGCAGGATATTTAAGAGGACGTAACCGAGTCGTCTCATTTCTAAATCGATAAATAAATCGGGGTGGTGAGTATACCTAGACCAGAGGTGTTACGGCAACTTGTGGGGCAATCATTATGCCCGTAACAACAGGTCGGCGGTTAACTTCTAAGAAGTTAATTAACGCCTAACATTTTTTACATTCATCTGATCTTTTACAGGCTATACCAAATGCACTGTAAAAGGGTTTAGTAACATAGTAGACTATGCACACTAGACTAACATTGATGTTGTTAGTCACTCTCACTCAGATATCATTCAAATGGCATAGTCATGGGGGAATGTGTAGAATTGACGGAAATAAGAGTGCATTTGACAACTTTCTGCTCATTGGCAAAATTAGTATAATTGCATGAAATTGATCATACAACTGTTAAATACATTGCCCAATGGTAGAATGACAGGATATTAATTTGCAGCAGGCAGGTCTTCCCAGTAGGAATACTAAGTCATAACTGGTTTTGGTTTATTTTTCTCCTTTAGTCATGGTTCTTCCTGGGCTTGAGGTTTGGAGATGGATACTCTTTGCCTGCATTCACTGGCTTTGTGTCTGTCAAGAGACTCCAAGACCGTAAGTCAATCTGCAGTCACAAGTTAGAATTTAATGGTCAGACTTGCTTGTCTCGGTTTAATGTTCTGTCAGCAGATTTCGAGCAATTTTTAATCTACCCTTTCTGCAGGTCTTTATCCTCCTGTGTATTTCACCTGGCTTTGTGTTTAGAGGTATCCTGTCATTGGGTACTGATTTTCCCGTTGCCGGGTGTGTTCTCTGTAGGGTTTACATGGTAGCCATTCCTGCAGTGATCCAGGCAGGCTCAGAGGCCAAGCTTTGTGCCAGCCTTCTGCAGCCCAACGAGACCCTGGTCATGACCATATCGCTGATAGCCGACGGGCAGAACAAAAGACTTCTCCACGAGACTTCTGACCAAGAGTTTCACCGCTGTTTCCACTTTCAGGTCAGCCCAGCATTGGTGGACATCTAGAGCCATTCCAATAAGAGTGTAATGTACTTCTCAGCTTTGCTGCATCGCTTAGGTTCTTTGTGCAACGCCAGCTTATTTTATGGGAAATGTCAATGTGGTGGCCTACCAGAACTTTTCTTCAGATTCAGGTTTTGATTGCATGCTAGTATATACTATCGAGACAATTGATATGTAACTTAAAGTACGCTGAGTGCATAATGTGATCCCTGCAGGAGTTACCAGCTGGGCCACACGGCACCACATTTTAATGTCCTATGTTATCGGTCCGTTAGTTCACCGGTGTTGCCCTGTCTCGGTCTCTGACAGGCCCCTCATGTGAAGAGCGACGAAGTGCAGAACTTTAAGGTGGAGGTTCGAGGGGTAACATTTCTATCAACAGAGGAGAGAAGGGTCATGATCAAACCCTACGGCCCCATGACGTTCATCCAAACGGACAAACCAATCTACAACCCAGGACAAACGGGTAACGTTAGAGCCAGTACACCTTCAGTCTGGTTGCTGAGAAACAATTGGGTGATGGTTTACTCCAGGGCTTTGAACTTTTTGGGCCCCTGACCCCATTTTGATATCAGTCTTCCACGACCCCACCATGTTCCCTTTGTTTATTTGAGGCTATAACTGTATTAGAATGAAGTATTGTTTGAAATGCATCAGGCAATAATTGTGTAGAAAAGAACACTATCATTGCCGGCAATGCTCTTCCCCCAGTCTGGTCCTGTCCACTCTGTTCTAACGAGTCATGCGTGGTTTATGAGGATTGTAGAGGGAAACGATAGACATCTGAAGAGCCTCGTTGTTCAGGAATGTGGTGCAGATGCATTAAATCCACTGGGTTCACTCAGGATATGTACACTGGAATCAGGATGGAAATCCTCAACCAGTATTTCTGGGAATTTTGAGAAAGTTGTCTGAAATGATGCTTCTAATATTGTGTTTGTCTACAGTGCATTTTAGAGTCGTCACCTTGGATACCAATTTTAGCCCTGTCAATCAGCTGGTGAGTTGAAAATATACAATAGTATTTTAGTTCAGTCTCTACTGTTTCAGACCAAAATACAGAAGTGTCACAATACTGTGATGGCCATAGCAATCTGGTATTATGTAACACTATGTACAGCAATCAGCCAGCCAGGACATGGGGTTTCCATTCATGTAGGTCAGAAGGGAATGTATGGGATCATCTCTTCCTGAGATTGAATTGCCATTCCCAGTGCAAATGCTACATGTGATGTTTACGTTAAGCGACCAAGCCAATCACCTGTCTAGTTCCTGTAGTTGTGGACAGTTATGCTACTCTGCTGTTTAATGAAACATGAACCCATCTCTTGTCTTTGCCCTTCACAGTACAACATTGTGGAACTTGAGGTAAGATCCTTGTTAGTTTAACTTTATGTTGACTGTCAGTGTAACTACTGCAAGATTATGACTCCCCCAGCTAGCTAGGTCCTCATTTCCACCTACTGTAGAACGTAGCCAAATACTTCCAGTCAGCTTTGTGTGATCTGGGCCCCCTTCAGTAAATGCATGTTGCAGATAGAAATGTCAAGAATAGAGCTGACTCCTTGTCCTGCTGAACGTTCCCCTTCCTATGAACCAACAGGATGTTAATCACAACCGGATTGGACAGTGGGTCAACACTACATCCAGTGGCAACATTCTGCAACTTTCTCACCCCCTGAACTCTGAAGCACCTGTAGGATCCTATACTATTGTAGTGTGGATTGGTGAAGAGAAAATCTACCACAACTTCAAGGTAGAAAAGTATGGTAGGTTGAGTTTCTCTTTCATGCTAGGTAATGTTGAATGGATGCATCACAATCCTGGAACGTTCTAGAGTTGACTGCTGTTGTTTTTCTCTGTAGTTTTGCCCAAGTTTGAGATCCAGATGAACCTCACTGACAAGATCAGCGTTGTTCAAGAAGAGTATGAAGTGAAAGTGTGTGCAGAGTGAGTAAACACTATTGGTGATTTGCAATGTATTGTAGTTAGTCCACTAAATGTCATTACGCTAATGCAGACCTGGGTTGAAATACTATTAGAAGTATTTCATTTACATTTCAAAGTAAGGATTTGGATCTTAAATACAAGTAAATCACATTTTATTGGTCACGTGCAGCAATATGTAACAATTTGACAAATGCTTAATACACACATCTAAGGAATGGAATTAAGAATACAGTATATACCTTGCATTACTCATCTCATATGTATGTCAGCATTATTAGTGACTAGTATTCCAATGATTTCAAGTCTGTAGGCAGCAGCCTCTGCTAGTACTGTAGCTTCATGTGGAAATGCACTTAATAAAAATATCTGCATTAATGAGCCATGCTAATTGAAGACCTATAGTGCTGCTACAATCCCTGAGATTTGTTAGTGGCATTAACATGAACAGCTGGTTCTTGGTTCTCAGATTAGGATCAGGTCCCACCCTGACATGTGACCTTGTTCATTATGATCTCTAGTTAAAACTGATCCCATTCTGAGGCTCTATGAAGACAGGTCCAGATTCATTGACCATGTTAAACATGTGACTTAAAGCCTGCAGGAATGCACAAGCCTTTAGGTTTTTAATATGGTAACTGGATGGAGGAAATTGACACTTGTCTTGTTGTGAATTGAAATCAGATACACGTATGGGCAGCCTGTACCTGGTAAAGCAGGGGTGAAGTTGTGCCGACCCTTGGTGGACAATGCAGTGATACCAATAACAATTGATGAGAGAAATCCACAAGGAGTCCCTGATTACACACCTCCATGCCACGAAGAGTCAATAGAGGTTTGTATGCTTTCCTCTAGCTAGTAGTGCTGTATTTACCAACAGATTACATTTGAATGGGGTTCTGCTTGCTTTTCCTAGATGGACAATACTGGCTGTGCTTCTTATGCCTTCAACATGGCAATTTTCACAAAGAATGCAGGAGAGAAATTGCTGAGAGACGTGTTTAGTTTCCATGCAGAAGTTCAGGAGGAGGGGACAGGCAAGTCCTCTATCACAATCATTATGATTGACTCAATACAAACCCTTCATTTCACTTCAGCTGATGGCGATGTAACTATTGCCTGTTTCATTAGATCAGGGTTTCCCTAACTGTCCTGGGGCCCCCCTGGGTTCACGTTTTGGTTTTTGTCCGAGCGCTACACGGCTGACTCAAATAACCATCTCCTAATGTAGTTTTGATGATTTGAATCAGCTGTTGTGCTGGGCAAGAAACTGAGGTGCACCCAGGGGTCCAGGACTGAGTTTGGGTTACTCTGCGTTGGCTCAAGGTTGGTAAGAAAGAGCTTTTTGACCTTTGGTTTTATATAATGCTGTTTTAATATTCTGCAATTCAGTTACCATCCTATTATTTGTTTTCATTTGACAGGTATTACACTGTCAGAGGAAAAAAATGTAGAGCTCTCCTATGTGATTGGAGAATTCACATTTGTTGACACACCCCAAATCTATGAGCATGGATCAATTATCGAAGGCAAGGTAAGTCCAAATGGTGTTCCTGTTGACTTGTGGATGCTTTTTGCTTGTCCTGAAGTACCAGTATGTGGTGTCACTTCATTCATACCTTTTCCTCAGATAAATGCTGTTCGATTTAACAACACACCCATCTCTGACATGTTAGTCTACCTGTTTGAGGAGAAAGGCTGGTCCTCATATCTACGACTACAGAACCTAACCACGGACAGTCGTGGTATTGCCAGGTTCTCCGTCAACACAACCAGTATGCCCAGAGAGAATATTAACCTCGTAGTAAGTATGATTCCTTGTCGGTTTGAGAGACTTTATACTCCATGCCAGCGTTTCCCCAACTGTCCTGGAGACCGTGAGGGGTGCGTGTTTAGTTTGTTGCCCTACACAGCTGACTTCAAATAATGAACTCTTCATCAAGATTTGAATCAGCTGTGTAGTGTTAGGGGGGGAACCAAAACGTGCACCGCTTGGGGTCCCCAGGACAGTTGGGAAACGCTGCCCTAAGGCCATGACCCTAACATGCTGTGACCTAGGTGGATGTGTTATTATATTGCTTCCTGTTATCCTCTCAGATCCCCCACTGTATATAGGACGGTGTCTAGGGGTAGATTTAGGATTGGGCCTTTTGTTCCTTTCCAGGTGAGTGACACCCCACAAGTGGAGTACCCAGGATACAGGGTCCCCTATTTCAACAGAGGGCAACACGTCCTCTCACTGATCCAGCCCGCTGCCCCAGACAGTAAACCGTCCAGCTCCCTGGCTATTCAGAAGATGGAGGAACCACTGGCATGTGGGCAGGCAGTGTCAATCACCATCCGCTATGCCATCGTAGGGGAGACTGTCCCAAAGGGCTCTGTGGATGTCCTCTACCTGGTGAGTAGAACCAGGAACAACCTGCAAACCCATGGTGCCTCTCAAATAGCACCATATTTCCAGGATGATTTCAGACATTGCCCCAGCCACACTTTCAAAGGAAGGATGTTCCTATACTGCTAATCAACCACGGTAACCCAACCTAGCTAATGTATAAACAATACATTTAGCAAATTCGTAACATGTATGAAATGGACATCCACTAATGAATACATACGAAACGTAACGTATCATACTAATTGGAGTCCTGGATTTGTTTACCATGTTACGTCTACCCCATGAGTCCAGGTTGCAACGTCTCCTCTCTGAGTTGCTGAGAACTGTTCCCTTTCCCTCCAGGCCTTATCCAGAGGGGTCATAGTTCAGCATGGACACATCAATGTTACTGTGCAGCAGGACAGTCCTGGTGAGTGTTTCATTAAGTGATTCTGACCGTTCTGGAAGGTTCTTGATGACAGTGACCTGCTCTTGCGTTGCAGTAGCTGAGGGTGACGTCACCTTGACGTTGGCAGTGGTTCCAGAGATGGCACCGGTGGTTCAGCTCCTGGTGTACAGTATGCTACCCAGTGAGACTGTCATCGCCCACAGCATGAACTTCCCCACTGAGAAATGCTTCAGGAACAAGGTGTGTGCAGGAGTCTGTCATTGTTGCCACTTTATGAAAGGTGTCCAGTATTTCCATGCAGACTGTATCATACCTGGAGTAATGGTATCTGATGTGTATGCCAGGTGTTGGTGGCGTTCTCGCCCTCCAACGCTGTCCCAGGGGAGGAGAACACCCTGCATCTCTCGGCCCAGCCCGGTTCCCTCTGTGGCCTCAGTGCTGTGGACCAGAGTGTTGGCATCATGGAGCCAGGGAAGAGGCTGGATGCTGACAAGGTAACGGAGCTCACTGAAGTGAACAACAGTGGTACCACCATACCTACAGTTTTGGTGGTGCTGGGAATACAACCAGTGACTACAGCAGACATGGAGTGGATCTGGTTATTTGGGGAGCTTTTATCAAATGTAATGAGACTGGTTCTCTGGCTTGAGGCCTGCTTTCTATTGACTCTCGGTAACTGGAAAGCACCTCTGGGTTGATAGGACAACTTTCTAAAAGTTTAGCAATGGAAAACCAAAATTGAGTGTCCTGTTTGGTCCCCAATGAACAAGAGAATTTCAAGCCTCCCTTTTGTCCCATTCCAGATATTTGATTTGTTACCAGTCAAGGAGACGACCTATATTCCCTACGAGCTTGAAGATCCAGTAGCATGTTTACGTGTTAGACCAAGGAGATCCATAATGCCATACCCATATGGACCGTCTGAGGAGACAAATGATCCTTATGCAGTTTTTCAGGTAAATATTTCTGCCCTGTTTTCTCAACTTGAAGAATCAGCCCCCATACTGTTATTCTTAATAGAATGACAAATGGACATTTATTAATAATGAGTTGTTTCTGACATTTCTAGACACTGGGACTGAAGCTAGCGACTAACCTGGATATAAGAGTACCTTCCTGCCTCAGTTACCAGGGGAACCAGTACTATCGCTCCTATGGTGAGATGTCCTTACCAACCCTTATTCTCATCATTGTCTTTATTGAACCTTGGGAAATGGCTTACTTTTTGCTAGAATAACAAAGCCTGGTCTAAACACACTCACTGAGCACAGCATTCAGTCCATTTTTAACTTGACAATAATGGCCATGTTTTGTGTTAGTAGTAGCTTACAGCCAAATGGCTAGGCCTGGATCAGCGGGTCCTAGACTTGAAATGGCTGTGGCTGGTGGACTTGCCGCTCCACCTCCGCCACCCATACAGACGGTCCGTACATTGTTCCCTGAGACATGGATTTGGGATCTTGTGGAAGTTGGGTAAGTGCTCTGCACAGTGAGGCTGACCTCAATGGGTGTCCCTGGTTAGATAAAGCTTAAATGCATTTGTAACAACAAACGGTGTTGAAATTAGTCCCTTGGTGGCTTTCTGTTTGAACTCTGACCTCTGTATTCCAGGGAGTCTGGATCAGCAGATGTCCCCCTGACAGTCCCAGACACCATCACCACCTGGGAGACTGAGGTCTTCTGCCTGGCCCCCAGTGGCTTCGGTCTGGCTCCTCTGGTGGAGCTCACGGTCTTCCAGCCCTTCTTCCTGGAGCTCACCCTGCCTTACTCGGTCATCCGGGGAGAGCACTTTGAGCTGAAGGCCACCGTGTTTAATTTCCTCTCCAAGTGCATCATGGTACGATGGTTTCTTGAGTTGTAGTGTTTTTGTCGTACCATGTTATCTTACGACGTGTTCCTCTTTGGCAGGTTTCTGTGACTCCAGCTCTTTCCTCCGACTACACTCTCACACCTGTGCGTGATGTCCAGGACTCCTCGTGCTTGTGTGCCAATGGAAGAAAGACCTTCAGTTGGACAATGGCCCCCTCTGTCCTGGGTTAGTCTTCATTCAACTGTTGAAACGGCAGAATGGATGTCAACCTGAGTTGTGTAACCTGTGCTGTACTGCGTGTAGGGGTTTTGAACGTGTCCGTTAGTGCAGCGGCTGTCCAGTCCCACGCTGAGTGTGGTAACGGGGTTGTGAACGTACCGGAGAGAGGACGCGTTGACACGGTCACACGGAGCCTGCTGGTGAAGGTATGTGGTCTACTGCTGTTAGGTTGCACAGATGGTGTCTGGTGTAACTGCCTCTGAAAAGAATCCCTCTCCTCTCCTCTCCTCCAGGCTGAGGGAACAGAGAAGAGCCACACCTACAACTGGTTGCTGTGTCCTACTGGTCAGTAATGAATCAGCGTTGAATGTTCACGGTGGTTGTGATCATCCTCATTCAGCGCATGTTTGTGTCCACAGGAGAAGCTCTGACAGAGGAGGTGGAAGTACAACTCCCCCAGAATGTGGTGGATGGCTCTGCTAGGATTTCCCTCTCTGTTCTGGGTAAAATAAAGCATTGTGTAGTGGTGGGAAGACAATGCTGATGCTGCTGTTTGCTAAAGAGGACAGTCTAACAGAAGTCCCTTGTTTCTCTGTAGGGGACATCCTGGGTCGGGCCCTCAACAACCTGGATGGACTGTTGCAGATGCCGTATGGTTGTGGGGAGCAGAATATGGCCCTGCTCTCCCCCAATATCTACATCCTGGAGTACCTGCGGAATACAAAGCAGCTCACGCCAGCCATCCTAGACAAGGCCACCAAGTTCCTCACTAGTGGTAGGAGAGTCCCTTAAAATCTGTCTTGATTAGACACCAAATTAGAGGATTTAGTTTTCTATTCCAAACCATTTTAAAGTGTTTCTCCACGGTGTGGTAACGATGGAGCTACATAACAGATGATATCACTGACCCAACACATGGATTCCTACTGAAGTCATTTGATGGTAGAATATTGACACTGTCTCATAGTGCAGGACTCTCCAACCCTGTTTCTGGGGAGTTACTGTCCTGTAGGGTTTCACTCCAACCCTGGTCTAGCTCCCCTTCTAATAATTAGCTGGCTGAATGGGCTAATTACAGCTTGGTTGGAGGGTAGCTCTCCATGAACAGGGTTGGGGAGCCATTTGGGGCTCAACTCTGGGAGTAGAACAACCACTTGGTCACTGTTCATGCTAAAAACCCACCGGCAGGTTACCAAAGGCAGCTGAACTACAAGAATGCTGATGGTGCGTACAGCACGTTTGGACAAGGCTTGGGGAACACCTGGCGAGTACTTGGCTTGTTTTTCACCTACGGATAGGACAGTTGACATGTGATGTCAGGGCTTTTAAATGAATCCAGTTCTTTCTTCAGGCTGACTGCTTTTGTCTTGAGATCCTTTGGCAAAGCCCAGTCTTTCATCTATGTTGACCCGGCAACAATGGAGCAGTCCAAGACTTGGTTGGAACGTCAACAAGGCAAACATGGCTGTTTCAGAACTTTAGGGAAGCTCTTGAACAACAGAATGAAGGTATTTATATTGCTAACAAACTGAAGGATGTTAAATCAACAGGCTAGATGCAGTTAGTATTTTAACATTGTTTTCTAGGGTGGAGTGACGGATGAAGTCACACTGACGGCTTACATCACTGCTTCAATGCTGGAGCTCAACATGTCCGTGTCGGTAAGTAGCTTCACTCCACGTAACCGTTTCTCGCAACTCATTTAGCCTCCTGTATGAAATCTGTGTCTGTCTTACATCAACTGTCATCTAAAGATTGTACAATGAAGTAACTTGTCTGAAAGTAGCCTATGAAATAACAAAGAATGGGCGTTATATAAGCAGATCTGTGCTCCAGCTTGACTCTCTCTAGCCTGGTCCCAGATCTGTTTGTATTGTCTGCTTTCACCTTTATTTTAAGAATCCCACTGAGACCAAGGCCTCTATCAGAGGAGCCCTGCATATACCAAATGCGACGTAATGATCCCATTCCTCAGCAAAAAGCTGTCACTAATCAACAAGTTGAATGGAACCCAGTCCAAACTGATCTGGGACCAGGCTGGCTTGTGTCTTAATGTGCTGCTGTTATTCTGTGCTCCAGGATCCTGTTGTGGACCACAGCTTGTCTTGCCTGAAGAACTCCACCAGTGATATGTCCAACACCTACGCTACTGCTCTGCTGGCCTACACCTTCACCCTGGCAGGTGACATGGAGACACGGGCCCAGCTTCTGCAGCACCTCGACACCATCTCATTTCAAGAGGGTGAGCTATATCCTGGTCCAAGATCTGTTAGTGCTGTCTTGCCTGGATAATGGAGTCTTCCTAAAAGTGCAAACCTTTGTCCAATCAAACAGCCAAAGTTGATTTGGGGAGGTCAGGACTTTGTTTTGTCTAGTCTGTATTAGGACGACTAAGCTAGTCCTTATCCTGAAGTGTGTGTGTGTGCTCCTCAACCCTCAGGGGGTCTCCTGCACTGGTCCCAGTCCTCCTCGGAGACCTCACCCTCCCTGGAGGTGGAGATCAGCTCCTACGTTCTGCTGGCGTCCCTCAGTGCCTCTTCTCGGTCTACCTCTGACCTGGGCTACGCCTCCCGCATCGTCAGGTGGCTGGTGAGGCAGCAGAACGCCTACGGAGGCTTCTCCTCCACACAGGTATACTTCCCAAACACCAGTGGTCTGAAATGGCACCTTGTGCACTAGTACAGGCAGAACTCTGGTGAGGCTCACTTCCACTGGTACAGAGCCTAGAAACCACCACCATCATAATGGATGGAATTGGGCTATAGTCACTTTAGCAACTGTTGAATTTGGAAAAATGAACCCTTTAAAAACGGTCTTTGTCATTGAAGGTATTGTCCTGTGGTCTGTATGTCTAGGACACCGTGGTGGCCCTCCAGGCCCTGGCTCTCTACTCCACCAGGGTGTTCAGTAGAGGAGGAGCCAGCACAGTGACGGTACGGTCTCCCAGTGGGGAACGGTGCCTCTTCCATGTGAACCAAAACAACAAGCTTCTGTACCAGGAGAGGGCGCTGCAGGACACAGAAGGGAAGTACAGCGTTGAAGTGAAGGGCAGTGCTTGTGCCTCAGTGCAGGTCAGTGAATACACATCTCTGCTCCCAGTCCTGTGGCGCAAGATGCGCTTTAATATACATTACAGGGAAGATGTTTGTATTTGGACAGGATGGTTTCCCTGACTTCCTCTTCTCTATCCCAGGTGGTGCTCCACTACAACGTCCCTACTCCTACCAGAAGCACAACGCTCAGTATCCAGGTGACTCCAGAGGTGGACTGCAACATCAAGTCTTTGAGACCCAGAGTCACGCTGAAGCTCCAGTTTCGGTAAGAGTGAAGGACCCATTTGTATGAATTATTTTAAATGTGTTATCTTGGCGCATGACTTGCAGAATGGGTTTGACCCAAATGAATCAGGGTTATTGACCTTTATGGCTAAAATAATCCAAGCATTTGATTATTAAAAGCAGTTGTCAATCATGTCTTTCTCAGATATCATGGAAAGGAGCTCACCACCAATATGATTGTAGTGGATTTGAAAATGCTCTCTGGGTTTTCCCCAGATCCAGACTCTTTGGGGAGGGTGAGTTGTTGTGGTGTGACCTTTATCCATCGGTGTCCCTTTTTTTTTGTCCATGCAATATCAATGACTTGTCTTCACAGCTGAGGGGTTCAAGTCAAGTGGATCGTGTTGATATCAAAGATGACCATGTGTTAATGTACCTGACAGAGGTGAGGTGGAAACCATTCCCATGGCACTCCATATATAGATTTTGCTGTATAATGAGCAATATGTTTGTTTTTCTCCCAACAGCTGACATCACTATTTCCTTTCCACATCACCCTGGACATCATACAGGAGCTCCCAGTACAGAATCTAAAGCCAGCGGTGGTCAGAATCTATGACTACTACCAGCCAAGTAAGTTGCTCTACTAACCCCTCTTCTGAGGAACATTTGGGCAACTTGTTTTCATTTACTCAGACTAACCTGTCTTACGGTTACAGGTGACCAGGCTGAGACAGAATACGTCTTCCCTTGCAAGTAGGGGTTCCAAGCTGGTGAGCTATTGCTGAGTCATATACTATACATGCAGTATAAATGATTTAGGGAGCCAGTCTTCCTTTAATCTAAATGCTGGTCAGTTTGGTAATGGATTTGCTCCTCGACAGATGGAAGATGACATTGAGGTCACACCTGCAACCCTTGAGACGTCTTTCAAGTGCTGAAATAAAGTTTTTCATTAGAACCCTTTTCTGGAGCATTTTGTTACACTGATGTGATTGGGGTGTCAGTAAACAGAGCAGCTCTCTGGAGGTGTAGTTTCCATCTGTGCTGTTACACAGCTTTGGGTTTTTGTTCCTCAGTCTGTGTCATGGACCCCTGTAGTTGTGAAGGCCTGGTTCTTTTAGTTCTCATCAGGGAATGGGCTCAGGACACATTAGCACTAAATGATATTAACATTTTACAAGGGATTGAGTCCTGGCTATGATCTCCTGAGAAGTTCCGTTCACGAATATCCTACCAACGGGACATCAAACTGTAATATCCTCTGTTTCGCGGAATACACGCTGTGCATATTTGTAAACAGCTGGTGCACGGAATCTAAGGAAGTGTCTAGATTTTGCTCGCCAGAAGTAGTATATTGTAATAATCTGCAGGCCACACTACTTGCCTAGAGTTCTCAGCTATACTTTTGCTGGTTATTTAGCACCACACTCAGCCAGCTGTATAAGCAAACAGGAAACCACTCACCCAGAGGCGGCGCTTGTAGTGGCCGGAGACTTTAATGCAGGGAAACTTAAATCACTTCTATCAACATGTTAAATGTGCAACCAGAGGGAAAATAATTCTAGATCACCTGTACTCCACACACAGAGACGCGTACAAAACTCGCCCTCCATTTGGTAAATCCGACCACAACTCTATCCTCCTGATTCCTGCCTACAAGCACAAATTAAAGCAGGAAGCACCAGTGACTCGGTCTATATAAATGGTCAGATGAAGCAGATGCTAAACTACAGGACTGTTTTGTTATCACAGACTGGAACATGTTCCGGGGTTCTTCCGATGACATTGAGGAGTACATCAGTCACTGGCTTTATCAATAAGTGCATTGAGGACGTCGTCCCCACAGTGACTGTACGTACGTATGTACATACCCCAACCAGAAGCCATGGATTACAGGCAACATTCGCACTGAGCTAAAGGGTAGAGCTGCAGCTTTCAAGGTGCGGGACTCTAACCCGGAAGCTTAAAAGAAATCCCGCTATGCCCTGCGACGAACCGTCAATACAGGGCTAAGATTGAATCGTACTACACCGGCTCCGACGCTCGTCGGATGTGACAGGGCTTGCAAACTATTACAGACTACAAAGGGAAGCACAGCCGCGAGCTGCCCAGTGACACGAGCCTACCAGACGAGCTAAATCACTTCTATGCTGGCTTCGAGGCAAGCAACACTGAGGCATGCATGAGAGCATCAGCTGTTCCGGACGACTGTGTGAGTAAGACCTTTAAACGGGTCAACATTCACAAGGCTGCGGGGCCAGATGGATTACCAGGACGTGTGCTGACCAACTGGCAGGTGTCTTCACTGACATTTTCAACATGTCCCTGATTGAGTCTGTAATACCAACATGCTTCAAGCAGACCACCATAGTCCCTGTGCCCAAGAACAAAGGCAACCTGCCTAAATGACTACAGACCCGTAGCACTCACGTCCGTAGCCATGAAGTGCTTTGAAAGGCTGGTAATGGCTCACAACACCATTATCCTAGACCCACTCCAATTTGCATACCGCCCAAACAGATCCACAGATGATGCAATCTCTATTGCACTCCACACTGCCCTTTCCCACCTGGACAAAAGGAACACCTATGTGAGAATGCTATTCATTGACTACAGCTCAGTGTTCAACACCATAGTACCCTCAAAGCTCATCACTAAGCTAAGGAACCTGGCACTAAACAGCTCCCTCTGCAACTGGATCCTGGACTTCCTGACGGGCCGCCCCCAGGTGGTGAGGGTAGGTAACAACACATCTGCCACGCTGATCCTCAACACTGGAGCTCCCCAGGGGTGCGTGCTCAGTCCCCTCCTGTACACCCACGACTCCAACACCATCATTAAGTTTGCTGATGACACAACAGTGGTAGGCCTGATCACCGTCAACGACGAGACGGCCTATAGGGAGGAGGTCAGAGACCTGGCCGGGTGGTGCCAGAATAACAACCTAAGGAGATAATTGTGGACTACAGGAAAAGGAGCACCGAGCACATTCTCATCGACGGGGCTGTAGTGGAGCAGGTTGAGAGCTTCAAATTCCTTGGTGTCCACATCAACAACAAATTAGAATGGTCCAAACACACCAAGACAGTCGTGAAGAGGGCACGACAAAGCCTATTCCCCCTCAGGAAACTAAAAAGATTTGGCATGGGTCCTGAGATCCTCAAAAGGTTCTACAGCTGCAACATCGAGAGCATCCTGACCGGTTGCATCACTGCCTGGTACGGTAATTGCTCGGCCTCCGACCGCAAGGCACTTCAGATGGTAGTGCGTACGGCCCAGTACATCACTGGGGCAAAGCTGCCTGCCATCCAGGACCTCTACACCAGGCGGTGTCAGAGGAAGGCCCTGAATTTGTCAAAGACCCCAGTCATAGACTGTTCTCTCTACTACCGCATGGCAAGCGGTACCGGAGTGCCAAGTCTAGGACAAAAAGGCTTCTCAACAGTTTTTACCCCCAAGCCATAAGACTCCTCAACAGGTAACCAAATGGTTACCCGGACTATCTGCATTGTGTCCCACCACCCGCCAACCCCTCTTTTTTACGCTACTGCTGCTCTCTGTTCATATATGCATAGTCACTTGTACATACTACCTCAATAAGCCTGACTAACCGGTGTTTGTATATAGCCTTGCTACTCTTATTTTCAAATGTCTTTTTACTGTTTTATTTCTTTACTTACCTACACGCACACTTTTTTTTTTGCCGCACTATTGGTTAGAGCCTGTAAGTAAGCATTTCACTGTATTCGGCACACGTGACAAATAAACTTTGATTTGATGAATGGTGTGGCCAAGGCATGGCAAGATGTGGTGGTAAACACCTCACAAATCAATGAGATTAACTGAACTGACGACCCAACAGCTACTATAGAGCCCTACTGACAACACGACTCGCTAAATTCTATGAACACAATGTATGCAAACATACTGGGAGTAAGAGTGTGCTGTGAAAACAGAACTTTAGAAAAGCAGTGATGCTCATGACCTGACAATGGGAAAGAAAATACATTCTGGGTTGACTGCTGTCAAACTAAGCAATCGCTCTACTTTTGACGGCAGTACAACACCAGATGTTTCAGTTCAGAGAAGATTAAACAAGCCCTCTTGATTGGAGATACTCAGGAATTCTTAAACAGTAGTGAACGCAACTATATCACCATGTCTCATGAGCTGAAATAAAAGATCCCAGAAATGTTCCATATGCAAAAAAAAGCTCTGAAATTGTGCAGAAATTTGTTTACATCCCTGCTGGTGAGCATTTTTACTTTGCCAAGATAATCTATCCACTTGACAGGTGGGGAATTATCAAGAAGCTGATGACACGTACACTAGAGGTCGACCGATTTTCAAGTTGTCATAACAATCGGCATTGTTGGACGCCGATGACTTTGCACTTGTCGTGTCTTTGGCTATGCCGGATTAAGTGATATGACATGCTAACCTATAAAAATCCTTTCTCTGTAATTAATATTACCTGATTAAGCTAATCATGTAAATGTAATTAACCAGAAAGTCGGGGCACCACGGAAGAACGTTTATAGAGCCGTTATCTTCCGAATAAACTCTTAAAATACTTAGTAATATTTTACATCGATAGCAGTCAATATTAACCCTTATCTTATTTTCAGTCTCATAATGAAAGTTGTAAATTCTTGGCTATCTTCACGAACCCTGGCTAACAAGTTGAATCAGCAATACAAAATTGGGTTTAATTATTTATTTACTAAATACCTAAACTAATCACACAGAATTACAAATACACCGAATACATGATGGCTGGTTACACAAAGGAAAGGGGGTTGGGCTTGAATGAAAGAGCGGGAAGACTTAGGAACGAAGAAACAGCAGCTATGCTATCGTAAATACATTATCTTATGCATTCTAAATTACCGCCCATTTGGAAAAGGAAAATGCAATAAATATTTACTCTGAGCTGCGCTTCGGTAGATTGGTCGTAGATGCTGGCCGGGTTGGCCAACAGATCTTCCTGTCCTCGGAAGAATGTCTCTGGTGGTAAATTGGATACGTGGTGGTATCTTCGTCTGTCTGTTAGACTGGATCCGTCGTCCGTCCTTTCCTAGCCCCCGTCGACAGCGGCCGCTGCTAACTCAACGGCTAGGAAGTATCACTTCTGTAGTGAATAAGCTCAAAGTTCATACCATTCGCCACCAAAGCTCGGCTTAGTTCTGTACTTGACGTGTGTCCTTCTAACGTAGAGGCTGCAGACCTCACGTACTGGAACATGTGGTTATCTTTTCGTCAAAGGCTTATATAGTGGAGAGGGGGAAGGATGTGTTTCATCGTTTATAACCCCTGTCTCTTCACAGGGGTGGGCCACTGATCAAGCAGGGCACTTTCCTTATGAAAACCCAATTCTCTCATTTGGAAGCTAAAATTACATTTAATCTCCTAACAAACAATTTCAATATCAAACATTTCAATTGCATAACAATTCCATGTGACTCTGATAACTAGAGGGTGTATACTTTCCCAGGTACAGTTTATGTCGTCCTGTCATCAGTCATAATGTCTCAGATGACAACCGAACTGACATCCATACTCATTACGTTCCAAAGCATATTTCCAACTGGTTTTATTACCAAAATATGGTTCCTTTCCCCATTTGTTTGATGTTCCCAGACTCTCTATAT
The DNA here is from genome assembly GCF_965601325.2 of Salmo salar. Lineage (NCBI taxonomy): Eukaryota > Metazoa > Chordata > Actinopteri > Salmoniformes > Salmonidae > Salmo > Salmo salar. The sequence goes on from NC_138302.1 coordinate 16,293,027, forward strand.
TTAACAGGACAGCAGTCCTTCAGGACAGCAGTACTTCAGTAGGGTCAGAAAGAGAGGGGAAGGGAGAAAGGTATTTATGGGGGGTCATAAACCTTACCCACAGGCCAACGTCATGACACACTCCACGAGGAGACTGCGTGGCAGGCTGACTACCTGTTATGCGAGTGCAGCAAGGAGCCAAGGTGCTAGCTAGCATTAAATGTATCTTATAAAAAATCCATCTAAACATAATCACTAGTTAACTACACATGGTTGATATTACTAGCCTGTCCTGCGTTGCATATAATCGATGCGGTGCCGGTTAATTTATCATTGACTCATAGCCTACTTCGCCAAACGGGTGATTTAACAAGCGCATTTGCGAAAAAAGCACTGTCGTTGCACCAATGTGTACCTAAACATCAATACATAAGTATATATTTTTAAACCTGCATATTTAGTTAATGTTGCCTGCTAACATGAATTTCTTAACTAGGGAAATTGTGCCACTTCTCTTGCGTTATGTGCAACAGAGTCAGGGTATATGCAGCAGTTTGGGCCGTCTGGCTCGTTGCGAACTAATTTGCCAGAATTTTATGTAATTATGATATAACATTGAAGGTTGTGCAATGTAACAGGAATATTTAGACTTACGGATGCCACCCGTTAGATAAAATATGGAACGGTTCCGTATTTCACTGAAAGAATAAAGGTTTTATTTTCGAAATGATAGTTTCCGGATTTGACCATATTAATGACCTAAGGCTCGTATTTCTGTGTTATTATGTTATAATTAAGTCTATGGTTTGATAGAGCAGTCTGATTGAGCGGTGGTAGGCAGCAGCAGCCTCGTAAGCATTCATTCAAACAGCACTTTTCATTCAAACAGCACTTTGTGCGTTTGCCAGCAGCTCTTCGCAATGCTTCAAGCATTGCGCCGTTTATGACTTCAAGCCTATCGACTCCCGAGATTAGGCTGGTGTAACCGATGTGAAATGGCTAGCAGGTTAGCGGGGTGCGCGCTAATAGCGTTTCAAACGTCACTCGCTCTGAGACTTGGAGTAGTTGTTCCCCTTGCTCTGCAAGGGCCGTGGCTTTTGTGGAGCGATGGGTAACGATGCTTCGAGGGTGGCTGTTGTCGACGTGTTTCTGGTTCGAGGAGAGGGACGGAAGCTATACTGTTACACTGGCAATACTAAAGTGCCTACAAGAACAGTCAATAGTCAAAGGTATATGAAATACAAATAGTATAGAGAGAAATAGTCCTATAATAACTGCAACCTAAAACTTCTTACCTGGGAATATTGAAGACTCATGTTAAAAGGAACCACCAGCTTTCATATGTTCTGAGCAAGGAACTTAAACTTTAGCTTTTTTACATGGCACATATTGCACTTTTACTTTCTTCTCTTTTTGCATTATTTAAACCAAATTGAACATGTTTCATTTATTTATTTTATTTAAGTTAAAATAAAAGTGTTCATTCAGTATTGTTGTAATTGTCATTAATACAAATAAATAAATAAAACTGCCGATTAATCGGTATCGGCTTTTTTTGGACCCTCCAACAATCGGTATCGGCGTAGAAAAATCATAATCGGTCGACCTCTAATGTACACCTTGTGCTGGGGACAATGAGGCCATTCTAAAATGTGCAGTTTTGTCGCAATGCCACAGCTGTCAAGTTGAGGGCGCGTGCAATTGGCATGCTGACTGCAGAAATGTCCACCAGAGCTGTTGTCAGATAACTGAATCATTTCTCTACCGTTAGCCGCAGCCAATGTCGTTTTAAAGAATTTGCCAGTTCTTCCAACCGGCCTCACGACCACGTGTAACCCTACCAGCCCAGGAACTCCACATCCGGCTCCTTCACCTGCGGGATCGTCTGAGACCAGCCACCCGGACAGCTGATGAAACTGGAGTATTTCTGTCTGTAGTATAGCCTTTTCGTGGGGGAAAATCTAATTCTGATTGTCTGGCTCAGTGGGTGGGCCTATGCCCACCCATGCCTGCGCTCCTGCCCAGTCATATGAACTCCATAGATCAGGGCCTGATTTATTTCAATTGACTGCTTTCCTTATATGAACTGTAACTCAGTAAAATCATTGAAGTTGTTGCATGTTGCGTTATATATTTTTCATCAGTATATTATTAATGGATACACATCAACCCAATTCAGTGGTCACTTAAGGGTGCAATGATAAAGTGCATTCTATCCATAAACTCAGATTAGGACCCTGACAGTCAGTTGGATCCAGTAAAACAGTGGTCACCAAACCACCCTGTAGTCTCCTGGGGGAACTCAGTGTCTTACACTCACATTGTTAATTCCAAATGGACCTCTGACCCCGACACATCTTAGGCACTCTGGTATATCTGCAAGGATTATGTCAGTGGTATTGTCAGGTCGCTATTTGTTTTGGGAACGAAACATTTAAGTGCCGATAATTGTATGGGACAATATACAAACGTGTTTGAGATCATTTGAAAAATAACATTTTATTGAGTACATTTATTTATTGGTTCAGTTTTGATAAAGATATGAAAATATGAATTGTTTATTAGTTGATGTAAAAATGTAAATGTAACGATTTGAAGGTTATTTTGGGGTGGGGTTGTGAAATTCTAGCAAAATATATGGGGTCCACAGAAATGCGGTCCAAAATTGGTCTCCCCGCTAAAGAAGTTAATACCACTGGACTAGTAGGAGTTACCACCATATTTCTAGTACCGCTCATTTCAAAGCAGTCAAGGGAAGTGACAAGTGCACACTTTGGGAGGAAGGAGAGAGAATTGGGACATGGTCCCTATATCTCTATAGGGATTCTACCCCCTTCTGTCGTATCATGTAGAGTAGGTTTTGGCTTTGGACTTCCTTTTTCTGGGCAGCAGAGGAGGCGAGAGGGCGGTAGCCAAAGATTTCTCTTTGACTGGTGTGGCTGAGGAGGAGGAGGGGGGTGCTAACCCCAAACCAGGCTCCAGCTTGACCCTGGAGGTCTTGGGGGAGTGTGGTGAGCGAGGTGACCCAGCTTTAGGCCTCTTGGCTGGGGAGGCTTGGTGGGCGGAGGGGCAGCTGTGCTGGTTCAGACACACGGAGCAGAGGGGATTGACAGGTAGACACACCTGTTGACCAAACCCCACCAGCAACCAGTTTATCTCACTCCATAGATCCCTGTGTCGGGGAAGAGAGAGGAAGATCATCAATCACCATCCCAGTCTTCATCAAAATCATGTCAGACAGAAATCACAAGGCCAAATGTTTTCCTTTCCTGCTGTAAGGGATCTGATTGGTCAGTGACTGGTTAACGAGTGACCTGATGGGTCAGAGGTACAGGAAGTGGTGTTGTCTGGTTACCTTGGTAACCAGTCTTCCAGGGCCTTGCGTGTCTCCTCTGGGTTCTTGGTCCCACCTCTCGTCCATCCGAGCCGGTTGGAGATACGGTGGAAGTGTGTGTCCGCGCACACACACACACACACACACACACACACACGCAAAAAGTAGAAGGAAACTATCCCATGAGAAGACGCCCACTATATAATCCAATAGAACTACCACTCTGCACTTGATCAGACCACACCACAAAACAACATGCAGACTAGAGTATGGGATTTGTAGTTCTATATGAGCCATACCTACCTATGCCAGAGACCTGGTGCCAGGCGATGTCCATGGCCAGGTGAGCCATCTTGGGTCCAACTCCAGGTAGTCGTACCAGGCCCTCCACTGTGTTAGGGATGTCCCCTCTAAACTCTCTCTGGAGTATCACTGACATCTGCTTCAGGTACTTCACCTTGGTCTGGAGGAGGGGGGGTAGGAGAGAAGACATGTCAAGGTTTTATTCATACTCATGTTCAAAGGAAGACATGGTGCAGTAAGAGTGTGTCTTCAGAAAGTATTCTCACCCCTTGACTTTTTCCACATGGTACAGCCTGAATTTAAAATGGATTACACTGAGATTTGTTTGGGCCTACCCACAATACCCCATAATGTCAAAGTGGAATAGTTTTTATATATATATATGTCTTTTTTTTACAAATGAATTACAAATAAAAAGCTGAAATGTCTTGTCAATAAGTATTCAACCTCTTTGTTATGGCAAGCCTAAATAAGTTCAGGAGTAAAAATGTGCTTAACAAGTCACATAAGTTGCATGTACACACTGTGTGCAGTATTGACTGCCTCATCTCTGTTCCCCACACATAGAATTATCTGTAATGTCCCTCAGTCGAGCAGTGAATTTCAAACACAGATTCAACCACAAAAACTAGGGAGGTTTTCCAATGGCTCATAAAGTAGAGCAGATGGGTTGGTAGATGGGTAAAAATAAAAAGCAGATATTGAATATCCCTTTCAACATGGTGAAGTTATTAATTACACTTTGGATGGTGTGTCGATACACCCAGTCACTACAAAGATGCAGGCGTCCTTCCCAACTCAGTTGCCAGTGAGGAAGGAAGCTGCTCAGGGACTTTACCATGAGGCCAATGGTGACTTTAAAACAGTTACAGAGTTGAATGGCTGTGATAGGAGGGGATTGATTCAATTATCTGTCCTGCGTTACCCCGGTGGAAAGAGTGTCCGGGATGCCTCTGGAGCATGAGCCAGGTACCTCTTTCAAAGCCGGCTCAAAAGAATGTGATGTAGGTCAAATCAAATCAAACTTCATTTGTCACATGCCCCGAATACAACAAGTGTAGACTTTACCGTGAAATGCTTACTTACAAGCCCTTTAACCAACAGTGCAGTTCAAGAAGAAGAAAATATTGACCAAGTAGACTAAAATAAAAAGTAACACAATAAGAATAACAATAACGAGGCTATATACAGGGGGCACCAGTACCGAGCCCACAGGCTAGTTGAGGTAATCAACATGTAGGTGGGAGCGAAGTGACTACCATAGGTAACAAACAAACAGCGAGTTGCAGCAGTGTACAAAATCACGTGGAGTAATGATTTAGGAGTGTTCATATACATAGGCCTAAAAGTGTTTGGTCTTGATAAAAAAAAACATATGTGCTTCAGCTGCCTTCCCAATGTTTGAAAATGCAAACATCTGATGGATAGAAAACATGTTGTAGACCTATGTTCCTGAATTACTGTACGCGCCATCCAGCCTTGTTGACAACATGATCGAGCATTTGAAATGGCCGTTCAGTCTAATCGAACTCCCTGGATATCCAGCAGGTGCGAGCGCTTAGTAATTAGGAAAAAAGTGCGGAAGTAGGGATATTTATAGGGACATGACGGACGGGGGATATTTACTTTCGACTGAGTCCACAAACAATGCGCTGTGGTGAGTATGCCTGGGTCACAGGTGCTATAGCAACTTGTGTTGCAATCTTATACCCAAAACAGTTTGAAAACATTTTTTTTGTACTTGCATCTGGTCTTTTACAGGCTATACCAAATGCAATCCGAAAGGGTTTAGCAACAGAATACTTTATCCATGTGCACGCTAGACACACTTTTGCAATCTGTGTTTGGCGGCCAGTTTCTAGACCGAGATATTGTAACTCGGTCTAGAAGTAAAACACTAACCTACATGCAATTGAGCCTTTTTACCGACCTGTGTCTGCAGCCTGGTCTCATGGACTATACGTAACATAGTAAAGGTAAATCTGCCAGACTGAAATCTGTATGAAACGTTAACTTTGGTATTTTTACAGAAGACTGACAGTTACATAAGGCAGAAACTAAAATAGTGGCGGGGTGGGTGTAATAAAACTGACGTATAACATCTGGGGTAATAAGAAACTTCATCTACTTAGCCAACATGCTAACTAACTTTACTCCTAACGTTTAGCCTAGATAATGTTAGCTTTTTGCATGGTTTTTAACCTATCAAAAGAAATGGCTGATGGACATCCACACATGTAATATATCACACTTGCGTATGAAATGGTCTGAGACCAGGTTGGTGCCTGTTTGGGGTTGCTTCGCCCTGTCTGGTAGTATGTCAGTGGGTGGATGCTTCTGATATGGTTTACAGTGCCCAGGAAAGAATTTAAAATCCAATTGTTATGTCTCTCACCCCCTTCCCTGTAGAATTGTATTTTATTAGCCAACCCTTAACCTAATTCTCCTACATTAATGATCCTATCCTGCTGTGTAAGTTCTAACCTTATAGGTAAAGTCAATTGAAAATCTGACAACCTGTATACAGTGGGTCATAACAGACTTGGTGGTTTATTTTTCTCCTTTAGTCATGGTTCTTCCTGGGCTTGAGGTTTGGAGATGGATACTCTTTGCCTGCATTCACTGGCTTTGTGTCTGTCAAGAGACTCCAAGACCGTAAGTCAATCTGCAGTCACAAGTTAGAATTTAATGGTCAGACTTGCTTGTCTCGGTTTAATGTTCTGTCAGCAGATTTCGAGCAATTTTTAATCTACCCTTTCTGCAGGTCTTTATCCTCCTGTGTATTTCACCTGGCTTTGTGTTTAGAGGTATCCTGTCATTGGGTACTGATTTTCCCGTTGCCGGGTGTGTTCTCTGTAGGGTTTACATGGTAGCCATTCCTGCAGTGATCCAGGCAGGCTCAGAGGCCAAGCTTTGTGCCAGCCTTCTGCAGCCCAACGAGACCCTGGTCATGACCATATCGCTGATAGCCGACGGGCAGAACAAAAGACTTCTCCACGAGACTTCTGACCAAGAGTTTCACCGCTGTTTCCACTTTCAGGTCAGCCCAGCATTGGTGGACATCTAGAGCCATTCCAATAAGAGTGTAATGTACTTCTCAGCTTTGCTGCATCGCTTAGGTTCTTTGTGCAACGCCAGCTTATTTTATGGGAAATGTCAATGTGGTGGCCTACCAGAACTTTTCTTCAGATTCAGGTTTTGATTGCATGCTAGTATATACTATCGAGACAATTGATATGTAACTTAAAGTACGCTGAGTGCATAATGTGATCCCTGCAGGAGTTACCAGCTGGGCCACACGGCACCACATTTTAATGTCCTATGTTATCGGTCCGTTAGTTCACCGGTGTTGCCCTGTCTCGGTCTCTGACAGGCCCCTCATGTGAAGAGCGACGAAGTGCAGAACTTTAAGGTGGAGGTTCGAGGGGTAACATTTCTATCAACAGAGGAGAGAAGGGTCATGATCAAACCCTACGGCCCCATGACGTTCATCCAAACGGACAAACCAATCTACAACCCAGGACAAACGGGTAACGTTAGAGCCAGTACACCTTCAGTCTGGTTGCTGAGAAACAATTGGGTGATGGTTTACTCCAGGGCTTTGAACTTTTTGGGCCCCTGACCCCATTTTGATATCAGTCTTCCACGACCCCACCATGTTCCCTTTGTTTATTTGAGGCTATAACTGTATTAGAATGAAGTATTGTTTGAAATGCATCAGGCAATAATTGTGTAGAAAAGAACACTATCATTGCCGGCAATGCTCTTCCCCCAGTCTGGTCCTGTCCACTCTGTTCTAACGAGTCATGCGTGGTTTATGAGGATTGTAGAGGGAAACGATAGACATCTGAAGAGCCTCGTTGTTCAGGAATGTGGTGCAGATGCATTAAATCCACTGGGTTCACTCAGGATATGTACACTGGAATCAGGATGGAAATCCTCAACCAGTATTTCTGGGAATTTTGAGAAAGTTGTCTGAAATGATGCTTCTAATATTGTGTTTGTCTACAGTGCATTTTAGAGTCGTCACCTTGGATACCAATTTTAGCCCTGTCAATCAGCTGGTGAGTTGAAAATATACAATAGTATTTTAGTTCAGTCTCTACTGTTTCAGACCAAAATACAGAAGTGTCACAATACTGTGATGGCCATAGCAATCTGGTATTATGTAACACTATGTACAGCAATCAGCCAGCCAGGACATGGGGTTTCCATTCATGTAGGTCAGAATGGAATGTATGGGATCATCTCTTCCTGAGATTGAATTGCCATTCCCAGTGCAAATGCTACATGTGATGTTTACGTTAAGCGACCAAGCCAATCACCTGTCTAGTTCCTGTAGTTGTGGACAGTTATGCTACTCTGCTGTTTAATGAAACATGAACCCATCTCTTGTCTTTGCCCTTCACAGTACAACATTGTGGAACTTGAGGTAAGATCCTTGTTAGTTTAACTTTATGTTGACTGTCAGTGTAACTACTGCAAGATTATGACTCCCCCAGCTAGCTAGGTCCTCATTTCCACCTACTGTAGAACGTAGCCAAATACTTCCAGTCAGCTTTGTGTGATCTGGGCCCCCTTCAGTAAATGCATGTTGCAGATAGAAATGTCATGAATAGAGCTGACTCCTTGTCCTGCTGAACGTTCCCCTTCCTATGAACCAACAGGATGTTAATCACAACCGGATTGGACAGTGGGTCAACACTACATCCAGTGGCAACATTCTGCAACTTTCTCACCCCCTGAACTCTGAAGCACCTGTAGGATCCTATACTATTGTAGTGTGGATTGGTGAAGAGAAAATCTACCACAACTTCAAGGTAGAAAAGTATGGTAGGTTGAGTTTCTCTTTCATGCTAGGTAATGTTGAATGGATGCATCACAATCCTGGAACGTTCTAGAGTTGACTGCTGTTGTTTTTCTCTGTAGTTTTGCCCAAGTTTGAGATCCAGATGAACCTCACTGACAAGATCAGCGTTGTTCAAGAAGAGTATGAAGTGAAAGTGTGTGCGCAGAGTGAGTAAAGACTATTGGTGATTTGCAATGTATTGTAGTTAGTCCACTAAATGTCATTACGCTAATGCAGACCTGGGTTGAAATACTATTAGAAGTGTTTCATTTACATTTCAAAGTAAGGATTTGGATCTTAAATACAAGTAAATCACATTTTATTGGTCACGTGCAGCAATATGTAACAATTTGACAAATGCTTAATACACACATCTAAGGAATGGAATTAAGAATACAGTATATACATATGAGATGAGTAATGCAAGGTATGTCAGCATTATTAGTGACTAGTATTCCAATGATTTCAAGTCTGTAGGCAGCAGCCTCTGCTAGTACTGTAGCTTCATGTGGAAATGCACTTAATAAAAATATCTGCATTAATGAGCCATGCTAATTGAAGACCTATAGTGCTGCTACAATCCCTGAGATTTGTTAGTGGCATTAACATGAACAGCTGGTTCTTGGTTCTCAGATTAGGATCAGGTCCCACCCTGACATGTGACCTTGTTCATTATGATCTCTAGTTAAAACTGATCCCATTCTGAGGCTCTATGAAGACAGGTCCAGATTCATTGACCATGTTAAACATGTGACTTAAAGCCTGCAGGAATGCACAAGCCTTTAGGTTTTTAATATGGTAACTGGATGGAGGAAATTGACACTCGTCTTGTTGTGAATTGAAATCAGATACACGTATGGGCAGCCTGTACCTGGTAAAGCAGGGGTGAAGTTGTGCCGACCCTTGGTGGACAATGCAGTGATACCAATAACAATTGATGAGAGAAATCCACAAGGAGTTCCTGATTACACACCTCCATGCCACGAAGAGTCAATAGAGGTTTGTATGCTTTCCTCTAGCTAGTAGTGCTGTATTTACCAACAGATTACATTTGAATGGGGTTCTGCTTGCTTTTCCTAGATGGACAATACTGGCTGTGCTTCTTATGCCTTCAACATGGCAATTTTCACAAAGAATGCAGGAGAGAAATTGCTGAGAGACGTGTTTAGTTTCCATGCAGAAGTTCAGGAGGAGGGGACAGGCAAGTCCTCTATCACAATCATTATGATTGACTCAATACAAACCCTTCATTTCACTTCAGCTGATGGCGATGTAACTATTGCCTGTTTCATTAGATCAGGGTTTCCCTAACTGTCCTGGGGCCCCCCTGGGTTCACGTTTTGGTTTTTGTCCGAGCGCTACACGGCTGACTCAAATAACCATCTCCTAATGTAGTTTTGATGATTTGAATCAGCTGTTGTGCTGGGCAAGAAACTGAGGTGGGTCCAGGACTGAGTTTGGGTTACTCTGCGTTGGCTCAAGGTTGGTAAGAAAGAGCTTTTTGACCTTTGGTTTTATATAATGCTGTTTTAATATTCTGCAATTCAGTTACCATCCTATTATTTGTTTTCATTTGACAGGTATTACACTGTCAGAGGAAAAAAATGTAGAGCTCTCCTATGTGATTGGAGAATTCACATTTGTTGACACACCCCAAATCTATGAGCATGGATCAATTATCGAAGGCAAGGTAAGTCCAAATGGTGTTCCTGTTGACTTGTGGATGCTTTTTGTTTGTCCTGAAGTACCAGTATGTGGTGTCACTTCATTCATACCTTTTCCTCAGATAAATGCTGTTCGATTTAACAACACACCCATCTCTGACATGTTAGTCTACCTGTTTGAGGAGAAAGGCTGGTCCTCATATCTACGACTACAGAACCTAACCACGGACAGTCGTGGTATTGCCAGGTTCTCCGTCAACACAACCAGTATGCCCAGAGAGAATATTAACCTCGTAGTAAGTATGATTCCTTGTCGGTTTGAGAGACTTTATACTCCATGCCAGCGTTTCCCCAACTGTCCTGGAGACCGTGAGGGGTGCGTGTTTAGTTTGTTGCCCTACACAGCTGACTTCAAATAATGAACTCTTCATCAAGATTTGAATCAGCTGTGTAGTGTTAGGGGGGGAACCAAAACGTGCACCGCTTGGGGTCCCCAGGACAGTTGGGAAACGCTGCCCTAAGGCCATGACCCTAACATGCTGTGACCTAGGTGGATGTGTTATTATATTGCTTCCTGTTATCCTCTCAGATCCCCCACTGTATATAGGACGGTGTCTAGGGGTAGATTTAGGATTGGGCCTTTTGTTCCTTTCCAGGTGAGTGACACCCCACAAGTGGAGTACCCAGGATACAGGGTCCCCTATTTCAACAGAGGGCAACACGTCCTCTCACTGATCCAGCCCGCTGCCCCAGACAGTAAACCGTCCAGCTCCCTGGCTATTCAGAAGATGGAGGAACCACTGGCATGTGGGCAGGCAGTGTCAATCACCATCCGCTATGCCATCGTAGGGGAGACTGTCCCAAAGGGCTCTGTGGATGTCCTCTACCTGGTGAGTAGAACCAGGAACAACCTGCAAACCCATGGTGCCTCTCAAATAGCACCATATTTCCAGGATGATTTCAGACATTGCCCCAGCCACACTTTCAAAGGAAGGATGTTCCTATACTGCTAATCAACCACGGTAACCCAACCTAGCTAATGTATAAACAATACATTTAGCAAATTCGTAACATGTATGAAATGGACATCCACTAATGAATACATACGAAACGTAACGTATCATACTAATTGGAGTCCTGGATTTGTTTACCATGTTACGTCTACCCCATGAGTCCAGGTTGCAACGTCTCCTCTCTGAGTTGCTGAGAACTGTTCCCTTTCCCTCCAGGCCTTATCCAGAGGGGTCATAGTTCAGCATGGACACATCAATGTTACTGTGCAGCAGGACAGTCCTGGTGAGTGTTTCATTAAGTGATTCTGACCGTTCTGGAAGGTTCTTGATGACAGTGACCTGCTCTTGCGTTGCAGTAACTGAGGGTGACGTCACCTTGACGTTGGCAGTGGTTCCAGAGATGGCACCGGTGGTTCAGCTCCTGGTGTACAGTATGCTACCCAGTGAGACTGTCATCGCCCACAGCATGAACTTCCCCACTGAGAAATGCTTCAGGAACAAGGTGTGTGCAGGAGTCTGTCATTGTTGCCACTTTATGAAAGGTGTCCAGTATTTCCATGCAGACTGTATCATACCTGGAGTAATGGTATCTGATGTGTATGCCAGGTGTTGGTGGCGTTCTCGCCCTCCAACGCTGTCCCAGGGGAGGAGAACACCCTGCATCTCTCGGCCCAGCCCGGTTCCCTCTGTGGCCTCAGTGCTGTGGACCAGAGTGTTGGCATCATGGAGCCAGGGAAGAGGCTGGATGCTGACAAGGTAATGGAGCTCACTGAAGTGAACAACAGTGGTACCACCATACCTACAGTTTTGGTGGTGCTGGGAATACAACCAGTGACTACAGCAGACATGGAGTGGATCTGGTTATTTGGGGAGCTTTTATCAAATGTAATGAGACTGGTTCTCTGGCTTGAGGCCTGCTTTCTATTGACTCTCGGTAACTGGAAAGCACCTCTGGGTTGATAGGACAACTTTCTAAAAGTTTAGCAATGGAAAACCAAAATTGAGTGTCCTGTTTGGTCCCCAATGAACAAGAGAATTTCAAGCCTCCCTTTTGTCCCATTCCAGATATTTGATTTGTTACCAGTCAAGGAGACGACCTATATTCCCTACGAGCTTGAAGATCCAGTAGCATGTTTACGTGTTAGACCAAGGAGATCCATAATGCCATACCCATATGGACCGTCTGAGGAGACAAATGATCCTTATGCAGTTTTTCAGGTAAATATTTCTGCCCTGTTTTCTCAACTTGAAGAATCAGCCCCCATACTGTTATTCTTAATAGAATGACAAATGGACATTTATTAATAATGAGTTGTTTCTGACATTTCTAGACACTGGGACTGAAGCTAGCGACTAACCTGGATATAAGAGTACCTTCCTGCCTCAGTTACCAGGGGAACCAGTACTATCGCTCCTATGGTGAGATGTCCTTACCAACCCTTATTCTCATCATTGTCTTTATTGAACCTTGGGAAATGGCTTACTTTTTGCTAGAATAACAAAGCCTGGTCTAAACACACTCACTGAGCACAGCATTCAGTCCATTTTTAACTTGACAATAATGGCCATGTTTTGTGTTAGTAGTAGCTTACAGCCAAATGGCTAGGCCTGGATCAGCGGGTCCTAGACTTGAAATGGCTGTGGCTGGTGGACTTGCCGCTCCACCTCCGCCACCCATACAGACGGTCCGTACATTGTTCCCTGAGACATGGATTTGGGATCTTGTGGAAGTTGGGTAAGTGCTCTGCACAGTGAGGCTGACCTCAATGGGTGTCCCTGGTTAGATAAAGCTTAAATGCATTTGTAACAACAAACGGTGTTGAAATTAGTCCCTTGGTGGCTTTCTGTTTGAACTCTGACCTCTGTATTCCAGGGAGTCTGGATCAGCAGATGTCCCCCTGACAGTCCCAGACACCATCACCACCTGGGAGACTGAGGTCTTCTGCCTGGCCCCCAGTGGCTTCGGTCTGGCTCCTCTGGTGGAGCTCACGGTCTTCCAGCCCTTCTTCCTGGAGCTCACCCTGCCTTACTCGGTCATCCGGGGAGAGCACTTTGAGCTGAAGGCCACCGTGTTTAATTTCCTCTCCAAGTGCATCATGGTACGATGGTTTCTTGAGTTGTAGTGTTTTTGTCGTACCATGTTATCTTACGACGTGTTCCTCTTTGGCAGGTTTCTGTGACTCCAGCTCTTTCCTCCGACTACACTCTCACACCTGTGCGTGATGTCCAGGACTCCTCGTGCTTGTGTGCCAATGGAAGAAAGACCTTCAGTTGGACAATGGCCCCCTCTGTCCTGGGTTAGTCTTCATTCAACTGTTGAAACGGCAGAATGGATGTCAACCTGAGTTGTGTAACCTGTGCTGTACTGCGTGTAGGGGTTTTGAACGTGTCCGTTAGTGCAGCGGCTGTCCAGTCCCACGCTGAGTGTGGTAACGGGGTTGTGAACGTACCGGAGAGAGGACGCGTTGACACGGTCACACGGAGCCTGCTGGTGAAGGTATGTGGTCTACTGCTGTTAGGTTGCACAGATGGTGTCTGGTGTAACTGCCTCTGAAAAGAATCCCTCTCCTCTCCTCTCCTCCAGGCTGAGGGAACAGAGAAGAGCCACACCTACAACTGGTTGCTGTGTCCTACTGGTCAGTAATGAATCAGCGTTGAATGTTCACGGTGGTTGTGATCATCCTCATTCAGCGCATGTTTGTGTCCACAGGAGAAGCTCTGACAGAGGAGGTGGAAGTACAACTCCCCCAGAATGTGGTGGATGGCTCTGCTAGGATTTCCCTCTCTGTTCTGGGTAAAATAAAGCATTGTGTAGTGGTGGGAAGACAATGCTGATGCTGCTGTTTGCTAAAGAGGACAGTCTAACAGAAGTCCCTTGTTTCTCTGTAGGGGACATCCTGGGTCGGGCCCTCAACAACCTGGATGGACTGTTGCAGATGCCGTATGGTTGTGGGGAGCAGAATATGGCCCTGCTCTCCCCCAATATCTACATCCTGGAGTACCTGCGGAATACAAAGCAGCTCACGCCAGCCATCCTAGACAAGGCCACCAAGTTCCTCACTAGTGGTAGGAGAGTCCCTTAAAATCTGTCTTGATTAGACACCAAATTAGAGGATTTAGTTTTCTATTCCAAACCATTTTAAAGTGTTTCTCCACGGTGTGGTAACGATGGAGCTACATAACAGATGATATCACTGACCCAACACATGGATTCCTACTGAAGTCATTTGATGGTAGAATATTGACACTGTCTCATAGTGCAGGACTCTCCAACCCTGTTTCTGGGGAGTTACTGTCCTGTAGGGTTTCACTCCAACCCTGGTCTAGCTCCCCTTCTAATAATTAGCTGGCTGAATGGGCTAATTACAGCTTGGTTGGAGGGTAGCTCTCCATGAACAGGGTTGGGGAGCCATTTGGGGCTCAACTCTGGGAGTAGAACAACCACTTGGTCACTGTTCATGCTAAAAACCCACCGGCAGGTTACCAAAGGCAGCTGAACTACAAGAATGCTGATGGTGCGTACAGCACGTTTGGACAAGGCTTGGGGAACACCTGGCGAGTACTTGGCTTGTTTTTCACCTACGGATAGGACAGTTGACATGTGATGTCAGGGCTTTTAAATGAATCCAGTTCTTTCTTCAGGCTGACTGCTTTTGTCTTGAGATCCTTTGGCAAAGCCCAGTCTTTCATCTATGTTGACCCGGCAACAATGGAGCAGTCCAAGACTTGGTTGGAACGTCAACAAGGCAAACATGGCTGTTTCAGAACTTTAGGGAAGCTCTTGAACAACAGAATGAAGGTATTTATATTGCTAACAAACTGAAGGATGTTAAATCAACAGGCTAGATGCAGTTAGTATTTTAACATTGTTTTCTAGGGTGGAGTGACGGATGAAGTCACACTGACGGCTTACATCACTGCTTCAATGCTGGAGCTCAACATGTCCGTGTCGGTAAGTAGCTTCACTCCACGTAACCGTTTCTCGCAACTCATTTAGCCTCCTGTATGAAATCTGTGTCTGTCTTACATCAACTGTCATCTAAAGATTGTACAATGAAGTAACTTGTCTGAAAGTAGCCTATGAAATAACAAAGAATGGGCGTTATATAAGCAGATCTGTGCTCCAGCTTGACTCTCTCTAGCCTGGTCCCAGATCTGTTTGTATTGTCTGCTTTCACCTTTATTTTAAGAATCCCACTGAGACCAAGGCCTCTATCAGAGGAGCCCTGCATATACCAAATGCGACGTAATGATCCCATTCCTCAGCAAAAAGCTGTCACTAATCAACAAGTTGAATGGAACCCAGTCCAAACTGATCTGGGACCAGGCTGGCTTGTGTCTTAATGTGCTGCTGTTATTCTGTGCTCCAGGATCCTGTTGTGGACCACAGCTTGTCTTGCCTGAAGAACTCCACCAGTGATATGTCCAACACCTACGCTACTGCTCTGCTGGCCTACACCTTCACCCTGGCAGGTGACATGGAGACACGGGCCCAGCTTCTGCAGCACCTCGACACCATCTCATTTCAAGAGGGTGAGCTATATCCTGGTCCAAGATCTGTTAGTGCTGTCTTGCCTGGATAATGGAGTCTTCCTAAAAGTGCAAACCTTTGTCCAATCAAACAGCCAAAGTTGATTTGGGGAGGTCAGGACTTTGTTTTGTCTAGTCTGTATTAGGACGACTAAGCTAGTCCTTATCCTGAAGTGTGTCTGTGTGCTCCTCAACCCTCAGGGGGTCTCCTGCACTGGTCCCAGTCCTCCTCGGAGACCTCACCCTCCCTGGAGGTGGAGATCAGCTCCTACGTTCTGCTGGCGTCCCTCAGTGCCTCTTCTCGGTCTACCTCTGACCTGGGCTACGCCTCCCGCATCGTCAGGTGGCTGGTGAGGCAGCAGAACGCCTACGGAGGCTTCTCCTCCACACAGGTATACTTCCCAAACACCAGTGGTCTGAAATGGCACCTTGTGCACTAGTACAGGCAGAACTCTGGTGAGGCTCACTTCCACTGGTACAGAGCCTAGAAACCACCACCATCATAATGGATGGAATTGGGCTATAGTCACTTTAGCAACTGTTGAATTTGGAAAAATGAAGCCTTTAAAAACGGTCTTTGTCATTGAAGGTATTGTCCTGTGGTCTGTATGTCTAGGACACCGTGGTGGCCCTCCAGGCCCTGGCTCTCTACTC
Organism: Salmo salar; assembly: GCF_965601325.2. Taxonomy (NCBI): domain Eukaryota; kingdom Metazoa; phylum Chordata; class Actinopteri; order Salmoniformes; family Salmonidae; genus Salmo; species Salmo salar. The sequence continues at coordinate 16,309,353 of NC_138302.1, forward strand.
CACCAGGGTGTTCAGTAGAGGAGGAGCCAGCACAGTGACGGTACGGTCTCCCAGTGGGGAACGGTGCCTCTTCCATGTGAACCAAAACAACAAGCTTCTGTACCAGGAGAGGGCGCTGCAGGACACAGAAGGGAAGTACAGCGTTGAAGTGAAGGGCAGTGCTTGTGCCTCAGTGCAGGTCAGTGAATACACATCTCTGCTCCCAGTCCTGTGGCGCAAGATGCGCTTTAATATACATTACAGGGAAGATGTTTGTATTTGGACAGGATGGTTTCCCTGACTTCCTCTTCTCTATCCCAGGTGGTGCTCCACTACAACGTCCCTACTCCTACCAGAAGCACAACGCTCAGTATCCAGGTGACTCCAGAGGTGGACTGCAACATCAAGTCTTTGAGACCCAGAGTCACGCTGAAGCTCCAGTTTCGGTAAGAGTGAAGGACCCATTTGTATGAATTATTTTAAATGTGTTATCTTGGCGCATGACTTGCAGAATGGGTTTGACCCAAATGAATCAGGGTTATTGACCTTTATGGCTAAAATAATCCAAGCATTTGATTATTAAAAGCAGTTGTCAATCATGTCTTTCTCAGATATCATGGAAAGGAGCTCACCACCAATATGATTGTAGTGGATTTGAAAATGCTCTCTGGGTTTTCCCCAGATCCAGACTCTTTGGGGAGGGTGAGTTGTTGTGGTGTGACCTTTATCCATCGGTGTCCCTTTTTTTTTGTCCATGCAATATCAATGACTTGTCTTCACAGCTGAGGGGTTCAAGTCAAGTGGATCGTGTTGATATCAAAGATGACCATGTGTTAATGTACCTGACAGAGGTGAGGTGGAAACCATTCCCATGGCACTCCATATATAGATTTTGCTGTATAATGAGCAATATGTTTGTTTTTCTCCCAACAGCTGACATCACTATTTCCTTTCCACATCACCCTGGACATCATACAGGAGCTCCCAGTACAGAATCTAAAGCCAGCGGTGGTCAGAATCTATGACTACTACCAGCCAAGTAAGTTGCTCTACTAACCCCTCTTCTGAGGAACATTTGGGCAACTTGTTTTCATTTACTCAGACTAACCTGTCTTACGGTTACAGGTGACCAGGCTGAGACAGAATACGTCTTCCCTTGCAAGTAGGGGTTCCAAGCTGGTGAGCTATTGCTGAGTCATATACTATACATGCAGTATAAATGATTTAGGGAGCCAGTCTTCCTTTAATCTAAATGCTGGTCAGTTTGGTAATGGATTTGCTCCTCGACAGATGGAAGATGACATTGAGGTCACACCTGCAACCCTTGAGACGTCTTTCAAGTGCTGAAATAAAGTTTTTCATTAGAACCCTTTTCTGGAGCATTTTGTTACACTGATGTGATTGGGGTGTCAGTAAACAGAGCAGCTCTCTGGAGGTGTAGTTTCCATCTGTGCTGTTACACAGCTTTGGGTTTTTGTTCCTCAGTCTGTGTCATGGACCCCTGTAGTTGTGAAGGCCTGGTTCTTTTAGTTCTCATCAGGGAATGGGCTCAGGACACATTAGCACTAAATGATATTAACATTTTACAAGGGATTGAGTCCTGGCTATGATCTCCTGAGAAGTTCCGTTCACGACTATCCTACCAACGGGACATCAAACTGTAATATCCTCTGTTTCGCGGAATACACGCTGTGCATATTTGTAAACAGCTGGTGCACGGAATCTAAGGAAGTGTCTAGATTTTGCTCGCCAGAAGTAGTATATTGTAATAATCTGCAGGCCACACTACTTGCCTAGAGTTCTCAGCTATACTTTTGCTGGTTATTTAGCACCACACTCAGCCAGCTGTATAAGCAAACAGGAAACCACTCACCCAGAGGCGGCGCTTGTAGTGGCCGGAGACTTTAATGCAGGGAAACTTAAATCACTTCTATCAACATGTTAAATGTGCAACCAGAGGGAAAATAATTCTAGATCACCTGTACTCCACACACAGAGACGCGTACAAAACTCGCCCTCCATTTGGTAAATCCGACCACAACTCTATCCTCCTGATTCCTGCCTACAAGCACAAATTAAAGCAGGAAGCACCAGTGACTCGGTCTATATAAATGGTCAGATGAAGCAGATGCTAAACTACAGGACTGTTTTGTTATCACAGACTGGAACATGTTCCGGGGTTCTTCCGATGACATTGAGGAGTACATCAGTCACTGGCTTTATCAATAAGTGCATTGAGGACGTCGTCCCCACAGTGACTGTACGTACGTATGTACATACCCCAACCAGAAGCCATGGATTACAGGCAACATTCGCACTGAGCTAAAGGGTAGAGCTGCAGCTTTCAAGGTGCGGGACTCTAACCCGGAAGCTTAAAAGAAATCCCGCTATGCCCTGCGACGAACCGTCAATACAGGGCTAAGATTGAATCGTACTACACCGGCTCCGACGCTCGTCGGATGTGACAGGGCTTGCAAACTATTACAGACTACAAAGGGAAGCACAGCCGCGAGCTGCCCAGTGACACGAGCCTACCAGACGAGCTAAATCACTTCTATGCTGGCTTCGAGGCAAGCAACACTGAGGCATGCATGAGAGCATCAGCTGTTCCGGACGACTGTGTGAGTAAGACCTTTAAACGGGTCAACATTCACAAGGCTGCGGGGCCAGATGGATTACCAGGACGTGTGCTGACCAACTGGCAGGTGTCTTCACTGACATTTTCAACATGTCCCTGATTGAGTCTGTAATACCAACATGCTTCAAGCAGACCACCATAGTCCCTGTGCCCAAGAACAAAGGCAACCTGCCTAAATGACTACAGACCCGTAGCACTCACGTCCGTAGCCATGAAGTGCTTTGAAAGGCTGGTAATGGCTCACAACACCATTATCCTAGACCCACTCCAATTTGCATACCGCCCAAACAGATCCACAGATGATGCAATCTCTATTGCACTCCACACTGCCCTTTCCCACCTGGACAAAAGGAACACCTATGTGAGAATGCTATTCATTGACTACAGCTCAGTGTTCAACACCATAGTACCCTCAAAGCTCATCACTAAGCTAAGGAACCTGGCACTAAACAGCTCCCTCTGCAACTGGATCCTGGACTTCCTGACGGGCCGCCCCCAGGTGGTGAGGGTAGGTAACAACACATCTGCCACGCTGATCCTCAACACTGGAGCTCCCCAGGGGTGCGTGCTCAGTCCCCTCCTGTACACCCACGACTCCAACACCATCATTAAGTTTGCTGATGACACAACAGTGGTAGGCCTGATCACCGTCAACGACGAGACGGCCTATAGGGAGGAGGTCAGAGACCTGGCCGGGTGGTGCCAGAATAACAACCTAAGGAGATAATTGTGGACTACAGGAAAAGGAGCACCGAGCACATTCTCATCGACGGGGCTGTAGTGGAGCAGGTTGAGAGCTTCAAATTCCTTGGTGTCCACATCAACAACAAATTAGAATGGTCCAAACACACCAAGACAGTCGTGAAGAGGGCACGACAAAGCCTATTCCCCCTCAGGAAACTAAAAAGATTTGGCATGGGTCCTGAGATCCTCAAAAGGTTCTACAGCTGCAACATCGAGAGCATCCTGACCGGTTGCATCACTGCCTGGTACGGTAATTGCTCGGCCTCCGACCGCAAGGCACTTCAGATGGTAGTGCGTACGGCCCAGTACATCACTGGGGCAAAGCTGCCTGCCATCCAGGACCTCTACACCAGGCGGTGTCAGAGGAAGGCCCTGAATTTGTCAAAGACCCCAGTCATAGACTGTTCTCTCTACTACCGCATGGCAAGCGGTACCGGAGTGCCAAGTCTAGGACAAAAAGGCTTCTCAACAGTTTTTACCCCCAAGCCATAAGACTCCTCAACAGGTAACCAAATGGTTACCCGGACTATCTGCATTGTGTCCCACCACCCGCCAACCCCTCTTTTTTACGCTACTGCTGCTCTCTGTTCATATATGCATAGTCACTTGTACATACTACCTCAATAAGCCTGACTAACCGGTGTTTGTATATAGCCTTGCTACTCTTATTTTCAAATGTCTTTTTACTGTTTTATTTCTTTACTTACCTACACACACACACTTTTTTTTTGCCGCACTATTGGTTAGAGCCTGTAAGTAAGCATTTCACTGTTGTATTCGGCACACGTGACAAATAAACTTTGATTTGATGAATGGTGTGGCCAAGGCATGGCAAGATGTGGTGGTAAACACCTCACAAATCAATGAGATTAACAGAACTGACGACCCAACAGCTACTATAGAGCCCTACTGACAACACGACTCGCTAAATTCTATGAACACAATGTATGCAAACATACTGGGAGTAAGAGTGTGCTGTGAAAACAGAACTTTAGAAAAGCAGTGATGCTCATGACCTGACAATGGGAAAGAAAATACATTCTGGGTTGACTGCTGTCAAACTAAGCAATCGCTCTACTTTTGACGGCAGTACAACACCAGATGTTTCAGTTCAGAGAAGATTAAACAAGCCCTCTTGATTGGAGATACTCAGGAATTCTTAAACAGTAGTGAACGCAACTATATCACCATGTCTCATGAGCTGAAATAAAAGATCCCAGAAATGTTCCATATGCAAAAAAAAGCTCTGAAATTGTGCACAAATTTGTTTACATCCCTGCTGGTGAGCATTTTTACTTTGCCAAGATAATCCATCCACTTGACAGGTGGGGAATTATCAAGAAGCTGATGACACGTACACTAGAGGTCGACCGATTTTCAAGTTGTCATAACAATCGGCATTGTTGGACGCCGATGACTTTGCACTTGTCGTGTCTTTGGCTATGCCGGATTAAGTGATATGACATGCTAACCTATAAAAATCCTTTCTCTGTAATTAATATTACCTGATTAAGCTAATCATGTAAATGTAATTAACCAGAAAGTCGGGGCACCACGGAAGAACGTTTATAGAGCCGTTATCTTCCGAATAAACTCTTAAAATACTTAGTAATATTTTACATCGATAGCAGTCAATATTAACCCTTATCTTATTTTCAGTCTCATAATGAAAGTTGTAAATTCTTGGCTATCTTCACGAACCCTGGCTAACAAGTTGAATCAGCAATACAAAATTGGGTTTAATTATTTATTTACTAAATACCTAAACTAATCACACAGAATTACAAATACACCGAATACATGATGGCTGGTTACACAAAGGAAAGGGGGTTGGGCTTGAATGAAAGAGCGGGAAGACTTAGGAACAAAGAAACAGCAGCTATGCTATCGTAAATACATTATCTTATGCATTCTAAATTACCGCCCATTTGGAAAAGGAAAATGCAATAAATATTTACTCTGAGCTGCGCTTCGGTAGATTGGTCGTAGATGCTGGCCGGGTTGGCCAACAGATCTTCCTGTCCTCGGAAGAATGTCTCTGGTGGTAAATTGGATACGTGGTGGTATCTTCGTCTGTCTGTTAGACTGGATCCGTCGTCCGTCCTTTCCTAGCCCCCGTCGACAGCGGCCGCTGCTAACTCAACGGCTAGGAAGTATCACTTCTGTAGTGAATAAGCTCAAAGTTCATACCATTCGCCACCAAAGCTCACGCCGAGGTTGGCTTAGTTCTGTACTTGACGTGTGTCCTTCTAACGTAGAGGCTGCAGACCTCACGTACTGGAACGTGTGGTTATCTTTTCGTCAAAGGCTTATATAGTGGAGAGGGGGAAGGATGTGTTTCATCGTTTATAACCCCTGTCTCTTCACAGGGGTGGGCCACTGATCAAGCAGGGCACTTTCCTTATGAAAACCCAATTCTCTCATTTGGAAGCTAAAATTACATTTAATCTCCTAACAAACAATTTCAATATCAAACATTTCAATTGCATAACAATTCCATGTGACTCTGATAACTAGAGGGTGTATACTTTCCCAGGTACAGTTTATGTCGTCCTGTCATCAGTCATAATGTCTCAGATGACAACCGAACTGACATCCATACTCATTACGTTCCAAAGCATATTTCCAACTGGTTTTATTACCAAAATATGGTTCCTTTCCCCATTTGTTTGATGTTCCCAGACTCTCTATATTTAACAGGACAGCAGTCCTTCAGGACAGCAGTACTTCAGTAGGGTCAGAAAGAGAGGGGAAGGGAGAAAGGTATTTATGGGGGGTCATAAACCTTACCCACAGGCCAACGTCATGACACACTCCACGAGGAGACTGCGTGGCAGGCTGACTACCTGTTATGCGAGTGCAGCAAGGAGCCAAGGTGCTAGCTAGCATTAAATGTATCTTATAAAAAATCCATCTAAACATAATCACTAGTTAACTACACATGGTTGATATTACTAGCCTGTCCTGCGTTGCATATAATCGATGCGGTGCCGGTTAATTTATCATTGACTCATAGCCTACTTCGCCAAACGGGTGATTTAACAAGCGCATTTGCGGAAAAAGCACTGTCGTTGCACCAATGTGTACCTAAACATCAATACATAAGTATATATTTTTAAACCTGCATATTTAGTTAATGTTGCCTGCTAACATGAATTTCTTAACTAGGGAAATTGTGCCACTTCTCTTGCGTTATGTGCAACAGAGTCAGGGTATATGCAGCAGTTTGGGCCGTCTGGCTCGTTGCGAACTAATTTGCCAGAATTTTATGTAATTATGATATAACATTGAAGGTTGTGCAATGTAACAGGAATATTTAGACTTACGGATGCCACCCGTTAGATAAAATATGGAACGGTTCCGTATTTCACTGAAAGAATAAAGGTTTTATTTTCGAAATGATAGTTTCCGGATTTGACCATATTAATGACCTAAGGCTCGTATTTCTGTGTTATTATGTTATAATTAAGTCTATGGTTTGATAGAGCAGTCTGATTGAGCGGTGGTAGGCAGCAGCAGCCTCGTAAGCATTCATTCAAACAGCACTTTTCATTCAAACAGCACTTTGTGCGTTTGCCAGCAGCTCTTCGCAATGCTTCAAGCATTGCGCCGTTTATGACTTCAAGCCTATCGACTCCCGAGATTAGGCTGGTGTAACCGATGTGAAATGGCTAGCAGGTTAGCGGGGTGCGCGCTAATAGCGTTTCAAACGTCACTCGCTCTGAGACTTGGAGTAGTTGTTCCCCTTGCTCTGCAAGGGCCGTGGCTTTTGTGGAGCGATGGGTAACGATGCTTCGAGGGTGGCTGTTGTCGACGTGTTCCTGGTTCGAGGAGAGGGACGGAAGCTATACTGTTACACTGGCAATACTAAAGTGCCTACAAGAACAGCCAATAGTCAAAGGTATATGAAATACAAATAGTATAGAGAGAAATAGTCCTATAATAACTGCAACCTAAAACTTCTTACCTGGGAATATTGAAGACTCATGTTAAAAGGAACCACCAGCTTTCATATGTTCTGAGCAAGGAACTTAAACTTTAGCTTTTTTACATGGCACATATTGCACTTTTACTTTCTTCTCTTTTTGCATTATTTAAACCAAATTGAACATGTTTCATTTATTTGAGGCTAAATTGATTTGATGTATTTTATTAAGTTAAAATAAAAGTGTTCATTCAGTATTGTTGTAATTGTCATTAATACAAATAAATAAATAAAACTGCCGATTAATCGGTATCGGCTTTTTTTGGACCCTCCAACAATCGGTATCGGCGTAGAAAAATCATAATCGGTCGACCTCTAATGTACACCTTGTGCTGGGGACAATGAGGCCATTCTAAAATGTGCAGTTTTGTCGCAATGCCACAGCTGTCAAGTTGAGGGCGCGTGCAATTGGCATGCTGACTGCAGAAATGTCCACCAGAGCTGTTGTCAGATAACTGAATCATTTCTCTACCGTTAGCCGCAGCCAATGTCGTTTTAAAGAATTTGCCAGTTCTTCCAACCGGCCTCACGACCACGTGTAACCCTACCAGCCCAGGAACTCCACATCCGGCTCCTTCACCTGCGGGATCGTCTGAGACCAGCCACCCGGACAGCTGATGAAACTGGAGTATTTCTGTCTGTAGTATAGCCTTTTCGTGGGGGAAAATCTAATTCTGATTGTCTGGCTCAGTGGGTGGGCCTATGCCCACCCATGCCTGCGCTCCTGCCCAGTCATATGAACTCCATAGATCAGGGCCTGATTTATTTCAATTGACTGCTTTCCTTATATGAACTGTAACTCAGTAAAATCATTGAAGTTGTTGCATGTTGCGTTATATATTTTTCATCAGTATATTATTAATGGATACACATCAACCCAATTCAGTGGTCACTTAAGGGTGCAATGATAAAGTGCATTCTATCCATAAACTCAGATTAGGACCCTGACAGTCAGTTGGATCCAGTAAAGCAGTGGTCACCAAACCACCCTGTAGTCTCCTGGGGGAACTCAGTGTCTTACACTCACATTGTTAATTCCAAATGGACCTCTGACCCCGACACATCTTAGGCACTCTGGTATATCTGCAAGGATTATGTCAGTGGTATTGTCAGGTCGCTATTTGTTTTGGGAACGAAACATTTAAGCGCCGATAATTGTATGGGACAATATACAAACGTGTTTGAGATCATTTGAAAAATAACATTTTATTGAGTACATTTATTTATTGGTTCAGTTTTGATAAAGATATGAAAATATGAATTGTTTATTAGTTGATGTAAAAATGTAAATGTAACGATTTGAAGGTTATTTTGGGGTGGGGTTGTGAAATTCTAGCAAAATATATGGGGTCCACAGAAATGCGGTCCAAAATTGGTCTCCCCGCTAAAGAAGTTAATACCACTGGACTAGTAGGAGTTACCACCATATTTCTAGTACCGCTCATTTCAAAGCAGTCAAGGGAAGTGACAAGTGCACACTTTGGGAGGAAGGAGAGAGAATTGGGACATGGTCCCTATATCTCTATAGGGATTCTACCCCCTTCTGTCGTATCATGTAGAGTAGGTTTTGGCTTTGGACTTCCTTTTTCTGGGCAGCAGAGGAGGCGAGAGGGCGGTAGCCAAAGATTTCTCTTTGACTGGTGTGGCTGAGGAGGAGGAGGGGGGTGATAACCCCAAACCAGGCTCCAGCTTGACCCTGGAGGTCTTGGGGGAGTGTGGTGAGCGAGGTGACCCAGCTTTAGGCCTCTTGGCTGGGGAGGCTTGGTGGGCGGAGGGGCAGCTGTGCTGGTTCAGACACACGGAGCAGAGAGGATTGACAGGTAGACACACCTGTTGACCAAACCCCACCAGCAACCAGTTGATCTCACTCCATAGATCCCTGTGTCGGGGAAGAGAGAGGAAGATCATCAATCACCATCCCAGTCTTCATCAAAATCATGTCAGACAGAAATCACAAGGCCAAATGTTTTCCTTTCCTGCTGTAAGGGATCTGATTGGTCAGTGACTGGTTAACGAGTGACCTGATGGGTCAGAGGTACAGGAAGTGGTGTTGTCTGGTTACCTTGGTAACCAGTCTTCCAGGGCCTTGCGTGTCTCCTCTGGGTTCTTGGTCCCACCTCTCGTCCATCCGAGCCGGTTGGAGATACGGTGGAAGTGTGTGTCCGCGCCACACACACACACACACACACACACACACACACACACACGCAAAAAGTAGAAGGAAACTATCCCATGAGAAGACGCCCACTATATAATCCAATAGAACTACCACTCTGCACTTGATCAGACCACACCACAAAACAACATGCAGACTAGAGTATGGGATTTGTAGTTCTATATGAGCCATACCTACCTATGCCAGAGACCTGGTGCCAGGCGATGTCCATGGCCAGGTGAGCCATCTTGGGTCCAACTCCAGGTAGTCGTACCAGGCCCTCCACTGTGTTAGGGATGTCCCCTCTAAACTCTCTCTGGAGTATCACTGACATCTGCTTCAGGTACTTCACCTTGGTCTGGAGGAGGGGGGGTAGGAGAGAAGACATGTCAAGGTTTTATTCATACTCATGTTCAAAGGAAGACATGGTGCAGTAAGAGTGTGTCTTCAGAAAGTATTCTCACCCCTTGACTTTTTCCACATGGTACAGCCTGAATTTAAAATGGATTACACTGAGATTTGTTTGGGCCTACCCACAATACCCCATAATGTCAAAGTGGAATAGTTTTTATATATATATATATGTCTTTTTTTTACAAATGAATTACAAATAAAAAGCTGAAATGTCTTGTCAATAAGTATTCAACCTCTTTGTTATGGCAAGCCTAAATAAGTTCAGGAGTAAAAATGTGCTTAACAAGTCACATAAGTTGCATGTACACACTGTGTGCAGTATTGACTGCCTCATCTCTGTTCCCCACACATAGAATTATCTGTAATGTCCCTCAGTCGAGCAGTGAATTTCAAACACAGATTCAACCACAAAAACTAGGGAGGTTTTCCAATGGCTCATAAAGTAGAGCAGATGGGTTGGTAGATGGGTAAAAATAAAAAGCAGATATTGAATATCCCTTTCAACATGGTGAAGTTATTAATTACACTTTGGATGGTGTGTCGATACACCCAGTCACTACAAAGATGCAGGCGTCCTTCCCAACTCAGTTGCCAGTGAGGAAGGAAGCTGCTCAGGGACTTTACCATGAGGCCAATGGTGACTTTAAAACAGTTACAGAGTTGAATGGCTGTGATAGGAGGGGATTGATTCAATTATCTGTCCTGCGTTACCCCGGTGGAAAGAGTGTCCGGGATGCCTCTGGAGCATGAGCCAGGTACCTCTTTCAAAGCCGGCTCAAAAGAAAGTGATGTAGGTCAAATCAAATCAAACTTCATTTGTCACATGCGCCGAATACAACAAGTGTAGACTTTACCGTGAAATGCTTACTTACAAGCCCTTTAACCAACAGTGCAGTTCAAGAAGAAGAAAATATTGACCAAGTAGACTAAAATAAAAAGTAACACAATAAGAATAACAATAACGAGGCTATATACAGGGGGCACCAGTACCGAGCCCACAGGCTAGTTGAGGTAATCAACATGTAGGTGGGAGCGAAGTGACTACCATAGGTAACAAACAAACAGCGAGTTGCAGCAGTGTACAAAATCACGTGGAGTAATGATTTAGGAGTGTTCATATACATAGGCCTAAAAGTGTTTGGTCTTGATAAAAAAAAACATATGTGCTTCAGCTGCCTTCCCAATGTTTGAAAATGCAAACATCTGATGGATAGAAAACATGTTGTAGACCTATGTTCCTGAATTACTGTACGCGCCATGCAGCCTTGTTGACAACATTCGATTCAGTCTAATCGAACTCCCTGGATATCCAGCAGGTGCGAGCGCTTAGTAATTAGGAAAAAAGTGCGGAAGTAGGGATATTTATAGGGACATGACGGACGGGGGATATTTACTTTCGACTGAGTCCACAAACAATCCGCTGTGGTGAGTATGCCTGGGTCACAGGTGCTATAGCAACTTGTGTTGCAATCTTATACCCAAAACAGTTTGAAAACATTTTTTTTGTACTTGCATCTGGTCTTTTACAGGCTATACCAAATGCAATCCGAAAGGGTTTAGCAACAGAATACTTTATCCATGTGCACGCTAGACACACTTTTGCAATCTGTGTTTGGCGGCCAGTTTCTAGACCGAGATATTGTAACTCGGTCTAGAAGTAAAACACTAACCTACATGCAATTGAGCCTTTTTACCGACCTGTGTCTGCAGCCTGGTCTCATGGACTATACGTAACATAGTAAAGGTAAATCTGCCAGACTGAAATCTGTATGAAACGTTAACTTTGGTATTTTTACAGAAGACTGACAGTTACATAAGGCAGAAACTAAAATAGTGGCGGGGTGGGTGTAATAAAACTGACGTATAACATCTGGGGTAATAAGAAACTTCATCTACTTAGCCAACATGCTAACTAACTTTACTCCTAACGTTTAGCCTAGATAATGTTAGCTTTTTGCATGGTTTTTAACCTATCAAAAGAAATGGCTGATGGACATCCACACATGTAATATATCACACTTGCGTATGAAATGGTCTGAGACCAGGTTGGTGCCTGTTTGGGGTTGCTTCGCCCTGTCTGGTAGTATGTCAGTGGGTGGATGCTTCTGATATGGTTTACAGTGCCCAGGAAAGAATTTAAAATCCAATTGTTATGTCTCTCACCCCCTTCCCTGTAGAATTGTATTTTATTAGCCAACCCTTAACCTAATTCTCCTACATTAATGATCCTATCCTGCTGTGTAAGTTCTAACCTTATAGGTAAAGTCAATTGAAAATCTGACAACCTGTATACAGTGGGTCATAACAGACTTGGTGGTTTATTTTTCTCCTTTAGTCATGGTTCTTCCTGGGCTTGAGGTTTGGAGATGGATACTCTTTGCCTGCATTCACTGGCTTTGTGTCTGTCAAGAGACTCCAAGACCGTAAGTCAATCTGCAGTCACAAGTTAGAATTTAATGGTCAGACTTGCTTGTCTCGGTTTAATGTTCTGTCAGCAGATTTCGAGCAATTTTTAATCTACCCTTTCTGCAGGTCTTTATCCTCCTGTGTATTTCACCTGGCTTTGTGTTTAGAGGTATCCTGTCATTGGGTACTGATTTTCCCGTTGCCGGGTGTGTTCTCTGTAGGGTTTACATGGTAGCCATTCCTGCAGTGATCCAGGCAGGCTCAGAGGCCAAGCTTTGTGCCAGCCTTCTGCAGCCCAACGAGACCCTGGTCATGACCATATCGCTGATAGCCGACGGGCAGAACAAAAGACTTCTCCACGAGACTTCTGACCAAGAGTTTCACCGCTGTTTCCAGTTTCAGGTCAGCCCAGCATTGGTGGACATCTAGAGCCATTCCAATAAGAGTGTAATGTACTTCTCAGCTTTGCTGCATCGCTTAGGTTCTTTGTGCAACGCCAGCTTATTTTATGGGAAATGTCAATGTGGTGGCCTACCAGAACTTTTCTTCAGATTCAGGTTTTGATTGCATGCTAGTATATACTATCGAGACAATTGATATGTAACTTAAAGTACGCTGAGTGCATAATGTGATCCCTGCAGGAGTTACCAGCTGGGCCACACGGCACCACATTTTAATGTCCTATGTTATCGGTCCGTTAGTTCACCGGTGTTGCCCTGTCTCGGTCTCTGACAGGCCCCTCATGTGAAGAGCGACGAAGTGCAGAACTTTAAGGTGGAGGTTCGAGGGGTAACATTTCTATCAACAGAGGAGAGAAGGGTCATGATCAAACCCTACGGCCCCATGACGTTCATCCAAACGGACAAACCAATCTACAACCCAGGACAAACGGGTAACGTTAGAGCCAGTACACCTTCAGTCTGGTTGCTGAGAAACAATTGGGTGATGGTTTACTCCAGGGCTTTGAACTTTTTGGGCCCCTGACCCCATTTTGATATCAGTCTTCCACGACCCCACCATGTTCCCTTTGTTTATTTGAGGCTATAACTGTATTAGAATGAAGTATTGTTTGAAATGCATCAGGCAATAATTGTGTAGAAAAGAACACTATCATTGCCGGCAATGCTCTTCCCCCAGTCTGGTCCTGTCCACTCTGTTCTAACGAGTCATGCGTGGTTTATGAGGATTGTAGAGGGAAACGATAGACATCTGAAGAGCCTCGTTGTTCAGGAATGTGGTGCAGATGCATTAAATCCACTGGGTTCACTCAGGATATGTACACTGGAATCAGGATGGAAATCCTCAACCAGTATTTCTGGGAATTTTGAGAAAGTTGTCTGAAATGATGCTTCTAATATTGTGTTTGTCTACAGTGCATTTTAGAGTCGTCACCTTGGATACCAATTTTAGCCCTGTCAATCAGCTGGTGAGTTGAAAATATACAATAGTATTTTAGTTCAGTCTCTACTGTTTCAGACCAAAATACAGAAGTGTCACAATACTGTGATGGCCATAGCAATCTGGTATTATGTAACACTATGTACAGCAATCAGCCAGCCAGGACATGGGGTTTCCATTCATGTAGGTCAGAATGGGATCATCTCTTCCTGAGATTGAATTGCCATTCCCAGTGCAAATGCTACATGTGATGTTTACGTTAAGCGACCAAGCCAATCACCTGTCTAGTTCCTGTAGTTGTGGACAGTTATGCTACTCTGCTGTTTAATGAAACATGAACCCATCTCTTGTCTTTGCCCTTCACAGTACAACATTGTGGAACTTGAGGTAAGATCCTTGTTAGTTTAACTTTATGTTGACTGTCAGTGTAACTACTGCAAGATTATGACTCCCCCAGCTAGCTAGGTCCTCATTTCCACCTACTGTAGAACGTAGCCAAATACTTCCAGTCAGCTTTGTGTGATCTGGGCCCCCTTCAGTAAATGCATGTTGCAGATAGAAATGTCATGAATAGAGCTGACTCCTTGTCCTGCTGAACGTTCCCCTTCCTATGAACCAACAGGATGTTAATCACAACCGGATTGGACAGTGGGTCAACACTACATCCAGTGGCAACATTCTGCAACTTTCTCACCCCCTGAACTCTGAAGCACCTGTAGGATCCTATACTATTGTAGTGTGGATTGGTGAAGAGAAAATCTACCACAACTTCAAGGTAGAAAAGTATGGTAGGTTGAGTTTCTCTTTCATGCTAGGTAATGTTGAATGGATGCATCACAATCCTGGAACGTTCTAGAGTTGACTGCTGTTGTTTTTCTCTGTAGTTTTGCCCAAGTTTGAGATCCAGATGAACCTCACTGACAAGATCAGCGTTGTTCAAGAAGAGTATGAAGTGAAAGTGTGTGCAGAGTGAGTAAACACTATTGGTGATTTGCAATGTATTGTAGTTAGTCCACTAAATGTCATTACGCTAATGCAGACCTGGGTTGAAATACTATTAGAAGTGTTTCATTTACATTTCAAAGTAAGGATTTGGATCTTAAATACAAGTAAATCACATTTTATTGGTCACGTGCAGCAATTTGACAAATGCTTAATACACACATCTAAGGAATGGAATTAAGAATACAGTATATACATATGAGATGAGTAATGCAAGGTATGTCAGCATTATTAGTGACTAGTATTCCAATGATTTCAAGTCTGTAGGCAGCAGCCTCTGCTAGTACTGTAGCTTCATGTGGAAATGCACTTAATAAAAATATCTGCATTAATGAGCCATGCTAATTGAAGACCTATAGTGCTGCTACAATCCCTGAGATTTGTTAGTGGCATTAACATGAACAGCTGGTTCTTGGTTCTCAGATTAGGATCAGGTCCCACCCTGACATGTGACCTTGTTCATTATGATCTCTAGTTAAAACTGATCCCATTCTGAGGCTCTATGAAGACAGGTCCAGATTCATTGACCATGTTAAACATGTGACTTAAAGCCTGCAGGAATGCACAAGCCTTTAGGTTTTTAATATGGTAACTGGATGGAGGAAATTGACACTCGTCTTGTTGTGAATTGAAATCAGATACACGTATGGGCAGCCTGTACCTGGTAAAGCAGGGGTGAAGTTGTGCCGACCCTTGGTGGACAATGCAGTGATACCAATAACAATTGATGAGAGAAATCCACAAGGAGTTCCTGATTACACACCTCCATGCCACGAAGAGTCAATAGAGGTTTGTATGCTTTCCTCTAGCTAGTAGTGCTGTATTTACCAACAGATTACATTTGAATGGGGTTCTGCTTGCTTTTCCTAGATGGACAATACTGGCTGTGCTTCTTATGCCTTCAACATGGCAATTTTCACAAAGAATGCAGGAGAGAAATTGCTGAGAGACGTGTTTAGTTTCCATGCAGAAGTTCAGGAGGAGGGGACAGGCAAGTCCTCTATCACAATCATTATGATTGACTCAATACAAACCCTTCATTTCACTTCAGCTGATGGCGATGTAACTATTGCCTGTTTCATTAGATCAGGGTTTCCCTAACTGTCCTGGGGCCCCCCTGGGTTCACGTTTTGGTTTTTGTCCGAGCGCTACACGGCTGACTCAAATAACCATCTCCTAATGTAGTTTTGATGATTTGAATCAGCTGTTGTGCTGGGCAAGAAACTGAGGTGGGTCCAGGACTGAGTTTGGGTTACTCTGCGTTGGCTCAAGGTTGGTAAGAAAGAGCTTTTTGACCTTTGGTTTTATATAATGCTGTTTTAATATTCTGCAATTCAGTTACCATCCTATTATTTGTTTTCATTTGACAGGTATTACACTGTCAGAGGAAAAAAATGTAGAGCTCTCCTATGTGATTGGAGAATTCACATTTGTTGACACACCCCAAATCTATGAGCATGGATCAATTATCGAAGGCAAGGTAAGTCCAAATGGTGTTCCTGTTGACTTGTGGATGCTTTTTGCTTGTCCTGAAGTACCAGTATGTGGTGTCACTTCATTCATACCTTTTCCTCAGATAAATGCTGTTCGATTTAACAACACACCCATCTCTGACATGTTAGTCTACCTGTTTGAGGAGAAAGGCTGGTCCTCATATCTACGACTACAGAACCTAACCACGGACAGTCGTGGTATTGCCAGGTTCTCCGTCAACACAACCAGTATGCCCAGAGAGAATATTAACCTCGTAGTAAGTAAGATTCCTTGTCGGTTTGAGAGACTTTATACTCCATGCCAGCGTTTCCCCAACTGTCCTGGAGACCGTGAGGGGTGCGTGTTTAGTTTGTTGCCCTACACAGCTGACTTCAAATAATGAACTCTTCATCAAGATTTGAATCAGCTGTGTAGTGTTAGGGGGGGAACCAAAACGTGCACCGCTTGGGGTCCCCAGGACAGTTGGGAAACGCTGCCCTAAGGCCATGACCCTAACATGCTGTGACCTAGGTGGATGTGTTATTATATTGCTTCCTGTTATCCTCTCAGATCCCCCACTGTATATAGGACGGTGTCTAGGGGTAGATTTAGGATTGGGCCTTTTGTTCCTTTCCAGGTGAGTGACACCCCACAAGTGGAGTACCCAGGATACAGGGTCCCCTATTTCAACAGAGGGCAACACGTCCTCTCACTGATCCAGCCCGCTGCCCCAGACAGTAAACCGTCCAGCTCCCTGGCTATTCAGAAGATGGAGGAACCACTGGCATGTGGGCAGGCAGTGTCAATCACCATCCGCTATGCCATCGTAGGGGAGACTGTCCCAAAGGGCTCTGTGGATGTCCTCTACCTGGTGAGTAGAACCAGGAACAACCTGCAAACCCATGGTGCCTCTCAAATAGCACCATATTTCCAGGATGATTTCAGACATTGCCCCAGCCACACTTTCAAAGGAAGGATGTTCCTATACTGCTAATCAACCACGGTAACCCAACCTAGCTAATGTATAAACAATACATTTAGCAAATTCGTAACATGTATGAAATGGACATCCACTAATGAATACATACGAAACGTAACGTATCCTACTAATTGGAGTCCTGGATTTGTTTACCATGTTACGTCTACCCCATGAGTCCAGGTTGCAACGTCTCCTCTCTGAGTTGCTGAGAACTGTTCCCTTTCCCTCCAGGCCTTATCCAGAGGGGTCATAGTTCAGCATGGACACATCAATGTTACTGTGCAGCAGGACAGTCCTGGTGAGTGTTTCATTAAGTGATTCTGACCGTTCTGGAAGGTTCTTGATGACAGTGACCTGCTCTTGCGTTGCAGTAGCTGAGGGTGACGTCACCTTGACGTTGGCAGTGGTTCCAGAGATGGCACCGGTGGTTCAGCTCCTGGTGTACAGTATGCTACCCAGTGAGACTGTCATCGCCCACAGCATGAACTTCCCCACTGAGAAATGCTTCAGGAACAAGGTGTGTGCATGAGTCTGTCATTGTTGCCACTTTATGAAAGGTGTCCAGTATTTCCATGCAGACTGTATCATACCTGGAGTAATGGTATCTGATGTGTATGCCAGGTGTTGGTGGCGTTCTCGCCCTCCAACGCTGTCCCAGGGGAGGAGAACACCCTGCATCTCTCGGCCCAGCCCGGTTCCCTCTGTGGCCTCAGTGCTGTGGACCAGAGTGTTGGCATCATGGAGCCAGGGAAGAGGCTGGATGCTGACAAGGTAACG
Source organism: Salmo salar (assembly GCF_965601325.2). Lineage (NCBI taxonomy): Eukaryota > Metazoa > Chordata > Actinopteri > Salmoniformes > Salmonidae > Salmo > Salmo salar. The sequence goes on from NC_138302.1 coordinate 16,327,303, forward strand.
GAGCTCACTGAAGTGAACAACAGTGGTACCACCATACCTACAGTTTTGGTGGTGCTGGGAATACAACCAGTGACTACAGCAGACATGGAGTGGATCTGGTTATTTGGGGAGCTTTTATCAAATGTAATGAGACTGGTTCTCTGGCTTGAGGCCTGCTTTCTATTGACTCTCGGTAACTGGAAAGCACCTCTGGGTTGATAGGACAACTTTCTAAAAGTTTAGCAATGGAAAACCAAAATTGAGTGTCCTGTTTGGTCCCCAATGAACAAGAGAATTTCAAGCCTCCCTTTTGTCCCATTCCAGATATTTGATTTGTTACCAGTCAAGGAGACGACCTATATTCCCTACGAGCTCGAAGATCCAGTAGCATGTTTACGTGTTAGACCAAGGAGATCCATAATGCCATACCCATATGGACCGTCTGAGGAGACAAATGATCCTTATGCAGTTTTTCAGGTAAATATTTCTGCCCTGTTTTCTCAACTTGAAGAATCAGCCCCCATACTGTTATTCTTAATAGAATGACAAATGGACATTTATTAATAATGAGTTGTTTCTGAGATTTCTAGACACTGGGACTGAAGCTAGCGACTAACCTGGATATAAGAGTACCTTCCTGCCTCAGTTACCAGGGGAACCAGTACTATCGCTCCTATGGTGAGATGTCCTTACCAACCCTTATTCTCATCATTGTCTTTATTGAACCTTGGGAAATGGCTTACTTTTTGCTAGAATAACAAAGCCTGGTCTAAACACACTCACTGAGCACAGCATTCAGTCCATTTTTAACTTGACAATAATGGCCATGTTTTGTGTTAGTAGTAGCTTACAGCCAAATGGCTAGGCCTGGATCAGCGGGTCCTAGACTTGAAATGGCTGTGGCTGGTGGACTTGCCGCTCCACCTCCGCCACCCATACAGACGGTCCGTACATTGTTCCCTGAGACATGGATTTGGGATCTTGTGGAAGTTGGGTAAGTGCTCTGCACAGTGAGGCTGACCTCAATGGGTGTCCCTGGTTAGATAAAGCTTAAATGCATTTGTAACAACAAACGGTGTTGAAATTAGTCCCTTGGTGGCTTTCTGTTTGAACTCTGACCTCTGTATTCCAGGGAGTCTGGATCAGCAGATGTCCCCCTGACAGTCCCAGACACCATCACCACCTGGGAGACTGAGGTCTTCTGCCTGGCCCCCAGTGGCTTCGGTCTGGCTCCTCTGGTGGAGCTCACGGTCTTCCAGCCCTTCTTCCTGGAGCTCACCCTGCCTTACTCGGTCATCCGGGGAGAGCACTTTGAGCTGAAGGCCACCGTGTTTAATTACCTCTCCAAGTGCATCATGGTACGATGGTTTCTTGAGTTGTAGTGTTTTTGTCGTACCATGTTATCTTACGACGTGTTCCTCTTTGGCAGGTTTCTGTGACTCCAGCTCTTTCCTCCGACTACACTCTCACACCTGTGCGTGATGTCCAGGACTCCTCGTGCTTGTGTGCCAATGGAAGAAAGACCTTCAGTTGGACAATGGCCCCCTCTGTCCTGGGTTAGTCTTCATTCAACTGTTGAAACGGCAGAATGGATGTCAACCTGAGTTGTGTAACCTGTGCTGTACTGCGTGTAGGGGTTTTGAACGTGTCCGTTAGTGCAGCGGCTGTCCAGTCCCACGCTGAGTGTGGTAACGGGGTTGTGAACGTACCGGAGAGAGGACGCGTTGACACGGTCACACGGAGCCTGCTGGTGAAGGTATGTGGTCTACTGCTGTTAGGTTGCACAGATGGTGTCTGGTGTAACTGCCTCTGAAAAGAATCCCTCTCCTCTCCTCTCCTCCAGGCTGAGGGAACAGAGAAGAGCCACACCTACAACTGGTTGCTGTGTCCTACTGGTCAGTAATGAATCAGCGTTGAATGTTCACGGTGGTTGTGATCATCCTCATTCAGCGCATGTTTGTGTCCACAGGAGAAGCTCTGACAGAGGAGGTGGAAGTACAACTCCCCCAGAATGTGGTGGATGGCTCTGCTAGGATTTCCCTCTCTGTTCTGGGTAAAATAAAGCATTGTGTAGTGGTGGGAAGACAACGCTGCTGCTGTTTGCTAAAGAGGACAGTCTAACAGAAGTCCCTTGTTTCTCTGTAGGGGACATCCTGGGTCGGGCCCTCAACAACCTGGATGGACTGTTGCAGATGCCGTATGGTTGTGGGGAGCAGAATATGGCCCTGCTCTCCCCCAATATCTACATCCTGGAGTACCTGCGGAATACAAAGCAGCTCACGCCAGCCATCCTAGACAAGGCCACCAAGTTCCTCACTAGTGGTAGGAGAGTCCCTTAAAATCTGTCTTGATTAGACACCAAATTAGAGGATTTAGTTTTCTATTCCAAACCATTTTAAAGTGTTTCTCCACGGTGTGGTAACGATGGAGCTACATAACAGATGATATCACTGACCCAACACATGGATTCCTACTGAAGTCATTTGATGGTAGAATATTGACACTGTCTCATAGTGCAGGACTCTCCAACCCTGTTTCTGGGGAGTTACTGTCCTGTAGGGTTTCACTCCAACCCTGGTCTAGCTCCCCTTCTAATAATTAGCTGGCTGAATGGGCTAATTACAGCTTGGTTGGAGGGTAGCTCTCCATGAACAGGGTTGGGGAGCCATTTGGGGCTCAACTCTGGGAGTAGAACAACCACTTGGTCACTGTTCATGCTAAAAACCCACCGGCAGGTTACCAAAGGCAGCTGAACTACAAGAATGCTGATGGTGCGTACAGCACGTTTGGACAAGGCTTGGGGAACACCTGGCGAGTACTTGGCTTGTTTTTCACCTACGGATAGGACAGTTGACATGTGATGTCAGGGCTTTTAAATGAATCCAGTTCTTTCTTCAGGCTGACTGCTTTTGTCTTGAGATCCTTTGGCAAAGCCCAGTCTTTCATCTATGTTGACCCGGCAACAATGGAGCAGTCCAAGACTTGGTTGGAACGTCAACAAGGCAAACATGGCTGTTTCAGAACTTTAGGGAAGCTCTTGAACAACAGAATGAAGGTATTTATATTGCTAACAAACTGAAGGATGTTAAATCAACAGGCTAGATGCAGTTAGTATTTTAACATTGTTTTCTAGGGTGGAGTGACGGATGAAGTCACACTGACGGCTTACATCACTGCTTCAATGCTGGAGCTCAACATGTCCGTGTCGGTAAGTAGCTTCACTCCACGTAACCGTTTCTCGCAACTCATTTAGCCTCCTGTATGAAATCTGTGTCTGTCTTACATCAACTGTCATCTAAAGATTGTACAATGAAGTAACTTGTCTGAAAGTAGCCTATGAAATAACAAAGAATGGGCGTTATATAAGCAGATCTGTGCTCCAGCTTGACTCTCTCTAGCCTGGTCCCAGATCTGTTTGTATTGTCTGCTTTCACCTTTATTTTAAGAATCCCACTGAGACCAAGGCCTCTATCAGAGGAGCCCTGCATATACCAAATGCGACGTAACGATCCCATTCCTCAGCAAAAAGCTGTCACTAATCAACAAGTTGAATGGAACCCAGTCCAAACTGATCTGGGACCAGGCTGGCTTGTGTCTTAATGTGCTGCTGTTATTCTGTGCTCCAGGATCCTGTTGTGGACCACAGCTTGTCTTGCCTGAAGAACTCCACCAGTGATATGTCCAACACCTACGCTACTGCTCTGCTGGCCTACACCTTCACCCTGGCAGGTGACATGGAGACACGGGCCCAGCTTCTGCAGCACCTCGACACCATCTCATTTCAAGAGGGTGAGCTATATCCTGGTCCAAGATCTGTTAGTGCTGTCTTGCCTGGATAATGGAGTCTTCCTAAAAGTGCAAACCTTTGTCCAATCAAACAGCCAAAGTTGATTTGGGGAGGTCAGGACTTTGTTTTGTCTAGTCTGTATTAGGACGACTAAGCTAGTCCTTATCCTGAAGTGTGTGTGTGTGTGTGCTCCTCAACCCTCAGGGGGTCTCCTGCACTGGTCCCAGTCCTCCTCGGAGACCTCACCCTCCCTGGAGGTGGAGATCAGCTCCTACGTTCTGCTGGCGTCCCTCAGTGCCTCTTCTCGGTCTACCTCTGACCTGGGCTACGCCTCCCGCATCGTCAGGTGGCTGGTGAGGCAGCAGAACGCCTACGGAGGCTTCTCCTCCACACAGGTATACTTCCCAAACACCAGTGGTCTGAAATGGCACCTTGTGCACTAGTACAGGCAGAACTCTGGTGAGGCTCACTTCCACTGGTACAGAGCCTAGAAACCACCACCATCATAATGGATGGAATTGGGCTATAGTCACTTTAGCAACTGTTGAATTTGGAAAAATGAACCCTTTAAAAACGGTCTTTGTCATTGAAGGTATTGTCCTGTGGTCTGTATGTCTAGGACACCGTGGTGGCCCTCCAGGCCCTGGCTCTCTACTCCACCAGGGTGTTCAGTAGAGGAGGAGCCAGCACAGTGACGGTACGGTCTCCCAGTGGGGAACGGTGCCTCTTCCATGTGAACCAAAACAACAAGCTTCTGTACCAGGAGAGGGCGCTGCAGGACACAGAAGGGAAGTACAGCGTTGAAGTGAAGGGCAGTGCTTGTGCCTCAGTGCAGGTCAGTGAATACACATCTCTGCTCCCAGTCCTGTGGCGCAAGATGCGCTTTAATATACATTACAGGGAAGATGTTTGTATTTGGACAGGATGGTTTCCCTGACTTCCTCTTCTCTATCCCAGGTGGTGCTCCACTACAACGTCCCTACTCCTACCAGAAGCACAACGCTCAGTATCCAGGTGACTCCAGAGGTGGCCTGCAACATCAAGTCTTTGAGACCCAGAGTCACGCTGAAGCTCCAGTTTCGGTAAGAGTGAAGGACCCATTTGTATGAATTATTTTAAATGTGTTATCTTGGCGCATGACTTGCAGAATGGGTTTGACCCAAATGAATCAGGGTTATTGACCTTTATGGCTAAAATAATCCAAGCATTTGATTATTAAAAGCAGTTGTCAATCATGTCTTTCTCAGATATCATGGAAAGGAGCTCACCACCAATATGATTGTAGTGGATTTGAAAATGCTCTCTGGGTTTTCCCCAGATCCAGACTCTTTGGGGAGGGTGAGTTGTTGTGGTGTGACCTTTATCCATCGGTGTCCCTTTTTTTTTGTCCATGCAATATCAATGACTTGTCTTCACAGCTGAGGGGTTCAAGTCAAGTGGATCGTGTTGATATCAAAGATGACCATGTGTTAATGTACCTGACAGAGGTGAGGTGGAAACCATTCCCATGGCACTCCATATATAGATTTTGCTGTATAATGAGCAATATGTTTGTTTTTCTCCCAACAGCTGACATCACTATTTCCTTTCCACATCACCCTGGACATCATACAGGAGCTCCCAGTACAGAATCTAAAGCCAGCGGTGGTCAGAATCTATGACTACTACCAGCCAAGTAAGTTGCTCTACTAACCCCTCTTCTGAGGAACATTTGGGCAACTTGTTTTCATTTACTCAGACTAACCTGTCTTACGGTTACAGGTGACCAGGCTGAGACAGAATACGTCTTCCCTTGCAAGTCGGGGTTCCAAGCTGGTGAGCTATTGCTGAGTCATATACTATACATGCAGTATAAATGATTTAGGGAGCCAGTCTTCCTTTAATCTAAATGCTGGTCAGTTTGGTAATGGATTTGCTCCTCGACAGATGGAAGATGACATTGAGGTCACACCTGCAACCCTTGAGACGTCTTTCAAGTGCTGAAATAAAGTTTTTCATTAGAACCCTTTTCTGGAGCATTTTGTTACACTGATGTGATTGGGGTGTCAGTAAACAGAGCAGCTCTCTGGAGGTGTAGTTTCCATCTGTGCTGTTACACAGCTTTGGGTTTTTGTTCCTCAGTCTGTGTCATGGACCCCTGTAGTTGTGAAGGCCTGGTTCTTTTAGTTCTCATCAGGGAATGGGCTCAGGACACATTAGCACTAAATGATATTAACATTTTACAAGGGATTGAGTCCTGGCTATGATCTCCTGAGAAGTTCCGTTCACGAATATCCTACCAACGGGACATCAAACTGTAATATCCTCTGTTTCGCGGAATACACGCTGTGCATATTTGTAAACAGCTGGTGCACGGAATCTAAGGAAGTGTCTAGATTTTGCTCGCCAGAAGTAGTATATTGTAATAATCTGCAGGCCACACTACTTGCCTAGAGTTCTCAGCTATACTTTTGCTGGTTATTTAGCACCACACTCAGCCAGCTGTATAAGCAAACAGGAAACCACTCACCCAGAGGCGGCGCTTGTAGTGGCCGGAGACTTTAATGCAGGGAAACTTAAATCACTTCTATCAACATGTTAAATGTGCAACCAGAGGGAAAATAATTCTAGATCACCTGTACTCCACACACAGAGACGCGTACAAAACTCGCCCTCCATTTGGTAAATCCGACCACAACTCTATCCTCCTGATTCCTGCCTACAAGCACAAATTAAAGCAGGAAGCACCAGTGACTCGGTCTATATAAATGGTCAGATGAAGCAGATGCTAAACTACAGGACTGTTTTGTTATCACAGACTGGAACATGTTCCGGGGTTCTTCCGATGACATTGAGGAGTACATCAGTCACTGGCTTTATCAATAAGTGCATTGAGGACGTCGTCCCCACAGTGACTGTACGTACGTACGTACATACCCCAACCAGAAGCCATGGATTACAGGCAACATTCGCACTGAGCTAAAGGGTAGAGCTGCAGCTTTCAAGGTGCGGGACTCTAACCCGGAAGCTTAAAAGAAATCCCGCTATGCCCTGCGACGAACCGTCAATACAGGGCTAAGATTGAATCGTACTACACCGGCTCCGACGCTCGTCGGATGTGACAGGGCTTGCAAACTATTACAGACTACAAAGGGAAGCACAGCCGCGAGCTGCCCAGTGACACGAGCCTACCAGACGAGCTAAATCACTTCTATGCTGGCTTCGAGGCAAGCAACACTGAGGCATGCATGAGAGCATCAGCTGTTCCGGACGACTGTGTGAGTAAGACCTTTAAACGGGTCAACATTCACAAGGCTGCGGGGCCAGATGGATTACCAGGACGTGTGCTGACCAACTGGCAGGTGTCTTCACTGACATTTTCAACATGTCCCTGATTGAGTCTGTAATACCAACATGCTTCAAGCAGACCACCATAGTCCCTGTGCCCAAGAACAAAGGCAACCTGCCTAAATGACTACAGACCCGTAGCACTCACGTCCGTAGCCATGAAGTGCTTTGAAAGGCTGGTAATGGCTCACAACACCATTATCCTAGACCCACTCCAATTTGCATACCGCCCAAACAGATCCACAGATGATGCAATCTCTATTGCACTCCACACTGCCCTTTCCCACCTGGACAAAAGGAACACCTATGTGAGAATGCTATTCATTGACTACAGCTCAGTGTTCAACACCATAGTACCCTCAAAGCTCATCACTAAGCTAAGGAACCTGGCACTAAACAGCTCCCTCTGCAACTGGATCCTGGACTTCCTGACGGGCCGCCCCCAGGTGGTGAGGGTAGGTAACAACACATCTGCCACGCTGATCCTCAACACTGGAGCTCCCCAGGGGTGCGTGCTCAGTCCCCTCCTGTACACCCACGACTCCAACACCATTAAGTTTGCTGATGACACAACAGTGGTAGGCCTGATCACCGTCAACGACGAGACGGCCTATAGGGAGGAGGTCAGAGACCTGGCCGGGTGGTGCCAGAATAACAACCTATCCCTCAATGTAACCAAGCCTAAGGAGATAATTGTGGACTACAGGAAAAGGAGCACCGAGCACATCCCCATTCTCATCGACGGGGCTGTAGTGGAGCAGGTTGAGAGCTTCAAATTCCTTGGTGTCCACATCAACAACAAATTAGAATGGTCCAAACACACCGAGACAGTCGTGAAGAGGGCACGACAAAGCCTATTCCCCCTCAGGAAAGTAAAAAGATTTGGCATGGGTCCTGAGATCCTCAAAAGGTTCTACAGCTGCAACATCGAGAGCATCCTGACCGGTTGCATCACTGCCTGGTACGGTAATTTCTCGGCCTCCGACCGCAAGGCACTTCAGATGGTAGTGCGTACGGCCCAGTACATCACTGGGGCAAAGCTGCCTGCCATCCAGGACCTCTACACCAGGCGGTGTCAGAGGAAGGCCCTGAATTTGTCAAAGACCCCAGTCATAGACTGTTCTCTCTACTACCGCATGGCAAGCGGTACCGGAGTGCCAAGTCTAGGACAAAAAGGCTTCTCAACAGTTTTTACCCCCAAGCCATAAGACTCCTCAACAGGTAACCAAATGGTTACCCGGACTATCTGCATTGTGTCCCACCACCCGCCAACCCCTCTTTTTACGCTACTGCTGCTCTCTGTTCATATATGCATAGTCACTTGTACATACTACCTCAATAAGCCTGACTAACCGGTGTTTGTATATAGCCTTGCTACTCTTATTTTCAAATGTCTTTTTACTGTTTTATTTCTTTACTTACCTACACGCACACTTTTTTTTTGCCGCACTATTGGTTAGAGCCTGTAAGTAAGCATTTCACTGTTGTATTCGGCACACGTGACAAATAAACTTTGATTTGATGAATGGTGTGGCCAAGGCATGGCAAGATGTGGTGGTAAACACCTCACAAATCAATGAGATTAACAGAACTGACGACCCAACAGCTACTATAGAGCCCTACTGACAACACGACTCGCTAAATTCTATGAACACAATGTATGCAAACATACTGGGAGTAAGAGTGTGCTGTGAAAACAGAACTTTAGAAAAGCAGTGATGCTCATGACCTGACAATGGGAAAGAAAATACATTCTGGGTTGACTGCTGTCAAACTAAGCAATCGCTCTACTTTTGACGGCAGTACAACACCAGATGTTTCAGTTCAGAGAAGATTAAACAAGCCCTCTTGATTGGAGATACTCAGGAATTCTTAAACAGTAGTGAACGCAACTATATCCCCATGTCTCATGAGCTGAAATAAAAGATCCCAGAAATGTTCCATATGCAAAAAAAAGCTCTGAAATTGTGCGGAAATGTGTTTACATCCCTGCTGGTGAGCATTTTTACTTTGCCAAGATAATCCATCCACTTGACAGGTGGGGAATTATCAAGAAGCTGATGACACGTACACTAGAGGTCGACCGATTTTCAAGTTGTCATAACAATCGGCATTGTTGGACGCCGATGACTTTGCACTTGTCGTGTCTTTGGCTATGCCGGATTAAGTGATATGACATGCTAACCTATAAAAATCCTTTCTCTGTAATTAATATTACCTGATTAAGCTAATCATGTAAATGTAATTAACCAGAAAGTCGGGGCACCACGGAAGAACGTTTATAGAGCCGTTATCTTCCGAATAAACTCTTAAAATACTTAGTCATATTTTACATCGATAGCAGTCAATATTAACCCTCATCTTATTTTCAGTCTCATAATGAAAGTTGTAAATTCTTGGCTATCTTCACGAACCCTGGCTAACAAGTTGAATCAGCAATACAAAATTGGGTTTAATTATTTATTTACTAAATACCTAAACTAATCACACAGAATTACAAATACACCGAATACATGATGGCTGGTTACACAAAGGAAAGGGGGTTGGGCTTGAATGAAAGAGCGGGAAGACTTAGGAACGAAGAAACAGCAGCTATGCTATCGTAAATACATTATCTTATGCATTCTAAATTACCGCCCATTTGGAAAAGGAAAATGCAATAAATATTTACTCTGAGCTGCGCTTCGGTAGATTGGTCGTAGATGCTGGCCGGGTTGGCCAACAGATCTTCCTGTCCTCGGAAGAATGTCTCTGGTGGTAAATTGGATACGTGGTGGTATCTTCGTCTGTCTGTTAGACTGGATCCGTCGTCCGTCCTTTCCTAGCCCCCGTCGACAGCGGCCGCTGCTAACTCAACGGCTAGGAAGTATCACTTCTGTAGTGAATAAGCTCAAAGTTCATACCATTCGCCACCAAAGCTCACGCCGAGGTTGGCTTAGTTCTGTACTTGACGTGTGTCCTTCTAACGTAGAGGCTGCAGACCTCACGTACTGGAACGTGTGGTTATCTTTTCGTCAAAGGCTTATATAGTGGAGAGGGGGAAGGATGTGTTTCATCGTTTATAACCCCTGTCTCTTCACAGGGGTGGGCCACTGATCAAGCAGGGCACTTTCCTTATGAAAACCCAATTCTCTCATTTGGAAGCTAAAATTACATTTAATCTCCTAACAAACAATTTCAATATCAAACATTTCAATTGCATAACAATTCCATGTGACTCTGATAACTAGAGGGTGTATACTTTCCCAGGTACAGTTTATGTCGTCCTGTCATCAGTCATAATGTCTCAGATGACAACCGAACTGACATCCATACTCATTACGTTCCAAAGCATATTTCCAACTGGTTTTATTACCAAAATATGGTTCCTTTCCCCATTTGTTTGATGTTCCCAGACTCTCTATATTTAACAGGACAGCAGTCCTTCAGGACAGCAGTACTTCAGTAGGGTCAGAAAGAGAGGGGAAGGGAGAAAGGTATTTATGGGGGGTCATAAACCTTACCCACAGGCCAACGTCATGACACACTCCACGAGGAGACTGCGTGGCAGGCTGACTACCTGTTATGCGAGTGCAGCAAGGAGCCAAGGTGCTAGCTAGCATTAAATGTATCTTATAAAAAATCCATCTAAACATAATCACTAGTTAACTACACATGGTTGATATTACTAGCCTGTCCTGCGTTGCATATAATCGATGCGGTGCCGGTTAATTTATCATTGACTCATAGCCTACTTCGCCAAACGGGTGATTTAACAAGCGCATTTGCGGAAAAAGCACTGTCGTTGCACCAATGTGTACCTAAACATCAATACATAAGTATACATTTTTAAACCTGCATATTTAGTTAATGTTGCCTGCTAACATGAATTTCTTAACTAGGGAAATTGTGCCACTTCTCTTGCGTTATGTGCAACAGAGTCAGGGTATATGCAGCAGTTTGGGCCGTCTGGCTCGTTGCGAACTAATTTGCCAGAATTTTATGTAATTATGATATAACATTGAAGGTTGTGCAATGTAACAGGAATATTTAGACTTACGGATGCCACCCGTTAGATAAAATATGGAACGGTTCCGTATTTCACTGAAAGAATAAAGGTTTTATTTTCGAAATGATAGTTTCCGGATTTGACCATATTAATGACCTAAGGCTCGTATTTCTGTGTTATTATGTTATAATTAAGTCTATGGTTTGATAGAGCAGTCTGATTGAGCGGTGGTAGGCAGCAGCAGCCTCGTAAGCATTCATTCAAACAGCACTTTTCATTCAAACAGCACTTTGTGCGTTTGCCAGCAGCTCTTCGCAATGCTTCAAGCATTGCGCCGTTTATGACTTCAAGCCTATCGACTCCCGAGATTAGGCTGGTGTAACCGATGTGAAATGGCTAGCAGGTTAGCGGGGTGCGCGCTAATAGCGTTTCAAACGTCACTCGCTCTGAGACTTGGAGTAGTTGTTCCCCTTGCTCTGCAAGGGCCGTGGCTTTTGTGGAGCGATGGGTAACGATGCTTCGAGGGTGGCTGTTGTCGACGTGTTCCTGGTTCGAGGAGAGGGACGGAAGCTATACTGTTACACTGGCAATACTAAAGTGCCTACAAGAACAGCCAATAGTCAAAGGTATATGAAATACAAATAGTATAGAGAGAAATAGTCCTATAATAACTGCAACCTAAAACTTCTTACCTGGGAATATTGAAGACTCATGTTAAAAGGAACCACCAGCTTTCATATGTTCTGAGCAAGGAACTTAAACTTTAGCTTTTTTACATGGCACATATTGCACTTTTACTTTCTTCTCTTTTTGCATTATTTAAACCAAATTGAACATGTTTCATTTATTTGAGGCTAAATTGATTTGATGTATTTTATTAAGTTAAAATAAAAGTGTTCATTCAGTATTGTTGTAATTGTCATTAATACAAATAAATAAATAAAACTGCCGATTAATCGGTATCGGCTTTTTTTGGACCCTCCAACAATCGGTATCGGCGTAGAAAAATCATAATCGGTCGACCTCTAATGTACACCTTGTGCTGGGGACAATGAGGCCATTCTAAAATGTGCAGTTTTGTCGCAATGCCACAGCTGTCAAGTTGAGGGCGCGTGCAATTGGCATGCTGACTGCAGAAATGTCCACCAGAGCTGTTGTCAGATAACTGAATCATTTCTCTACCGTTAGCCGCAGCCAATGTCGTTTTAAAGAATTTGCCAGTTCTTCCAACCGGCCTCACGACCACGTGTAACCCTACCAGCCCAGGAACTCCACATCCGGCTCCTTCACCTGCGGGATCGTCTGAGACCAGCCACCCGGACAGCTGATGAAACTGGAGTATTTCTGTCTGTAGTATAGCCTTTTCGTGGGGGAAAATCTAATTCTGATTGTCTGGCTCAGTGGGTGGGCCTATGCCCACCCATGCCTGCGCTCCTGCCCAGTCATATGAACTCCATAGATCAGGGCCTGATTTATTTCAATTGACTGCTTTCCTTATATGAACTGTAACTCAGTAAAATCATTGAAGTTGTTGCATGTTGCGTTATATATTTTTCATCAGTATATTATTAATGGATACACATCAACCCAATTCAGTGGTCACTTAAGGGTGCAATGATAAAGTGCATTCTATCCATAAACTCAGATTAGGACCCTGACAGTCAGTTGGATCCAGTAAAGCAGTGGTCACCAAACCACCCTGTAGTCTCCTGGGGGAACTCAGTGTCTTACACTCACATTGTTAATTCCAAATGGACCTCTGACCCCGACACATCTTAGGCACTCTGGTATATCTGCAAGGATTATGTCAGTGGTATTGTCAGGTCGCTATTTGTTTTGGGAACGAAACATTTAAGCGCCGATAATTGTATGGGACAATATACAAACGTGTTTGAGATCATTTGAAAAATAACATTTTATTGAGTACATTTATTTATTGGTTCAGTTTTGATAAAGATATGAAAATATGAATTGTTTATTAGTTGATGTAAAAATGTAAATGTAACGATTTGAAGGTTATTTTGGGGTGGGGTTGTGAAATTCTAGCAAAATATATGGGGTCCACAGAAATGCGGTCCAAAATTGGTCTCCCCGCTAAAGAAGTTAATACCACTGGACTAGTAGGAGTTACCACCATATTTCTAGTACCGCTCATTTCAAAGCAGTCAAGGGAAGTGACAAGTGCACACTTTGGGAGGAAGGAGAGAGAATTGGGACATGGTCCCTATATCTCTATAGGGATTCTACCCCCTTCTGTCGTATCATGTAGAGTAGGTTTTGGCTTTGGACTTCCTTTTTCTGGGCAGCAGAGGAGGCGAGAGGGCGGTAGCCAAAGATTTCTCTTTGACTGGTGTGGCTGAGGAGGAGGAGGGGGGTGATAACCCCAAACCAGGCTCCAGCTTGACCCTGGAGGTCTTGGGGGAGTGTGGTGAGCGAGGTGACCCAGCTTTAGGCCTCTTGGCTGGGGAGGCTTGGTGGGCGGAGGGGCAGCTGTGCTGGTTCAGACACACGGAGCAGAGAGGATTGACAGGTAGACACACCTGTTGACCAAACCCCACCAGCAACCAGTTGATCTCACTCCATAGATCCCTGTGTCGGGGAAGAGAGAGGAAGATCATCAATCACCATCCCAGTCTTCATCAAAATCATGTCAGACAGAAATCACAAGGCCATATGTTTTCCTTTCCTGCTGTAAGGGATCTGATTGGTCAGTGACTGGTTAACGAGTGACCTGATGGGTCAGAGGTACAGGAAGTGGTGTTGTCTGGTTACCTTGGTAACCAGTCTTCCAGGGCCTTGCGTGTCTCCTCTGGGTTCTTGGTCCCACCTCTCGTCCATCCGAGCCGGTTGGAGATACGGTGGAAGTGTGTGTCCGCGCACACACACACACACACACACACACACACACACACACACACACACACGCAAAAAGTAGAAGGAAACTATCCCATGAGAAGACGCCCACTATATAATCCAATAGAACTACCACTCTGCACTTGATCAGACCACACCACAAAACAACATGCAGACTAGAGTATGGGATTTGTAGTTCTATATGAGCCATACCTACCTATGCCAGAGACCTGGTGCCAGGCGATGTCCATGGCCAGGTGAGCCATCTTGGGTCCAACTCCAGGTAGTCGTACCAGGCCCTCCACTGTGTTAGGGATGTCCCCTCTAAACTCTCTCTGGAGTATCACTGACATCTGCTTCAGGTACTTCACCTTGGTCTGGAGGAGGGGGGGTAGGAGAGAAGACATGTCAAGGTTTTATTCATACTCATGTTCAAAGGAAGACATGGTGCAGTAAGAGTGTGTCTTCAGAAAGTATTCTCACCCCTTGACTTTTTCCACATGGTACAGCCTGAATTTAAAATGGATTACACTGAGATTTGTTTGGGCCTACCCACAATACCCCATAATGTCAAAGTGGAATAGTTTTTATATATATATATATGTCTTTTTTTACAAATGAATTACAAATAAAAAGCTGAAATGTCTTGTCAATAAGTATTCAACCTCTTTGTTATGGCAAGCCTAAATAAGTTCAGGAGTAAAAATGTGCTTAACAAGTCACATAAGTTGCATGTACACACTGTGTGCAGTATTGACTGCCTCATCTCTGTTCCCCACACATAGAATTATCTGTAATGTCCCTCAGTCGAGCAGTGAATTTCAAACACAGATTCAACCACAAAAACTAGGGAGGTTTTCCAATGGCTCATAAAGTAGAGCAGATGGGTTGGTAGATGGGTAAAAATAAAAAGCAGATATTGAATATCCCTTTCAACATGGTGAAGTTATTAATTACACTTTGGATGGTGTGTCGATACACCCAGTCACTACAAAGATGCAGGCGTCCTTCCCAACTCAGTTGCCAGTGAGGAAGGAAGCTGCTCAGGGACTTTACCATGAGGCCAATGGTGACTTTAAAACAGTTACAGAGTTGAATGGCTGTGATAGGAGGGGATTGATTCAATTATCTGTCCTGCGTTACCCCGGTGGAAAGAGTGTCCGGGATGCCTCTGGAGCATGAGCCAGGTACCTCTTTCAAAGCCGGCTGAAAAGAAAGTGATGTAGGTCAAATCAAATCAAACTTCATTTGTCACATGCGCAGAATACAAGTGTAGACTTTACCGTGAAATGCTTACTTACAAGCCCTTTAACCAACAGTGCAGTTCAAGAAGAAGAAAATATTGACCAAGTAGACTAAAATAAAAAGTAACACAATAAGAATAACAATAACGAGGCTATATACAGGGGGCACCAGTACCGAGCCCACAGGCTAGTTGAGGTAATCAACATGTAGGTGGGAGCGAAGTGACTACCATAGGTAACAAACAAACAGCGAGTTGCAGCAGTGTACAAAATCACGTGGAGTAATGATTTAGGAGTGTTCATATACATAGGCCTAAAAGTGTTTGGTCTTGATAAAAAAAAACATATGTGCTTCAGCTGCCTTCCCAATGTTTGAAAATGCAAACATCTGATGGATAGAAAACATGTTGTAGACCTATGTTCCTGAATTACTGTACGCGCCATGCAGCCTTGTTGGCAACATGATCGAGCATTTGAAATGGCCGTTCAGTCTAATCGAACTCCCTGGATATCCAGCAGGTGCGAGCGCTTAGTAATTAGGAAAAAAGTGTGGAAGTAGGGATATTTATAGGGACATGACGGACGGGGGATATTTACTTTCGACTGAGTCCACAAACAATCCGCTGTGGTGAGTATGCCTGGGTCACAGGTGCTATAGCAACTTGTGTTGCAATCTTATACCCAAAACAGTTTGAAAACATTTTTTTTGTACTTGCATCTGGTCTTTTACAGGCTATACCAAATGCAATCCGAAAGGGTTTAGCAACAGAATACTTTATCCATGTGCACGCTAGACACACTTTTGCAATCTGTGTTTGGCGGCCAGTTTCTAGACCGAGATATTGTAACTCGGTCTAGAAGTAAAACACTAACCTACATGCAATTGAGCCTTTTTACCGACCTGTGTCTGCAGCCTGGTCTCATGGACTATACGTAACATAGTAAAGGTAAATCTGCCAGACTGAAATCTGTATGAAACGTTAACTTTGGTATTTTTACAGAAGACTGACAGTTACATAAGGCAGAAACTAAAATAGTGGCGGGGTGGGTGTAATAAAACTGACGTATAACATCTGGGGTAATAAGAAACTTCATCTACTTAGCCAACATGCTAACTAACTTTACTCCTAACGTTTAGCCTAGATAATGTTAGCTTTTTGCATGGTTTTTAACCTATCAAAAGAAATGGCTGATGGACATCCACACATGTAATATATCACACTTGCGTATGAAATGGTCTGAGACCAGGTTGGTGCCTGTTTGGGGTTGCTTCGCCCTGTCTGGTAGTATGTCAGTGGGTGGATGCTTCTGATATGGTTTACAGTGCCCAGGAAAGAATTTAAAATCCAATTGTTATGTCTCTCACCCCCTTCCCTGTAGAATTGTATTTTATTAGCCAACCCTTAACCTAATTCTCCTACATGAATGATCCTATCCTGCTGTGTAAGTTCTAACCTTATAGGTAAAGTCAATTGAAAATCTGACAACCTGTATACAGTGGGTCATAACAGACTTGGTGGTTTATTTTTCTCCTTTAGTCATGGTTCTTCCTGGGCTTGAGGTTTGGAGATGGATACTCTTTGCCTGCATTCACTGGCTTTGTGTCTGTCAAGAGACTCCAAGACCGTAAGTCAATCTGCAGTCACAAGTTAGAATTTAATGGTCAGACTTGCTTGTCTCGGTTTAATGTTCTGTCAGCAGATTTCGAGCAATTTTTAATCTACCCTTTCTGCAGGTCTTTATCCTCCTGTGTATTTCACCTGGCTTTGTGTTTAGAGGTATCCTGTCATTGGGTACTGATTTTCCCGTTGCCGGGTGTGTTCTCTGTAGAGTTTACATGGTAGCCATTCCTGCAGTGATCCAGGCAGGCTCAGAGGCCAAGCTTTGTGCCAGCCTTCTGCAGCCCAACGAGACCCTGGTCATGACCATATCGCTGATAGCCGACGGGCAGAACAAAAGACTTCTCCACGAGACTTCTGACCAAGAGTTTCACCGCTGTTTCCAGTTTCAGGTCAGCCCAGCATTGGTGGACATCTAGAGCCATTCCAATAAGAGTGTAATGTACTTCTCAGCTTTGCTGCATCGCTTAGGTTCTTTGTGCAACGCCAGCTTATTTTATGGGAAATGTCAATGTGGTGGCCTACCAGAACTTTTCTTCAGATTCAGGTTTTGATTGCATGCTAGTATATACTATCGAGACAATTGATATGTAACTTAAAGTACGCTGAGTGCATAATGTGATCCCTGCAGGAGTTACCAGCTGGGCCACACGGCACCACATTTTAATGTCCTATGTTATCGGTCCGTTAGTTCACCGGTGTTGCCCTGTCTCGGTCTCTGACAGGCCCCTCATGTGAAGAGCGACGAAGTGCAGAACTTTAAGGTGGAGGTTCGAGGGGTAACATTTCTATCAACAGAGGAGAGAAGGGTCATGATCAAACCCTACGGCCCCATGACGTTCATCCAAACGGACAAACCAATCTACAACCCAGGACAAACGGGTAACGTTAGAGCCAGTACACCTTCAGTCTGGTTGCTGAGAAACAATTGGGTGATGGTTTACTCCAGGGCTTTGAACTTTTTGGGCCCCTGACCCCATTTTGATATCAGTCTTCCACGACCCCACCATGTTCCCTTTGTTTATTTGAGGCTATAACTGTATTAGAATGAAGTATTGTTTGAAATGCATCAGGCAATAATTGTGTAGAAAAGAACACTATCATTGCCGGCAATGCTCTTCCCCCAGTCTGGTCCTGTCCACTCTGTTCTAACGAGTCATGCGTGGTTTATGAGGATTGTAGAGGGAAACGATAGACATCTGAAGAGCCTCGTTGTTCAGGAATGTGGTGCAGATGCATTAAATCCACTGGGTTCACTCAGGATATGTACACTGGAATCAGGATGGAAATCCTCAACCAGTATTTCTGGGAATTTTGAGAAAGTTGTCTGAAATGATGCTTCTAATATTGTGTTTGTCTACAGTGCATTTTAGAGTCGTCACCTTGGATACCAATTTTAGCCCTGTCAATCAGCTGGTGAGTTGAAAATATACAATAGTATTTTAGTTCAGTCTCTACTGTTTCAGACCAAAATACAGAAGTGTCACAATACTGTGATGGCCATAGCAATCTGGTATTATGTAACACTATGTACAGCAATCAGCCAGCCAGGACATGGGGTTTCCATTCATGTAGGTCAGAATGGGATCATCTCTTCCTGAGATTGAATTGCCATTCCCAGTGCAAATGCTACATGTGATGTTTACGTTAAGCGACCAAGCCAATCACCTGTCTAGTTCCTGTAGTTGTGGACAGTTATGCTACTCTGCTGTTTAATGAAACATGAACCCATCTCTTGTCTTTGCCCTTCACAGTACAACATTGTGGAACTTGAGGTAAGATCCTTGTTAGTTTAACTTTATGTTGACTGTCAGTGTAACTACTGCAAGATTATGACTCCCCCAGCTAGCTAGGTCCTCATTTCCACCTACTGTAGAACGTAGCCAAATACTTCCAGTCAGCTTTGTGTGATCTGGGCCCCCTTCAGTAAATGCATGTTGCAGATAGAAATGTCATGAATAGAGCTGACTCCTTGTCCTGCTGAACGTTCCCCTTCCTATGAACCAACAGGATGTTAATCACAACCGGATTGGACAGTGGGTCAACACTACATCCAGTGGCAACATTCTGCAACTTTCTCACCCCCTGAACTCTGAAGCACCTGTAGGATCCTATACTATTGTAGTGTGGATTGGTGAAGAGAAAATCTACCACAACTTCAAGGTAGAAAAGTATGGTAGGTTGAGTTTCTCTTTCATGCTAGGTAATGTTGAATGGATGCATCACAATCCTGGAACGTTCTAGAGTTGACTGCTGTTGTTTTTCTCTGTAGTTTTGCCCAAGTTTGAGATCCAGATGAACCTCACTGACAAGATCAGCGTTGTTCAAGAAGAGTATGAAGTGAAAGTGTGTGCAGAGTGAGTAAACACTATTGGTGATTTGCAATGTATTGTAGTTAGTCCACTAAATGTCATTACGCTAATGCAGACCTGGGTTGAAATACTATTAGAAGTGTTTCATTTACATTTCAAAGTAAGGATTTGGATCTTAAATACAAGTAAATCACATTTTATTGGTCACGTGCAGCAATTTGACAAATGCTTAATACACACATCTAAGGAATGGAATTAAGAATACAGTATATACATATGAGATGAGTAATGCAAGGTATGTCAGCATTATTAGTGACTAGTATTCCAATGATTTCAAGTCTGTAGGCAGCAGCCTCTGCTAGTACTGTAGCTTCATGTGGAAATGCACTTAATAAAAATATCTGCATTAATGAGCCATGCTAATTGAAGACCTATAGTGCTGCTACAATCCCTGAGATTTGTTAGTGGCATTAACATGAACAGCTGGTTCTTGGTTCTCAGATTAGGATCAGGTCCCACCCTGACATGTGACCTTGTTCATTATGATCTCTAGTTAAAACTGATCCCATTCTGAGGCTCTATGAAGACAGGTCCAGATTCATTGACCATGTTAAACATGTGACTTAAAGCCTGCAGGAATGCACAAGCCTTTAGGTTTTTAATATGGTAACTGGATGGAGGAAATTGACACTCGTCTTGTTGTGAATTGAAATCAGATACACGTATGGGCAGCCTGTACCTGGTAAAGCAGGGGTGAAGTTGTGCCGACCCTTGGTGGACAATGCAGTGATACCAATAACAATTGATGAGAGAAATCCACAAGGAGTTCCTGATTACACACCTCCATGCCACGAAGAGTCAATAGAGGTTTGTATGCTTTCCTCTAGCTAGTAGTGCTGTATTTACCAACAGATTACATTTGAATGGGGTTCTGCTTGCTTTTCCTAGATGGACAATACTGGCTGTGCTTCTTATGCCTTCAACATGGCAATTTTCACAAAGAATGCAGGAGAGAAATTGCTGAGAGACGTGTTTAGTTTCCATGCAGAAGTTCAGGAGGAGGGGACAGGCAAGTCCTCTATCACAATCATTATGATTGACTCAATACAAACCCTTCATTTCACTTCAGCTGATGGCGATGTAACTATTGCCTGTTTCATTAGATCAGGGTTTCCCTAACTGTCCTGGGGCCCCCCTGGGTTCACGTTTTGGTTTTTGTCCGAGCGCTACACGGCTGACTCAAATAACCATCTCCTAATGTAGTTTTGATGATTTGAATCAGCTGTTGTGCTGGGCAAGAAACTGAGGTGGGTCCAGGACTGAGTTTGGGTTACTCTGCGTTGGCTCAAGGTTGGTAAGAAAGAGCTTTTTGACCTTTGGTTTTATATAATGCTGTTTTAATATTCTGCAATTCAGTTACCATCCTATTATTTGTTTTCATTTGACAGGTATTACACTGTCAGAGGAAAAAAATGTAGAGCTCTCCTATGTGATTGGAGAATTCACATTTGTTGACACACCCCAAATCTATGAGCATGGATCAATTATCGAAGGCAAGGTAAGTCCAAATGGTGTTCCTGTTGACTTGTGGATGCTTTTTGCTTGTCCTGAAGTACCAGTATGTGGTGTCACTTCATTCATACCTTTTCCTCAGATAAATGCTGTTCGATTTAACAACACACCCATCTCTGACATGTTAGTCTACCTGTTTGAGGAGAAAGGCTGGTCCTCATATCTACGACTACAGAACCTAACCACGGACAGTCGTGGTATTGCCAGGTTCTCCGTCAACACAACCAGTATGCCCAGAGAGAATATTAACCTCGTAGTAAGTAAGATTCCTTGTCGGTTTGAGAGACTTTATACTCCATGCCAGCGTTTCCCCAACTGTCCTGGAGACCGTGAGGGGTGCGTGTTTAGTTTGTTGCCCTACACAGCTGACTTCAAATAATGAACTCTTCATCAAGATTTGAATCAGCTGTGTAGTGTTAGGGGGGGAACCAAAACGTGCACCGCTTGGGGTCCCCAGGACAGTTGGGAAACGCTGCCCTAAGGCCATGACCCTAACATGCTGTGACCTAGGTGGATGTGTTATTATATTGCTTCCTGTTATCCTCTCAGATCCCCCACTGTATATAGGACGGTGTCTAGGGGTAGATTTAGGATTGGGCCTTTTGTTCCTTTCCAGGTGAGTGACACCCCACAAGTGGAGTACCCAGGATACAGGGTCCCCTATTTCAACAGAGGGCAACACGTCCTCTCACTGATCCAGCCCGCTGCCCCAGACAGTAAACCGTCCAGCTCCCTGGCTATTCAGAAGATGGAGGAACCACTGGCATGTGGGCAGGCAGTGTCAATCACCATCCGCTATGCCATCGTAGGGGAGACTGTCCCAAAGGGCTCTGTGGATGTCCTCTACCTGGTGAGTAGAACCAGGAACAACCTGCAAACCCATGGTGCCTCTCAAATAGCACCATATTTCCAGGATGATTTCAGACATTGCCCCAGCCACACTTTCAAAGGAAGGATGTTCCTATACTGCTAATCAACCACGGTAACCCAACCTAGCTAATGTATAAACAATACATTTAGCAAATTCGTAACATGTATGAAATGGACATCCACTAATGAATACATACGAAACGTAACGTATCCTACTAATTGGAGTCCTGGATTTGTTTACCATGTTACGTCTACCCCATGAGTCCAGGTTGCAACGTCTCCTCTCTGAGTTGCTGAGAACTGTTCCCTTTCCCTCCAGGCCTTATCCAGAGGGGTCATAGTTCAGCATGGACACATCAATGTTACTGTGCAGCAGGACAGTCCTGGTGAGTGTTTCATTAAGTGATTCTGACCGTTCTGGAAGGTTCTTGATGACAGTGACCTGCTCTTGCGTTGCAGTAGCTGAGGGTGACGTCACCTTGACGTTGGCAGTGGTTCCAGAGATGGCACCGGTGGTTCAGCTCCTGGTGTACAGTATGCTACCCAGTGAGACTGTCATCGCCCACAGCATGAACTTCCCCACTGAGAAATGCTTCAGGAACAAGGTGTGTGCATGAGTCTGTCATTGTTGCCACTTTATGAAAGGTGTCCAGTATTTCCATGCAGACTGTATCATACCTGGAGTAATGGTATCTGATGTGTATGCCAGGTGTTGGTGGCGTTCTCGCCCTCCAACGCTGTCCCAGGGGAGGAGAACACCCTGCATCTCTCGGCCCAGCCCGGTTCCCTCTGTGGCCTCAGTGCTGTGGACCAGAGTGTTGGCATCATGGAGCCAGGGAAGAGGCTGGATGCTGACAAGGTAACGGAGCTCACTGAAGTGAACAACAGTGGTACCACCATACCTACAGTTTTGGTGGTGCTGGGAATACAACCAGTGACTACAGCAGACATGGAGTGGATCTGGTTATTTGGGGAGCTTTTATCAAATGTAATGAGACTGGTTCTCTGGCTTGAGGCCTGCTTTCTATTGACTCTCGGTAACTGGAAAGCACCTCTGGGTTGATAGGACAACTTTCTAAAAGTTTAGCAATGGAAAACCAAAATTGAGTGTCCTGTTTGGTCCCCAATGAACAAGAGAATTTCAAGCCTCCCTTTTGTCCCATTCCAGATATTTGATTTGTTACCAGTCAAGGAGACGACCTATATTCCCTACGAGCTCGAAGATCCAGTAGCATGTTTACGTGTTAGACCAAGGAGATCCATAATGCCATACCCATATGGACCGTCTGAGGAGACAAATGATCCTTATGCAGTTTTTCAGGTAAATATTTCTGCCCTGTTTTCTCAACTTGAAGAATCAGCCCCCATACTGTTATTCTTAATAGAATGACAAATGGACATTTATTAATAATGAGTTGTTTCTGACATTTCTAGACACTGGGACTGAAGCTAGCGACTAACCTGGATATAAGAGTACCTTCCTGCCTCAGTTACCAGGGGAACCAGTACTATCGCTCCTATGGTGAGATGTCCTTACCAACCCTTATTCTCATCATTGTCTTTATTGAACCTTGGGAAATGGCTTACTTTTTGCTAGAATAACAAAGCCTGGTCTAAACACACTCACTGAGCACAGCATTCAGTCCATTTTTAACTTGACAATAATGGCCATGTTTTGTGTTAGTAGTAGCTTACAGCCAAATGGCTAGGCCTGGATCAGCGGGTCCTAGACTTGAAATGGCTGTGGCTGGTGGACTTGCCGCTCCACCTCCGCCACCCATACAGACGGTCCGTACATTGTTCCCTGAGACATGGATTTGGGATCTTGTGGAAGTTGGGTAAGTGCTCTGCACAGTGAGGCTGACCTCAATGGGTGTCCCTGGTTAGATAAAGCTTAAATGCATTTGTAACAACAAACGGTGTTGAAATTAGTCCCTTGGTGGCTTTCTGTTTGAACTCTGACCTCTGTATTCCAGGGAGTCTGGATCAGCAGATGTCCCCCTGACAGTCCCAGACACCATCACCACCTGGGAGACTGAGGTCTTCTGCCTGGCCCCCAGTGGCTTCGGTCTGGCTCCTCTGGTGGAGCTCACGGTCTTCCAGCCCTTCTTCCTGGAGCTCACCCTGCCTTACTCGGTCATCCGGGGAGAGCACTTTGAGCTGAAGGCCACCGTGTTTAATTACCTCTCCAAGTGCATCATGGTACGATGGTTTCTTGAGTTGTAGTGTTTTTGTCGTACCATGTTATCTTACGACGTGTTCCTCTTTGGCAGGTTTCTGTGACTCCAGCTCTTTCCTCCGACTACACTCTCACACCTGTGCGTGATGTCCAGGACTCCTCGTGCTTGTGTGCCAATGGAAGAAAGACCTTCAGTTGGACAATGGCCCCCTCTGTCCTGGGTTAGTCTTCATTCAACTGTTGAAACGGCAGAATGGATGTCAACCTGAGTTGTGTAACCTGTGCTGTACTGCGTGTAGGGGTTTTGAACGTGTCCGTTAGTGCAGCGGCTGTCCAGTCCCACGCTGAGTGTGGTAACGGGGTTGTGAACGTACCGGAGAGAGGACGCGTTGACACGGTCACACGGAGCCTGCTGGTGAAGGTATGTGGTCTACTGCTGTTAGGTTGCACAGATGGTGTCTGGTGTAACTGCCTCTGAAAAGAATCCCTCTCCTCTCCTCTCCTCCAGGCTGAGGGAACAGAGAAGAGCCACACCTACAACTGGTTGCTGTGTCCTACTGGTCAGTAATGAATCAGCGTTGAATGTTCACGGTGGTTGTGATCATCCTCATTCAGCGCATGTTTGTGTCCACAGGAGAAGCTCTGACAGAGGAGGTGGAAGTACAACTCCCCCAGAATGTGGTGGATGGCTCTGCTAGGATTTCCCTCTCTGTTCTGGGTAAAATAAAGCATTGTGTAGTGGTGGGAAGACAACGCTGCTGCTGTTTGCTAAAGAGGACAGTCTAACAGAAGTCCCTTGTTTCTCTGTAGGGGACATCCTGGGTCGGGCCCTCAACAACCTGGATGGACTGTTGCAGATGCCGTATGGTTGTGGGGAGCAGAATATGGCCCTGCTCTCCCCCAATATCTACATCCTGGAGTACCTGCGGAATACAAAGCAGCTCACGCCAGCCATCCTAGACAAGGCCACCAAGTTCCTCACTAGTGGTAGGAGAGTCCCTTAAAATCTGTCTTGATTAGACACCAAATTAGAGGATTTAGTTTTCTATTCCAAACCATTTTAAAGTGTTTCTCCACGGTGTGGTAACGATGGAGCTACATAACAGATGATATCACTGACCCAACACATGGATTCCTACTGAAGTCATTTGATGGTAGAATATTGACACTGTCTCATAGTGCAGGACTCTCCAACCCTGTTTCTGGGGAGTTACTGTCCTGTAGGGTTTCACTCCAACCCTGGTCTAGCTCCCCTTCTAATAATTAGCTGGCTGAATGGGCTAATTACAGCTTGGTTGGAGGGTAGCTCTCCATGAACAGGGTTGGGGAGCCATTTGGGGCTCAACTCTGGGAGTAGAACAACCACTTGGTCACTGTTCATGCTAAAAACCCACCGGCAGGTTACCAAAGGCAGCTGAACTACAAGAATGCTGATGGTGCGTACAGCACGTTTGGACAAGGCTTGGGGAACACCTGGCGAGTACTTGGCTTGTTTTTCACCTACGGATAGGACAGTTGACATGTGATGTCAGGGCTTTTAAATGAATCCAGTTCTTTCTTCAGGCTGACTGCTTTTGTCTTGAGATCCTTTGGCAAAGCCCAGTCTTTCATCTATGTTGACCCGGCAACAATGGAGCAGTCCAAGACTTGGTTGGAACGTCAACAAGGCAAACATGGCTGTTTCAGAACTTTAGGGAAGCTCTTGAACAACAGAATGAAGGTATTTATATTGCTAACAAACTGAAGGATGTTAAATCAACAGGCTAGATGCAGTTAGTATTTTAACATTGTTTTCTAGGGTGGAGTGACGGATGAAGTCACACTGACGGCTTACATCACTGCTTCAATGCTGGAGCTCAACATGTCCGTGTCGGTAAGTAGCTTCACTCCACGTAACCGTTTCTCGCAACTCATTTAGCCTCCTGTATGAAATCTGTGTCTGTCTTACATCAACTGTCATCTAAAGATTGTACAATGAAGTAACTTGTCTGAAAGTAGCCTATGAAATAACAAAGAATGGGCGTTATATAAGCAGATCTGTGCTCCAGCTTGACTCTCTCTAGCCTGGTCCCAGATCTGTTTGTATTGTCTGCTTTCACCTTTATTTTAAGAATCCCACTGAGACCAAGGCCTCTATCAGAGGAGCCCTGCATATACCAAATGCGACGTAACGATCCCATTCCTCAGCAAAAAGCTGTCACTAATCAACAAGTTGAATGGAACCCAGTCCAAACTGATCTGGGACCAGGCTGGCTTGTGTCTTAATGTGCTGCTGTTATTCTGTGCTCCAGGATCCTGTTGTGGACCACAGCTTGTCTTGCCTGAAGAACTCCACCAGTGATATGTCCAACACCTACGCTACTGCTCTGCTGGCCTACACCTTCACCCTGGCAGGTGACATGGAGACACGGGCCCAGCTTCTGCAGCACCTCGACACCATCTCATTTCAAGAGGGTGAGCTATATCCTGGTCCAAGATCTGTTAGTGCTGTCTTGCCTGGATAATGGAGTCTTCCTAAAAGTGCAAACCTTTGTCCAATCAAACAGCCAAAGTTGATTTGGGGAGGTCAGGACTTTGTTTTGTCTAGTCTGTATTAGGACGACTAAGCTAGTCCTTATCCTGAAGTGTGTGTCTGTGTGCTCCTCAACCCTCAGGGGGTCTCCTGCACTGGTCCCAGTCCTCCTCGGAGACCTCACCCTCCCTGGAGGTGGAGATCAGCTCCTACGTTCTGCTGGCGTCCCTCAGTGCCTCTTCTCGGTCTACCTCTGACCTGGGCTACGCCTCCCGCATCGTCAGGTGGCTGGTGAGGCAGCAGAACGCCTACGGAGGCTTCTCCTCCACACAGGTATACTTCCCAAACACCAGTGGTCTGAAATGGCACCTTGTGCACTAGTACAGGCAGAACTCTGGTGAGGCTCACTTCCACTGGTACAGAGCCTAGAAACCACCACCATCATAATGGATGGAATTGGGCTATAGTCACTTTAGCAACTGTTGAATTTGGAAAAATGAAGCCTTTAAAAACGGTCTTTGTCATTGAAGGTATTGTCCTGTGGTCTGTATGTCTAGGACACCGTGGTGGCCCTCCAGGCCCTGGCTCTCTACTCCACCAGGGTGTTCAGTAGAGGAGGAGCCAGCACAGTGACGGTACGGTCTCCCAGTGGGGAACGGTGCCTCTTCCATGTGAACCAAAACAACAAGCTTCTGTACCAGGAGAGGGCGCTGCAGGACACAGAAGGGAAGTACAGCGTTGAAGTGAAGGGCAGTGCTTGTGCCTCAGTGCAGGTCAGTGAATACACATCTCTGCTCCCAGTCCTGTGGCGCAAGATGCGCTTTAATATACATTACAGGGAAGATGTTTGTATTTGGACAGGATGGTTTCCCTGACTTCCTCTTCTCTATCCCAGGTGGTGCTCCACTACAACGTCCCTACTCCTACCAGAAGCACAACGCTCAGTATCCAGGTGACTCCAGAGGTGGCCTGCAACATCAAGTCTTTGAGACCCAGAGTCACGCTGAAGCTCCAGTTTCGGTAAGAGTGAAGGACCCATTTGTATGAATTATTTTAAATGTGTTATCTTGGCGCATGACTTGCAGAATGGGTTTGACCCAAATGAATCAGGGTTATTGACCTTTATGGCTAAAATAATCCAAGCATTTGATTATTAAAAGCAGTTGTCAATCATGTCTTTCTCAGATATCATGGAAAGGAGCTCACCACCAATATGATTGTAGTGGATTTGAAAATGCTCTCTGGGTTTTCCCCAGATCCAGACTCTTTGGGGAGGGTGAGTTGTTGTGGTGTGACCTTTATCCATCGGTGTCCCTTTTTTTTTGTCCATGCAATATCAATGACTTGTCTTCACAGCTGAGGGGTTCAAGTCAAGTGGATCGTGTTGATATCAAAGATGACCATGTGTTAATGTACCTGACAGAGGTGAGGTGGAAACCATTCCCATGGCACTCCATATATAGATTTTGCTGTATAATGAGCAATATGTTTGTTTTTCTCCCAACAGCTGACATCACTATTTCCTTTCCACATCACCCTGGACATCATACAGGAGCTCCCAGTACAGAATCTAAAGCCAGCGGTGGTCAGAATCTATGACTACTACCAGCCAAGTAAGTTGCTCTACTAACCCCTCTTCTGAGGAACATTTGGGCAACTTGTTTTCATTTACTCAGACTAACCTGTCTTACGGTTACAGGTGACCAGGCTGAGACAGAATACGTCTTCCCTTGCAAGTCGGGGTTCCAAGCTGGTGAGCTATTGCTGAGTCATATACTATACATGCAGTATAAATGATTTAGGGAGCCAGTCTTCCTTTAATCTAAATGCTGGTCAGTTTGGTAATGGATTTGCTCCTCGACAGATGGAAGATGACATTGAGGTCACACCTGCAACCCTTGAGACGTCTTTCAAGTGCTGAAATAAAGTTTTTCATTAGAACCCTTTTCTGGAGCATTTTGTTACACTGATGTGATTGGGGTGTCAGTAAACAGAGCAGCTCTCTGGAGGTGTAGTTTCCATCTGTGCTGTTACACAGCTTTGGGTTTTTGTTCCTCAGTCTGTGTCATGGACCCCTGTAGTTGTGAAGGCCTGGTTCTTTTAGTTCTCATCAGGGAATGGGCTCAGGACACATTAGCACTAAATGATATTAACATTTTACAAGGGATTGAGTCCTGGCTATGATCTCCTGAGAAGTTCCGTTCACGACTATCCTACCAACGGGACATCAAACTGTAATATCCTCTGTTTCGCGGAATACACGCTGTGCATATTTGTAAACAGCTGGTGCACGGAATCTAAGGAAGTGTCTAGATTTTGCTCGCCAGAAGTAGTATATTGTAATAATCTGCAGGCCACACTACTTGCCTAGAGTTCTCAGCTATACTTTTGCTGTTTATTTCGCACCACACTCAGCCAGCTGTATAAGCAAACAGGAAACCACTCACCCAGAGGCGGCGCTTGTAGTGGCCGGAGACTTTAATGCAGGGAAACTTAAATCACTTCTATCAACATGTTAAATGTGCAACCAGAGGGAAAATAATTCTAGATCACCTGTACTCCACACACAGAGACGCGTACAAAACTCGCCCTCCATTTGGTAAATCCGACCACAACTCTATCCTCCTGATTCCTGCCTACAAGCACAAATTAAAGCAGGAAGCACCAGTGACTCGGTCTATATAAATGGTCAGATGAAGCAGATGCTAAACTACAGGACTGTTTTGTTATCACAGACTGGAACATGTTCCGGGGTTCTTCCGATGACATTGAGGAGTACATCAGTCACTGGCTTTATCAATAAGTGCATTGAGGACGTCGTCCCCACAGTGACTGTACGTACATACCCCAACCAGAAGCCATGGATTACAGGCAACATTCGCACTGAGCTAAAGGGTAGAGCTGCAGCTTTCAAGGTGCGGGACTCTAACCCGGAAGCTTAAAAGAAATCCCGCTATGCCCTGCGACGAACCGTCAATACAGGGCTAAGATTGAATCGTACTACACCGGCTCCGACGCTCGTCGGATGTGACAGGGCTTGCAAACTATTACAGACTACAAAGGGAAGCACAGCCGCGAGCTGCCCAGTGACACGAGCCTACCAGACGAGCTAAATCACTTCTATGCTGGCTTCGAGGCAAGCAACACTGAGGCATGCATGAGAGCATCAGCTGTTCCGGACGACTGTGTGAGTAAGACCTTTAAACGGGTCAACATTCACAAGGCTGCGGGGCCAGATGGATTACCAGGCCGTGTGCTGACCAACTGGCAGGTGTCTTCACTGACATTTTCAACATGTCCCTGATTGAGTCTGTAATACCAACATGCTTCAAGCAGACCACCATAGTCCCTGTGCCCAAGAACAAAGGCAACCTGCCTAAATGACTACAGACCCGTAGCACTCACGTCCGTAGCCATGAAGTGCTTTGAAAGGCTGGTAATGGCTCACAACACCATTATCCTAGACCCACTCCAATTTGCATACCGCCCAAACAGATCCACAGATGATGCAATCTCTATTGCACTCCACACTGCCCTTTCCCACCTGGACAAAAGGAACACCTATGTGAGAATGCTATTCATTGACTACAGCTCAGTGTTCAACACCATAGTACCCTCAAAGCTCATCACTAAGCTAAGGAACCTGGCACTAAACGGCTCCCTCTGCAACTGGATCCTGGACTTCCTGACGGGCCGCCCCCAGGTGGTGAGGGTAGGTAACAACACATCTGCCACGCTGATCCTCAACACTGGAGCTCCCCAGGGGTGCGTGCTCAGTCCCCTCCTGTACACCCACGACTCCAACACCATCATTAAGTTTGCTGATGACACAACAGTGGTAGGCCTGATCACCGTCAACGACGAGACGGCCTATAGGGAGGAGGTCAGAGACCTGGCCGGGTGGTGCCAGAATAACAACCTAAGGAGATAATTGTGGACTACAGGAAAAGGAGCACCGAGCACATTCTCATCGACGGGGCTGTAGTGGAGCAGGTTGAGAGCTTCAAATTCCTTGGTGTCCACATCAACAACAAATTAGAATGGTCCAAACACACCAAGACAGTCGTGAAGAGGGCACGACAAAGCCTATTCCCCCTCAGGAAACTAAAAAGATTTGGCATGGGTCCTGAGATCCTCAAAAGGTTCTACAGCTGCAACATCGAGAGCATCCTGACCGGTTGCATCACTGCCTGGTACGGTAATTGCTCGGCCTCCGACTGCAAGGCACTTCAGATGGTAGTGCGTACGGCCCAGTACATCACTGGGGCAAAGCTGCCTGCCATCCAGGACCTCTACACCAGGCGGTGTCAGAGGAAGGCCCTGAATTTGTCAAAGACCCCAGTCATAGACTGTTCTCTCTACTACCGCATGGCAAGCGGTACCGGAGTGCCAAGTCTAGGACAAAAAGGCTTCTCAACAGTTTTTACCCCCAAGCCATAAGACTCCTCAACAGGTAACCAAATGGTTACCCGGACTATCTGCATTGTGTCCCACCACCCGCCAACCCCTCTTTTTACGCTACTGCTGCTCTCTGTTCATATATGCATAGTCACTTGTACATACTACCTCAATAAGCCTGACTAACCGGTGTTTGTATATAGCCTTGCTACTCTTATTTTCAAATGTCTTTTTACTGTTTTATTTCTTTACTTACCTACACACACACACTTTTTTTTTTGCCGCACTATTGGTTAGAGCCTGTAAGTAAGCATTTCACTGTTGTATTCGGCACACGTGACAAATAAACTTTGATTTGATGAATGGTGTGGCCAAGGCATGGCAAGATGTGGTGGTAAACACCTCACAAATCAATGAGATTAACAGAACTGACGACCCAACAGCTACTATAGAGCCCTACTGACAACACGACTCGCTAAATTCTATGAACACAATGTATGCAAACATACTGGGAGTAAGAGTGTGCTGTGAAAACAGAACTTTAGAAAAGCAGTGATGCTCATGACCTGACAATGGGAAAGAAAATACATTCTGGGTTGACTGCTGTCAAACTAAGCAATCGCTCTACTTTTGACGGCAGTACAACACCAGATGTTTCAGTTCAGAGAAGATTAAACAAGCCCTCTTGATTGGAGATACTCAGGAATTCTTAAACAGTAGTGAACGCAACTATATCACCATGTCTCATGAGCTGAAATAAAAGATCCCAGAAATGTTCCATATGCAAAAAAAAGCTCTGAAATTGTGCAGAAATTTGTTTACATCCCTGCTGGTGAGCATTTTTACTTTGCCAAGATAATCCATCCACTTGACAGGTGGGGAATTATCAAGAAGCTGATGACACGTACACTAGAGGTCGACCGATTTTCAAGTTGTCATAACAATCGGCATTGTTGGACGCCGATGACTTTGCACTTGTCGTGTCTTTGGCTATGCCGGATTAAGTGATATGACATGCTAACCTATAAAAATCCTTTCTCTGTAATTAATATTACCTGATTAAGCTAATCATGTAAATGTAATTAACCAGAAAGTCGGGGCACCACGGAAGAACGTTTATAGAGCCGTTATCTTCCGAATAAACTCTTAAAATACTTAGTAATATTTTACATCGATAGCAGTCAATATTAACCCTTATCTTATTTTCAGTCTCATAATGAAAGTTGTAAATTCTTGGCTATCTTCACGAACCCTGGCTAACAAGTTGAATCAGCAATACAAAATTGGGTTTAATTATTTATTTACTAAATACCTAAACTAATCACACAGAATTACAAATACACCGAATACATGATGGCTGGTTACACAAAGGAAAGGGGGTTGGGCTTGAATGAAAGAGCGGGAAGACTTAGGAACAAAGAAACAGCAGCTATGCTATCGTAAATACATTATCTTATGCATTCTAAATTACCGCCCATTTGGAAAAGGAAAATGCAATAAATATTTACTCTGAGCTGCGCTTCGGTAGATTGGTCGTAGATGCTGGCCGGGTTGGCCAACAGATCTTCCTGTCCTCGGAAGAATGTCTGGTGGTAAATTGGATACGTGGTGGTATCTTCGTCTGTCTGTTAGACTGGATCCGTCGTCCGTCCTTTCCTAGCCCCCGTCGACAGCGGCCGCTGCTAACTCAACGGCTAGGAAGTATCACTTCTGTAGTGAATAAGCTCAAAGTTCATACCATTCGCCACCAAAGCTCACGCCGAGGTTGGCTTAGTTCTGTACTTGACGTGTGTCCTTCTAACGTAGAGGCTGCAGACCTCACGTACTGGAACGTGTGGTTATCTTTTCGTCAAAGGCTTATATAGTGGAGAGGGGGAAGGATGTGTTTCATCGTTTATAACCCCTGTCTCTTCACAGGGGTGGGCCACTGATCAAGCAGGGCACTTTCCTTATGAAAACCCAATTCTCTCATTTGGAAGCTAAAATTACATTTAATCTCCTAACAAACAATTTCAATATCAAACATTTCAATTGCATAACAATTCCATGTGACTCTGATAACTAGAGGGTGTATACTTTCCCAGGTACAGTTTATGTCGTCCTGTCATCAGTCATAATGTCTCAGATGACAACCGAACTGACATCCATACTCATTACGTTCCAAAGCATATTTCCAACTGGTTTTATTACCAAAATATGGTTCCTTTCCCCATTTGTTTGATGTTCCCAGACTCTCTATATTTAACAGGACAGCAGTCCTTCAGGACAGCAGTACTTCAGTAGGGTCAGAAAGAGAGGGGAAGGGAGAAAGGTATTTATGGGGGGTCATAAACCTTACCCACAGGCCAACGTCATGACACACTCCACGAGGAGACTGCGTGGCAGGCTGACTACCTGTTATGCGAGTGCAGCAAGGAGCCAAGGTGCTAGCTAGCATTAAATGTATCTTATAAAAAATCCATCTAAACATAATCACTAGTTAACTACACATGGTTGATATTACTAGCCTGTCCTGCGTTGCATATAATCGATGCGGTGCCGGTTAATTTATCATTGACTCATAGCCTACTTCGCCAAACGGGTGATTTAACAAGCGCATTTGCGAAAAAAGCACTGTCGTTGCACCAATGTGTACCTAAACATCAATACATAAGTATATATTTTTAAACCTGCATATTTAGTTAATGTTGCCTGCTAACATGAATTTCTTAACTAGGGAAATTGTGCCACTTCTCTTGCGTTATGTGCAACAGAGTCAGGGTATATGCAGCAGTTTGGGCCGTCTGGCTCGTTGCGAACTAATTTGCCAGAATTTTATGTAATTATGATATAACATTGAAGGTTGTGCAATGTAACAGGAATATTTAGACTTACGGATGCCACCCGTTAGATAAAATATGGAACGGTTCCGTATTTCACTGAAAGAATAAAGGTTTTATTTTCGAAATGATAGTTTCCGGATTTGACCATATTAATGACCTAAGGCTCGTATTTCTGTGTTATTATGTTATAATTAAGTCTATGGTTTGATAGAGCAGTCTGATTGAGCGGTGGTAGGCAGCAGCAGCCTCGTAAGCATTCATTCAAACAGCACTTTTCATTCAAACAGCACTTTGTGCGTTTGCCAGCAGCTCTTCGCAATGCTTCAAACATTGCGCCGTTTATGACTTCTTGCCTATCGACTCCCGAGATTAGGCTGGTGTAACCGATGTGAAATGGCTAGCAGGTTAGCGGGGTGCGCGCTAATAGCGTTTCAAACGTCACTCGCTCTGAGACTTGGAGTAGTTGTTCCCCTTGCTCTGCAAGGGCCGTGGCTTTTGTGGAGCGATGGGTAACGATGCTTCGAGGGTGGCTGTTGTCGACGTGTTCCTGGTTCGAGGAGAGGGACGGAAGCTATACTGTTACACTGGCAATACTAAAGTGCCTACAAGAACAGCCAATAGTCAAAGGTATATGAAATACAAATAGTATAGAGAGAAATAGTCCTATAATAACTGCAACCTAAAACTTCTTACCTGGGAATATTGAAGACTCATGTTAAAAGGAACCACCAGCTTTCATATGTTCTGAGCAAGGAACTTAAACTTTAGCTTTTTTACATGGCACATATTGCACTTTTACTTTCTTCTCTTTTTGCATTATTTAAACCAAATTGAACATGTTTCATTTATTTGAGGCTAAATTGATTTGATGTATTTTATTAAGTTAAAATAAGTGTTCATTCAGTATTGTTGTAATTGTCATTAATACAAATAAATAAATAAAACTGCCGATTTAATCGGTATCGGCTTTTTTTGGACCCTCCAACAATCGGTATCGGCGTAGAAAAATCATAATCGGTCGACCTCTAATGTACACCTTGTGCTGGGGACAATGAGGCCATTCTAAAATGTGCAGTTTTGTCGCAATGCCACAGCTGTCAAGTTGAGGGCGCGTGCAATTGGCATGCTGACTGCAGAAATGTCCACCAGAGCTGTTGTCAGATAACTGAATCATTTCTCTACCGTTAGCCGCAGCCAATGTCGTTTTAAAGAATTTGCCAGTTCTTCCAACCGGCCTCACGACCACGTGTAACCCTACCAGCCCAGGAACTCCACATCCGGCTCCTTCACCTGCGGGATCGTCTGAGACCAGCCACCCGGACAGCTGATGAAACTGGAGTATTTCTGTCTGTAGTATAGCCTTTTTGTGGGGGAAAATCTAATTCTGATTGTCTGGCTCAGTGGGTGGGCCTATGCCCACCCATGCCTGCGCTCCTGCCCAGTCATATGAACTCCATAGATCAGGGCCTGATTTATTTCAATTGACTGCTTTCCTTATATGAACTGTAACTCAGTAAAATCATTGAAGTTGT
Source organism: Salmo salar (assembly GCF_965601325.2). Classification (NCBI taxonomy): domain Eukaryota; kingdom Metazoa; phylum Chordata; class Actinopteri; order Salmoniformes; family Salmonidae; genus Salmo; species Salmo salar. The sequence continues at coordinate 16,362,297 of NC_138302.1, forward strand.
TGCATGTTGCGTTATATATTTTTCATCAGTATATTATTAATGGATACACATCAACCCAATTCAGTGGTCACTTAAGGGTGCAATGATAAACGTGCATTCTATCCATAAACTCAGATTAGGACCCTGACAGTCAGTTGGATCCAGTAAAGCAGTGGTCACCAAACCACCCTGTAGTCTCCTGGGGGAACTCAGTGTCTTACACTCACATTGTTAATTCCAAATGGACCTCTGACCCCGACACATCTTAGGCACTCTGGTATATCTGCAAGGATTATGTCAGTGGTATTGTCAGGTCGCTATTTGTTTTGGGAACAAAACATTTAAGTGCCGATAATTGTATGGGACAATATACAAACGTGTTTGAGATCATTTGAAAAATAACATTTTATTGAGTACATTTATTTATTGGTTCAGTTTTGATAAAGATATGAAAATATGAATTGTTTATTAGTTGATGTAAAAATCTAAATGTAACGATTTTAAGGTTATTTTGGGGTGGTGTGAGAAATTCTAGCAAAATAAATGGGGTCCACAGAAATTTGGTCCAAAAATGGTCTCCCCGCTAAAGAAGTTAATACCACTGGGACTAGTAGGAGTTACCACCATATTTCTAGTACCGCTCATTTCAAAGCAGTCAAGGGAAGTGACAAGTGCACACTTTTGGAGGAAGGAGAGAGAATTGGGACATGGTCCCTATATCTCTATAGGGATTCTACCCCCTTCTGTCGTATCATGTAGAGTAGGTTTTGGCTTTGGACTTCCTTTTTCTGGGCAGCAGAGGAGGGGAGAGGGCGGTAGCCAAAGATTTCTCTTTGACTGGTGTGGCTGAGGAGGAGGAGGGGGGTGATAACCCCAAACCAGGCTCCAGCTTGACCCTGGAGGTCTTGGGGGAGTGTGGTGAGCGAGGTGACCCAGCTTTAGGCCTCTTGGCTGGGGAGGCTTGGTGGGCGGAGGGGCAGCTGTGCTGATTCAGACACACGGAGCAGAGAGGATTGACAGGTAGACACACCTGTTGACCAAACCCCACCAGCAACCAGTTGATCTCACTCCATAGATCCCTGTGTCGGGGAAGAGAGAGGAAGATCATCAATCACCATCCCCGTCTTCATCAAAATCATGTCAGACAGAAATCACAAGGACAAATGTTTCCCTTTCCTGCTGTAAGGGATCTGATTGGTCAGTGACTGGTTAACGAGTGACCTGATGGGTCAGAGGTACAGGAAGTGGTGTTGTCTGGTTACCTTGGTAACCAGTCTTCCAGGGCCTTGCGTGTCTCCTCTGGGTTCTTGGTCCCACCTCTCGTCCATCCGAGCCGGTTGGAGATACGGTGGACGTGTGTGTCCACGCCTACTCTCACACACACACACACACACACACACACACACACACACACACACACACACACACACACACACACACACACCACACACACACACACACACACACACACACACAATAAAAACAACAAAAAGTAGAAGGAAACTATCCCATGAGAAGTTGCCCACTATATAATCCAATAGAACTACCACTCTGAACTTGATCAGGCGACACCACAAAACAATAGTATGGGATTTGTAGTCCTACAGTTGAAGTCGGAAGTCTACATACACTTAGATTGGAGTCATTAAAACTTGTTTTTCAACCACTCCACAAATTTCTTGTTAACTAACTATAGTTTTGGAAAGTCGGTTAGGACATCTACTTTGTGCATGACAAGTAATTTTTCAAACAATTGTTTACAGACAGATTATTTCACTTATAATTCACTGTATCACAATTCCAGTGGGTCAGAGGTTTACATACACTAAGTTGACTGTGGCTTTTAACAGCTTGGAAAATTCCAGAAAATGATGTCATGGCTTTAGAAGCTTCTGATAGGATAATTGACATCATGTGAGTCAATTGGGGGTGTACATGTGGATGTATTTCAAGGCCTACCTTCAAACTCACTGCCTCTTTGCTTGACATCATGGGAAAATCTGCCAAGACCTCAGAGAAAAAAATTGTAGACCTACACAAGTCTGGTTCAGCCTTGGGAGCAATTTCCAAACGCCTGAAGGTACCACGTTCATCTGTACAAACAATAGTACGCAAGTATAAACACCATGGGACCACGCAGCCGGCATACCGCTCAGGAAGGAGACACGTGCTGTCTCCTAGAGATGAAGTACTTTGGTGCGAAAAGTGCAAATCAATCCCAGAACAACAGCAAAGGACCTTGTGAAGATGCTAGAGGAAACGGGTACAAAAGTATCTATATCCACAGTAAAACGAGTCCTATATCGACATAACCTGAAAGGCCGCTCAGCGAGGAAGAAGCCACTGCTCCAAAACCGCCATAAAAAAGCCAGACTACGGTTTGCAACTGCACATGAGGACAAAGATCGTACTTTTTGGAGAAATGTCCTCTGGTCTGATGAAACAAAAATAGAACTGTTTGGCCATAATGACCATTGTTATGTTTGGAGGAAAAAGGGGGAGGCTTGCAAGCCGAAGAACACCATCCCAACCTTGAAGCACGGGGGTGGCAGCATCATGTTGTGGGGGTGCTTTGCTGCAGGAGGGACAGGTGCACTTCACAAAATATATTGAAGCAACATCTCAAGACATCAGTCAGGAGGTTAAAGCTTGGTCGCAAACGGGTCTTCCAAATGGACAATGACCCCAAGCATACTTCCAAAGTTGTGGCAAAATGGCTTAAGGACAACAAAGTCAATGTATTGGAGTGGCCATCACAAAGCCCTGACCTCAATCCTATAGAAAATGTGTGGGCAGAACTGAAAAAGCGTGTGCGAGTAAGGAGGCCTACAAACCTGACTCCGTTACACCAGCTCTGTCAGGAGAAATGGGCCAAAATTCACCCAACTTATTGTGGGAAGCTTGTGGAAGGCTACCCGAAATGTTTGACCCAAGTTAACCTCTTGGGGCTAGGTGGGACGCTAGCGTGCCACCTGTGGTGCACTCCATCAACAGCAGGTGCATTTCAAGAGCGGCAAATTTGAATCCAAATAAATGTCAAAATTCAAATTTTTCAAAAATACAACTATGTTACACCATTTGAAAGATAAACATCTCCTTAATCTAACCACGTTTTACGATTTCAAAAAGGTTTTACGGCGAAAGCATAAATTTAGAGTATGTTAGGACAGTACATTTACAAGAGTTGTGTGTAATGTTTTGTCAAGTCAAAGACAGGGTCACCAAAACCATAAAACCAGCTAAAATGATACACTAACCTTTTACAATCTCCATCAGATGACACTCCTAGGACATTATGTTAGACAATGCATGCATTTTTAGTTCTATCAAGTTCATATTTATATACAAAAACAGCGTTTTACTATGGCATTGATGTTGAGGAAATCGTTTCCCTCCAATAACCGGCAGTCAAGTCAGCGTCACAAATTAAATAATTAAAATTAGAAAACATTGGTAAAATATTATATTGTCATTTAAAGAATTATAGATTTACATCTTTTGAACGCAATCAACTTGCCAGATTTAAAAATAACCTTACTGGGAAATCACACTTTGCAATAATCTGAGCACTGTGCCCAGAAAAATACGCGTTGCGATACAGACTAGACGTCATGTTGGGGAGATCTAAAATCGAAAATACTATGTAAATAATCCATTACCTTTGATTCTCTTCATCAGATGTCACTTCCAGGTATCACAGGTCCATAACGAATGTAGTTTTGTTCAAAAAAGCTCATCATTTATGTCCAAAAATCTCCGTCTCGTTAGCACATGATGTAAGCCAGCCGGACTTCTCGTCATGAACGAGGGGAAAAAATATATTTCCGTTCGTTCAAACATGTCAAACGTTGTATAGCATAAATCATTAGGGCCTTTTTTAACCAGAACATGAATAATATTCAAGGTGGACGAATGCATAGCCTTTTATAACGTATTGGAACGAGGGTACCCAACATGAAGTAGCGCGCCAGGTGTCTAATGGGACATCACCGTTCCATGGCTCTTGTTCGGTCAGATCTCCCTCCAGAAGACTCAAAACACTTTGTAAAGGCTGGTGACATCTAGTGGAAGCAATAGGAAGTGCCAAAATATTCCTAAACCCCTGTGTTTTTCAATGGGAGAGGTTTAAAGTCAATACAACACATCAGGTATCCACTTCCTGTCAGAAAATGTCTCAGGGTTTTGCCTGCCAAATGAGTTCTGTTATACTCACAGACACCATTCAAACAGTTTTGGAAACTTTAGAGTGTTTTCTATCCATATATAATAAGTATATGCATATTCTAGTTACTGGGTAGGATTAGTAACCAGATTAAATCGGGTACATTTTTTTTATCCAGACGTGCAAATGCTGCCCCCTAGACCCAACAGGTTAAACAATTTAAAGGCAATGCTACCAAATACTAATTGAGTTTATGTAAACTTCTGACCCACTGGGAATGTGATGAAAGAAATAAAAGCTGAAATAAATAAATTCTCTATTATTCTAACATTTTACATTCTTAAAATTAAGTGGTGATCCTAACTGACCTAAGACAGGAAATTGTGAAAAACTGAGTTTAAATGTATTTGGCTAAGGTGTATGTAAACTTCTGACTTCAACTGTATATGAGCCATACCTACCTATGCCAGAGACCTGGTGCCAGGCGATGTCCATGGCCAGGTGAGCCATCTTGGGTCCAACTCCAGGTAGTCGTACCAGACCCTCCACTGTGTTAGGGATGTCCCCTCTAAACTCTCTCTGGAGTATCACTGACATCTGCTTCAGGTACTTCACCTTGGTCTGGAGGAGGGTGGGTAGGAGAGAAGACATGTCAAGGTTTTATTCATACTCATGTTCAAAGGAAGACATGGTGCAGTAAGAGTGTGTCTTCAGAAAGTATTCTCACCCCTTGACTTTTCCACATGGTACAGCCTGAATTTAAAATGGATTACATTGAGATTTGTCACTGGCCTACCCACAATACCCCATAATGTGGAATGTTTTTATTTTTTACAAATTAATTAATAAAAAGCTGAAATGCTTGAGTAAAGTATTCAATCCTTTGCTATGACTAAATAATTTCAGGCGTAAATATTTGCTTAACAAGTGCATTGACTCACTCTGTGTGCAATAGTGTTTAACATGATTTTTGAATGACTACCATATCTCTGTTCCCAACACAGAATTATCTGTATGGTCCCTCAGTCGAGCAGTGAATTTCAAACACAGATTCAACCACAAAAACTAGGGAGGTTTTCCAATGGCTCATAAAGTAGAGCAGATGGGTTGGTAGATGGGTAAAAATAAAAAGCAGATATTGAATATCCCTTTCAACATGGTGAAGTTATTAATTACACTTTGGATGGTGTGTCGATACACCCAGTCACTACAAAGATGCAGGCGTACTTCCCAACTCAGTTGCCAGTGAGGAAGGAAGCTGCTCAGGGATTTTACCATGAGGCCAATGGTGACTTTAAAACAGTTACAGAGTTGAATGGCTGTGATAATAAACTGAGGATGGATCAGCAACATTGTAGTTACTCCACAATACTAACATAAATGACCGAGTGAAAAGAAGGAAGCCTGTACAGAATACAAATACTCCAGAACATGGATCCTGTTTGCAACAATTCACTGAAGTAATACTGCAAAAAATGTGTCAAAGCAATACATTTTTTGTCCTGGATACAAAGTGTTATGTTTAAGGCAAATCCAATACAACACATTACAGAGTACCACTCTCCATATTTTAAAGGATAGTGGTGGCTGCATCATGTTATGGGTATGCTTTTAATTGTTAAGGACTAGAGAGTTTTTCAGGATAAAATAAACAGAATGGAGCTAAGCACAGGCAAAATCCTGGAGGAAAACCTGGTTCAGTCTGCTTTCCACCAGACACTGGCAGATGAATTCATCTTTCAGCAGGACAACAACCTAAAACACAAGGCCAAATCTACACTGGAGTTGCTTACCAAGAAGACAGTTAATGTTCCTGAGTGGCAGAATTACAATTTTGACTTAAATATACTTAGAAATATATGGCAATGGTTGTCTAGCAATAAACAACAACCAATTTGACAGAGCTTGAGGAATTTTGAAAAGAATAATGGGCAAATGATGCACAATCTAGGTGTGGAAAGCTCTTAGAGACTTACCCAGAAAGACTCACAGCTGTAGTCGCTGTCACATGTATTGACTCAGGGGGTTGAATACTTATCTAATGAAGATATATTAGTGTTTTATTTTTCATGAATTTTCTACAAATATTTATACTTTATCTGTGACAGAGTATGGTGTAGATCATTGACCAATAACCCCCACAATTAAATCCATTTTAATCCCACTTTGTAACACAACAAAATGTGGAAAAAGTCAAGGGCTGTGAACACTTTGTGAAGGCAGTGTATAGTGTGTGTTACCCTCCAGAAGCCAACAGGGTAGATGAGTTGTCCCAGTGTGTCATCGTCAGTGTTGACTATGTTGTCCACCGTACAGCCATGAGCCCTGAGTCTCTGCAGAGCTGCACTGGTCACCTGGTCCCTTGTCTGACTAGACAACATCAGAGACACCAGCACCTGGTAACGTCGCACCTGGTGGAAGAGATGAGGGGGAGGGGAGAGAGTCTTTAATCTGGCTAGACAACTTTAGAGAGACCAGGACCTGATAACGCCTCACTTGATGGGCGAGGAGGGGAGAGTCTTTAATCTGGCATCTTTTAGATAGTAAACTACACATAAAAAAGCATATGGACACCACTTCAAATTAGTGGATTCAGCTATTTCAGCCACACCCGTTGCTGACAGGTGTATAAAATCGAGCACACAGCCATGCAATCTCCATAGACAAACATTGGCAGTAGAATGGCCTTACTGAAAAGCTTAGTGACTTACGTGGCACCGTCATAAGATGCCACCTTTCCAATAAGTCAGTTCGTCAAATTTCTGCCCTGTTAGAGCTGCCCCGGTCAACTGTAAGTGCTGTTATTGTGAAGTGGAAACGTCTATGAGCAACAACGGCTCAGCCGCGAAGTGGTAGGTCACACAAGCTCACAGAACAGGATCTCCGAGTGATGGAGTGCGTAGCATGTAAAAATAGTCTGTCCTCGGTTGCAACAATCACTACTGAGTTCCAAACTGTCTCTGGAAGCAACGCCAGCACAAGAACTGTTCGTCAGGAGCTTCATGAAATGGGTTTCCATGGCTAAGCATCACCATGTGCAATGCCAAGCGTCGGCTGGAGTGGTGTAAAGCTCTCCGCCATTGGACTCTGGAGCAGTGGAAACGCGTTCTCTGGAGTGATGAATCACAGTTCACCATCTGGCAGTCCGATGGACGAATCTGGGTTTGGCGGATGCCAGGAAAACACTACCTGCCCCAATGCATAGTGCCAACTGTAAAGTTTGGTGGAGGAGGAATAATGTTCTGGGGATGTTTTTCATGGTTCCGGCTAGGCCAGTTCCAGTGAAGGGAAATCTTAACGCTACAGCATACAATGACATTCTAGACAATTCTGTGCTTCCAACTTTGTGGCAACAGTTTGGGGAAGGCCCTTTCCTGTTTTAGCATGACAATGCCCCCGTGCACAAAGCGAGGCCCATACAGAGTGTGGATCGGTGTGGAAGTATTTGACTGGCATGCACATAGCCCTGACCTCAACCCCATCGAACACCTTTGTGATGAATTGAAACGCCGACTGCAAACCAGGCCTAATCGCCCAACATCAGTGCCCAACCTCACTAATGCTCTTTTGGCTGCAAGTCCCTGCAGCAATGTTCCAACATTTAGTGGAAAGCCTTCCCTGAAGAGTGGAGGCTGTTATAGCAGCAAGGAGGGGGACCAACTCCATATAAAATGCCCATGATTTTGGAATGAGATGTTCAACGAGCAGGTGTCCACATACTTTGGTAATGTAGTGTATATCCTTGCTAGTATGCCTCTGATGCACTACTTTGTGTTAAAATTGAGTATTCGGTAGGCGTACACTTTTCTCTTTCATTGTTTCTAAAGAGGTCTCCACTCTCAGAATGAGGTTGACTCATCACTCCTGGTGGGAGAATAGGTGTACATAGCTAACATGTCATGTAACATCTAACTTTTATATCCTTGTGTGTCATGGTGGTATAGCCTGATTCAACTGGCCTCATGTAAACAGCTTGGGATGTATTCATTAGTCGCACACTGTAGAAAAAAGTTTTCCAACGGAAAACGTCCTGCTTCGAAATCAAGTGTTTCTATTGGACAAATTCAGGTAAGTCCTGCCTAGTTCTGTTTGCGTCTGTTTGGTTCCTAGTGAATACACCCCAGCTAGCTAGCTAGGCCCATCTCCGATCTTCAACACTTTTGCACTGTTTGTTTCGTAAGCTCATGACAAATCATATCCAGTGACATAACTTAACTGCAGTTCCACATCCTCCTTTTATAGTGCTGGATGTATTTCACCTTTATCCTGGAACATAAATCAGATATACAGCATTCTGACAATACTCTGTAGAACCCCTCCAACTCTAATGGGTATTCTGCTGTTCTACCTGCAGGGTTCAACTAGTTCTACTGGTGGAACCCTGCTACTACCTCTGTGTATTCTACTGTTCTACCGGCAGGGTTCAACTAGTTCTACTGGTGGAACCCTGCTACTACCTCTGTGTATTCTACTGTTCTACCGGCAGGGTTCAACTAGTTCTACTGGTGGATCCCTGCTACTACCTCTGTGTATTCTACTGTTCTACCTGCAGGGTTCAACTAGTTCTACTGGTGGAACCCTGCTACTACCTCTGTATTCTACTGTTCTACCGGCAGGGTTCAACTAGTTCTACTGGTGGAACCCTGCTACTACCTCTGTGTATTCTACTGTTCTACCTGCAGGGTTCAACTAGTTCTACTGGTGGAACCCTGCTACTACCTCTGTATTCTACTGTTCTACCTGCAGGGTTCAACTAGTTCTACTGGTGGAACCCTGCTACTACATCTGTGTATTGTATTGTTCTACCTGCAGGGTTCAACTAGTTCTACTGGTGGAACCCTGCTACTACCTCTGTATTCTACTGTTCTACCGGCAAGGTTCAACTAGTTCTACTGGTGGAACCCTGCTACTACCTCTGTGTATTCTACTGTTCTACCTGCAGGGTTCAACTAGTTCTACTGGTGGAACCCTGCTACTACCTCTGTATTCTACTGTTCTACCTGCAGGGTTCAACTAGTTCTACTGGTGGAACCCTGCTACTACATCTGTGTATTGTATTGTTCTACCTGCAGGGTTCAACTAGTTCTACTTGTGGAACCCTGCTACTACCTCTGTATTCTACTGTTCTACCGGCAGGGTTCAACTAGTTCTACTGGTGGAACCCTGCTACTACCTCTGTATTCTACTGTTCTACCGGCAGGGTTTTACTAGTTCTACTGGTGGAACCCTGCTACTACCTCTGTGTATTCTACTGTTCTACCTGCAGGGTTCAACTAGTTCTACTGGTGGAACCCTGCTACTACATCTGTGTATTGTATTGTTCTACCTGCAGGGTTCAACTAGTTCTACTGGTGGAACCCTGCTACTACCTCTGTGTATTCTACTGTTCTACCTACAGGGTTCAACTAGTTCTACTGGTGGAACCCTGCTACTACATCTGTGTATTGTATTGTTCTACCTGCAGGGTTCAACTAGTTCTACTGGTGGAACCCTGCTACTACCTCTGTATTCTACTGTTCTACCTACAGGGTTCAACTAGTTCTACTGGTGGAACCCTGCTACTACCTCTGTATTCTACTGTTCTACCGGCAGGGTTCAACTAGTTCTACTGGTGGAACCCTGCTACTACCTCTGTATTCTACTGTTCTACCTACAGGGTTCAACTAGTTCTACTGGTGGAACCCTGCTACTACCTCTGTATTCTACTGTTCTACCTGCAGGGTTCAACTAGTTCTACTGGTGGAACCCTGCTACTACATCTGTGTATTGTATTGTTCTACCTGCAGGGTTCAACTAGTTCTACTGGTGGAACCCTGCTACTACCTCTGTATTCTACTGTTCTACCGGCAGGGTTCAACTAGTTCTACTGGTGGAACCCTGCTACTACATCTGTGTATTCTAACGCCCTACAGGCAACAGTCAGCACCACCTGTGGAAAGGGAGTTTGTGTGATTGGCACAGACAACATACTGTGTGTCAGGAATGACCCCTTTGTGTGTTACATATTGTCATGACCAGTGTTACATTGTGGCATTACCAGTACTACATAATGCGACATAGACCTAAATAGATCATGATCAGTGCTACATAGTCCTTCATAGGTCCTACATAGATCCTGACTAGTGCAACATAATCCTTCATAGGACTATATAGACCTACATAGATCCTGACCAGTACTACATAATCCTTCATAGACCTACATAGATCCTGACCAGTACTACATAGACCAGTATCAGTGCTAGACCCAGTGGTTCTTTGACAGACAGTGATACAGCTCGTGCTCCAGTGAGTTACACCTGCCGCAGGTGAGAGGTTTGTGACCAGTGATGACCTGGAAGTAGATCTGTTGGTCTCTAACCCCCCAGTAGACCTGGGGGGGAATGGGGGGGAATGGAGAGCGGAGCTCCCTCAAACTCCCACATTACTTTAGCGGCAAAATATAGGGGCAGAACGCACAAAGCCCTGGTGTAGCCGATTTCTGCCACTGCTCTACAGTGGTAGGTGTAGATCAGGTCTCCGCCCTACAGGTCTAGAACAGGTCTCCGCCCCACAGGTCTAGATCAGGTCTCCGCCCCACAGGTCTAGATCAGGTCTCCGCCCCACAGGTCTAGATCAGGTCTCCGCCCCACAGGTCTAGAACAGGTCTCCGCCCTACAGGTCTAGAACAGGTCTCCGCCCTACAGGTCTAGAACAGGTCTCCGCCCTACAGGTCTAGAACAGGTCTCCGCCCTACAGGTCTAGAACAGGTCTCCGCCCCACAGGTCTAGAACAGGTCTCCGTCCCACAGGTCTAGAACAGGTCTCCGCCCCACAGGTCTAGAACAGGTCTCCGCCCCACAGGTCTAGAACAGGTCTCCGCCCTACAGGTCTAGAACAGGTCTCCGCCCCACAGGTCTAGAACAGGTCTCTACCCCAGGTGAGTGCCAGGTCAGAGATGATGGACAGGTAACCGTTGAGCTCCCTCTGCCCGGCGGGGTGGACTGAAGTCACAACCTCTGTGAAGCGGGAGAAGGCTAGGGCGAACTCGGGGAAGGTGAGGACGCGGGAGAGGGAGGAGCCAAGGCAGGAAGCGGTCTCTTGGTAGGTCAACAGGAGGTTCGTGTTACAGTGGGAGAATGTGTGGACAGCACGGAGCAGGGGGTAGCAGGGGCTGGTGAGGAGAGAAGCCTGGTCCACCTCTGACCCGGAGAGGATGAGGGAGCAGAGAGAGGGGTGGCAGTGGCCAGGGTGTAGGTGGGGAGGTAAGAGGAGGGGAGAGGAAGGAAGGTGGGGAATCTTAATCTTAAAGTAAGTTGTAATGTAAATCATGTACATTGTAATGGAGATAACCCCACAGGAGAAGGGCATTGTGGTTGGTATAGACGAGTGTATAGACAGGCTCAGGGGCTGAGGCTGGGCGTAGGCAGGAGTAGGGTAAGAAACACGGGCAGGGGCATACGTAGATACAGCTGTTGGAGTAGCTATGGGCTGGGTAGTGGGAGCAGAGATAGAGGCAGTAGAGGCATAGGGCTGGACAGTAGTGGTACGGGCCCAAGCAGAAACAACAGAGATGGAGGCAGTAGAGGCATAGGGCTGGACAGTAGTGGTACGGGCCCAAGCAGAAACAACAGAGATGGAGGCAGTAGAGGCATAGGGCTGGACAGTAGTGGTACAGGCCCAAGCAGAAACAACAGAGATGGAGGCAGTAGAGGCATAGGGCTGGACAGTAGTGGTACAGGCCCAAGCAGAACCAACAGAGATGGAGGCAGTAGAGGCATAGGGCTGGACAGTAGTGGTCCAGGCCCAAGCAGAACCAACAGAGATGGAGGCAGTAGGGGTAAAGGTTAGTATTGGCTGGATGTAGGGTGGTAGGACAGACAGCAGGGGGTTAGCTGGGTGGGGCAAAGCGGTAGTGGGGGGTGTACGACGGAGAGACAGAAACCAGTGGGGTCTCACCCACCTCATCAGGGGCGTGTGTGTCGTAGCATTTCCCCGCCCCCATGAGGTCAACAGGCGCGTCCCTGGCGCTCCTCATCTGACGCACATGACCCAGCTGCTTGCTCCAATCAGGAGGCTCCCATTGTTTAGGCTCCACCTTCCCATCGTATTCCACCTTCACCTGGGCCCTCCTCCTCCGCAGGATGGGTTCCAGGGGTAACAGGGGCTGGGCTTTGTCTGGCTCAGCTTTTGATTGGCCGATGGATGAGCGACGGAACCTAGAGGAGCCAATATCTGCAAGGTAAAGTAAGGGCGGGGGACAGAAGTTGAGTGATGAGGTGTGCTGAACATTCTGAGGCATACAGAAATTATGCCACATTCTTCATGTACTGAACATACAGGAAGTAGTAGATGTCATCGTCACCTGTGTCAAAGATATTAGGGGTGTATTCAGACTGTGTGCATATAGCCAGGCCGTAGGCTCTCTTTCTCTGAAGTCAACTCTTAGTTGTTGTTTTAGGCTACAGCTTGTCCCATCTGAAAGTCCCTCAATGATGCAGCAAGATATTGCTTCAGTGTGTAGATGTCAGAAGGGAAACATTGTGATAAAAACGGATTCATACCTGAAGCGTCTCGTCCCAAACTCTGATTTGATACGCTGGAATCGTCTTCCTCCAGTTTCACTTGCGCCCTCGAAGCAGCGGCGCTCAACACTCTCCTCTCCATCCTAGTTTTTAACGTCGTGGCTAAACCGGCATGGGGCACGGTCTTGTTACCGCTCCGAGTGATGACCGCGGTACTCTCAACGAAATAAGGCGAGGTCATTTTGAAACAGTGGAAAGCATAGGAGACCGTTGTGCTGCAAGTGGGACGGACCGTGGCTAACAACATTAGCTTGTTAGCTAGCTAAAACAAATGTATACAAGTGTTTAACATTTTCCAAGTACTATTGATGGATATGGAAACGTGACCTACTCTGGTTGATGATTTCATTTTCAAAGGACAGGCACGTTAAGACTAGCTAGAACATTAAACAAACGTTACATTTTAACTCGACACCTATTGCTTTTTCGAGCAATGTTTTCAGTAGGAACTACATCTCCCGTCAGCTCCCGCGACAAACGTGTTTTTAAAGGAAGTGCCCGACAGTCCATCCGGTTGTCGAGTAGGGGGACTGATCTGGCTTGGGGAAAGCTTTTGAAAAATGTGGATAAAAATTCTAAATGCATGAATTTGGCTTGCTCGGTAGTTTGTCCACCTGCCAGCCTCACGTGAATGACGCCAGAAACGCATCTAGATCGATAGAAGGTATGAGTTTCCGTTGTTTTTAAAGCCCTACGTCTGGAACGCAAACAAGCAGATAGCTAGTCAACAATATGTATTTATTAGTGCTTGTTTGTGTCGCTCTTTCTCTCTCCCTGTCCGCTATTTCGTCAGCTGTTCCGGACGGATGTTGAACGTCCACGAATGGGCACCTGACCGGGTACTGTTGATACATCTAAAACAGAACTAGCTAACGTTACTTAGCTATCGTTGTTCACTCGGTTCTCTCTTTGCTTGACAGGGAGAATTCTATCAACATTCCCCTGGCTTGTTTCGTGGTACACTCTCTCTCCCCAGCTAGAATTCAGTAGCTGATTGCCAATGTATAGCCTAATTGCGTCCCAAATGGCACTGTATTCTATATGTAGTGATTGTGCCATTTGGGACGTATTCTATATTAGCACGGACACACAAATTACCACTTTCCCGTGGCCACAACAGAGTCCTCCTAGCTGCTTTCTTTACAAGCGGTTATTATTCGCTTTATGTAACAACAACGTTATCGATATCATATTAAAGGCCATTTAGTATGTGCAGAGGAATGGAATGCTGCTTGGGAAATTGTTTGCTGTCTGATGTGCTCGCTTCGCATGCGTGTGCACGCAGCCTGGAGGTGCACTAATTTCTGGAGAACCACAGATGCAAAGGACAACAACGTGTCGAGAAGGGGTGTGATGTTGGGGCATGTCGCTGTCATTTATCTGTTTGACAGAAACTAACAGCAGTCACGTAATGCAAAAAGTTGGGCCAGGGCTCTCTCAATTGATCTTTACCCGATTCCTTGTACTCAAAACACATTGAATTGAATTTTATTTCTGGTATAATTTTTTTAAACATTGGAAGTCTGAGGAGAAGCAACCTTGTTGGTTAAAAGGAGGCGAGTGGGTAGGAGGTGAGTAAACATAGTCAATAAACTGTACATTGATAACCAACTGTCCCGAGACACCAAGACAACTCCATGGCTTTTCTAAATGATACAAAGTTCCCAAAGAGGAGTGGAATAATGGAACACCCAATACTACATTTACATTTTAGTTATTTAGCAGACGCTCTTATCCAGAGCGACTTACAGTAGTGAATGCATACATTTCATCCATTATTTTTAATATATATTTTTTCCCGTACTGGTCCCCCGTGGGAATCGAACCCACAACCCTGGCGTTGCAAACACCATGCTCTACCAACTGAGCTACACGGGACCGTACTATTCATGTTCTCTCCCTACCACCCAATACTATTCATGTTCTCTCTCTACCACCCAATACTATTCATGTTCTCTCTCTCCCACCCAATACTATTCATGTTCTCTCTCTACCACCCAATACTATTCATGTTCTCTCCCTCCCACCCAATACCATTCATGTTCTCTCTCTACCACCCAATACCATTCATGTTCTCTCTCCCACCAATACTATTCATGTTCTCTCTCTCTACCACCCAATACTATTCATGTTCTCTCCCTACCACCCAATACTATTCATGTTCTCTCCCTACCACCCAATACTATTCATGTTCTCTCTCTACCACCCAATACTATTCATGTTCTCTCTCTACCACCCAATACTATTCATGTTCTCTCTCTACCACCCAATACTATTCATGTTCTCTCCCTACCACCCAATACTATTCATGTTCTCTCTCTACCACCCAATACTATTCATGTTCTCTCTCTACCACCCAATACTATTCATGTTCTCTCTCTACCACCCAATACTATTCATGTTCTCTCTCTACCACCCAATACTATTCATTTTCTCTCTCTACCACCCAATACTATTCATGTTCTCTCCCTACCACCCAATACTATTCATGTTCTCTCCCTACCACCCAATACTATTCATGTTCTCTCCCTACCACCCAATACTATTCATGTTCTCTCCCTACCACCCAATACTATTCATGTTCTCTCCCTACCACCCAATACTATTCATGTTCTCTCCCTACCACCCAATACTATTCATGTTCTCTCCCTACCACCCAATACTATTCATGTTCTCTCCCTACCACCCAATACTATTCATGTTCTCTCCCTACCACCCAATACTATTCATGTTCTCTCCCTACCACCCAATACTATTCATGTTCTCTCCCTACCACCCAATACTATTCATGTTCTCTCCCTACCACCCAATACTATTCATGTTCTCTCCCTACCACCCAATACTATTCATGTTCTCTCCCTACCACCCAATACTATTCATGTTCTCTCTACCACCCAATACTATTCATGTTCTCTCTACCACCCAATACTATTCATGTTCTCTCTACCACCCAATACTATTCATGCTCTCTCTACCACCCAATACTATTCATGCTCTCTACCACCCAATACTATTCATGCTCTCTCTACCACCCAATACTATTCATGCTCTCTCTCTCTCTCTACCACCCAATACTATTCATGTTCTCTCTACCACCCAATACGATTCATGTTCTCTCTCTACCACCAATACGATTCATGTTCTCTCTCTACCACCCAATACGATTCATGTTCTCTCTCTACCACCCAATACGATTCATGTTCTCTCTACCACCCAATACGATTCATGTTCTCTCTCTACCACCCAATACGATTCATGTTCTCTCTCTACCACCCAATACTATTCATGTTCTCTCCCTACCACCCAATACTATTCATGTTCTCTCCCTCTCTACCACCCATTACTATTCATGTTCTCTCCCTCTCTACCACCCATTACTATTCATGTTCTCTCCCTCTCTACCACCCAATACTATTCATGTTCTCTCCCTCTCTACCACCCAATACTATTCATGTTCTCTCCCTCTCTACCACCCAATACTATTCATGTTCTCTCCCTCTCTACCACCCAATACTATTCATGTTCTCTCCCTCTCTACCACCCAATACTATTCATGTTCTCTCTCTCTCTACCACCCAATACTATTCATGTTCTCTCTCTCTACCACCCAATACTATTCATGTTCTCTCTCTCTACCACCCAATACTATTCATGTTCTCTCTCTCTACCACCCAATACTATTCATGCTCTCTCTCTCTCTCTACCACCCAATACTATTCATGTTCTCTCTACCACCCAATACGATTCATGTTCTCTCTACCACCAATACGATTCATGTTCTCTCTCTACCACCCAATACGATTCATGTTCTCTCTCTACCACCCAATACGATTCATGTTCTCTCTCTACCACCCAATACGATTCATGTTCTCTCTCTACCACCCAATACGATTCATGTTCTCTCTCTACCACCCAATACGATTCATGTTCTCTCCCTACCACCCAATACGATTCATGTTCTCTCTCTCTCTACCACCCAATACGATTCATGTTCTCTCCCTACCACCCAATACTATTCATGTTCTCTCTCTCTCTACCACCCAATACTATTCATGTTCTCTCCCTCTCTACCACCCATTACTATTCATGTTCTCTCCCTCTCTACCACCCAATACTATTCATGTTCTCTCTCTCTCTACCACCCATTACTATTCATGTTCTCTCCCTCTCTACCACCCATTACTATTCATGTTCTCTCCCTCTCTACCACCCAATACTATTCATGTTCTCTCCCTCTCTACCACCCAATACTATTCATGTTCTCTCCCTCTCTACCACCCAATACTATTCATGTTCTCTCCCTCTCTACCACCCAATACTATTCATGTTCTCTCCCTCTCTACCACCCAATACTATTCATGTTCTCTCTCTCTCTACCACCCAATACTATTCATGTTCTCTCCCTCTCTACCACCCAATACTATTCATGTTCTCTCTCTCTCTACCACCCAATACTATTCATGTTCTCTCCCTCTCTACCACCCAATACTATTCATGTTCTCTCCCTCTCTACCACCCAATACTATTCATGTTCTCTCTCTCTCTACCACCCAATACTATTCATGTTCTCTCCCTCTCTACCACCCAATACTATTCATGTTCTCTCTCTCTCTACCACCCAATACTATTCATGTTCTCTCTCTCTCTACCACCCAATACTATTCATGTTCTCTCTCTCTCTACCACCCAATACTATTCATGTTCTCTCTCTCTCTACCACCCAATACTATTCATGTTCTCTCTCTCTCTACCACCCAATACTATTCATGTTCTCTCTCTCTCTACCACCCAATACTATTCATGTTCTCTCTCTCTCTACCACCCAATACTATTCATGTTCTCTCTCTCTCTACCACCCAATACTATTCATGTTCTCTCTCTCTCTACCACCCAATACTATTCATGTTCTCTCTCTTCCTGACCCTGCTGGTTTTCCTCCCTCTGTTTCCACCAGAGGCCCAGTAGAGCCAGTGTAAACTGCCTGGTCCCTCCCCACAGGACCCCTCCTGGACCCCCAGCCATGAACAAGCAGCCCAGTAAAGAGAGTCTGAAGGACAAGGTCAAGGGGATATTTGGTTTGGGATCCCCTCGACCCCCCAGCAAGCAGACAGACAGCAAGCCTTCAGAGTTCATCATCACACTAGATATACTCAAGGTATGTAAGAGTGTGATGCAACTCCACACACATACTGTATACACCTACACACACCACATACATACTGTACACACACACACACACACACACACACACACACACACACACACACACACACACACACATACTGTACACACACACACGCACACACACACACCACATATATTCCACACACTGTACACACACACACGTACCACACACACTATATACATCGCACACAATACACACACACACACATACATACCACACATACCACACACACACCGCACACACTGTACACACATTCCACACATTCCACACACACACACTGTACATACATACATACCACACACTGTTCACACTTTCCACACACAACACACACTGTTCGCACACACTGTACACATACATACCACACACCGTATACACTGTACACACACATACTGTACACCCACACCATACATACCACACACTGTACACACACACCACATATATACCACACACTGTACACAGTGTGTGGTATGGGGCAGCAGGTAGCCTAGTGGTTAGAGCATTAGGCCAGTAAATTAAAGGTTGTTGGATCGAATCCCCGAGCTGACAAGGTACAAATGTGTCGTTCTGACTCTGAACAAGGCAGTTAACCCACTGTTCCTAGGCCGTCATTGAAAATAAGAATTAGTCCTTAACTGACTTGCCTAGTTAAATAAAGGTTAAATAAATAAAAAAAACACACATACTGTACACACACATACTGTGTACACACACACACACAATCAGTTTTCTGTCTCTGACCATCTTGCTGTTTTTCTCTTCAGGAGCTGCACCCTGACTGTGGCCTTAGCAACAGAATCCGGGTTGCTAACCATGTCTGTGACCTGGCCAAGGCCAAGAAGTTTGAGGAGGTGAGAGAGCACACCTACACACACCACATACATACTGTACACACACACACATACATACTGTACACACACACTGTACACACACCACATACATACTCTACACACACCACATACATACTGTACACACACCACATACATACTGTACACACACACACATACATACTGTACACACACACACACGCATACTGTACACACACACACACGCATACTGTACACACACACACACGCATACTGTACACACACACACATACATACTCTACACACACCACATACATACTCTACACACACCACATACATACTCTACACACACCACATACATACTCTACACACACCACATACATACTCTACACACACCACATACATACTCTACACACACCACATACATACTCTACACACACCACATACATACTCTACACACACCACATACATACTCTACACACACCACATACATACTCTACACACACCACATACATACTCTACACACACCACATACATACTCTACACACACCACGTACACACGGTACACACACCACGTACGTACACACGGTACACACACCACGTACATACACACGGTACACACACCACGTACATACATACTCTACACACACCACGTACATACATACTCTACACACACCACGTACATACATACTCTACACACACCACGTACATACATACTCTACACACACCACGTACATACATACTCTACACACACCACGTACATACATACTCTACACACACCACATACATACTCTACACACACCACGTACGTACACACGGTACACACACCACGTACATACATACTCTACACACACCACGTACATACATACTCTACACACACCACGTACATACATACTCTACACACACCACGTACATACATACTCTACACACACCACGTACATACATACTCTACACACACCACGTACATACATACTCTACACACACCACGTACATACATACTCTACACACACCACGTACATACATACTCTACACACACCACGTACATACATACTCTACACACACCACGTACATACATACTCTACACACACACCACATACATACATACTCTACACACACACCACATACATACTCTACACATACATACTGTACACATACATACTCTACACACACCACATACATACTCTACACATACATACATACTGTACACACACCACATACATACATACTCTACACACACCACATACATACATACTCTACACACACCACATACATACGGTACACACACCACATACACACGGTACACACACCACGTACATACATACTCTACACACACCACGTACATACATACTCTACACACACCACGTACATACATACTCTACACACACCACGTACATACATACTCTACACACACCACGTACATACATACTCTACACACACCACGTACATACATACTCTACACACACATACTCTACACACACCACATACATACTGTACACATACATACTGTACACATACATACTGTACACATACTGTACACATACTGTACACATACATACATACTGTACACATACTGTACACATACTGTACACATACATACATACTGTACACACACACTCTACACACACACCACATACATACTGTACACACACACCACATACATACATACTGTACACACACCACACATACATACTGTACACACATACATACTCTACACACACACACATACACACTGTACACACACCACATATATTCCACACACTGTACACACACACACACGTACCACACACACTATATACATATACACCGCACACAATACACACACATTGTGTGTGTGTGTCAGAAGTCAGTGTGTTGTGATTCTACGTGGCCAGACAGCGACAGGAAGCTGCCGTGTGGGGAATCGTAGGTGGCTCCTTCTCAGCTCGTTGTGTATCTTGTTCTTCATACCGTGTCTTGTTATGACTGAGGTCACGTCTTTGCTAATACTGTATGGTTAGCTAGCTAGTTAACCAACAACTGTAATGATGTATTTAAGAGACAAGTGCTCACTGTGCAAATGTATTTGTTTTCAATAAACATTTGGAGCTGAAATGTATAGTTGCCAACAATCTAAGTCGACCCGGTCTGTTTCTGAGCAGCGTCGCTATTGTTGCTAAACAATCAACCGTCTATTAATCTGGTGTGTGTGTGTGTGTGTGTGTGTGTGTGAGACAGAATGCAGTGGAAGCAGTATGGAAGGCGGTGGAGGATATGCTGACTCCAGAACAGCCACCTGAAGCTAGACATGCTGTCCTGCTGCTCCTCAGAGCTATCATACAGGGACAGGTACACACACACACACACACACACACACACACACACACACACACACTAAAGGAGGCACCACAGATACTTTCTTGTTCCCTGAAGGTATGTTGACATCGTGTGTATGTTGCCTCCCTCTCTGTGTGTGTCTACCAGGGTGAGCGTCTGGGTCCTCTGCGGGCCTTCTTCTTCAAGGTGATCAGAGACTACCAGCCGTCCAATGAGGACCTGTCTGACAGGCTGGAGGTGTTCAAGGCCCTGACGGAGAACGGGAAGGACATCACTTACCTGGAGGAGGACATAGGTGAGACGCACACCTTCCAACATCAACCCTTTTTGCACTTGGGGCGGCAGGTAGCCTAGTGGTTAAAGCATTGGACTAGTAACCAAAAGGTTGTTGGATCGAATCCCCGAGCTGACATGGTACAAATGTGTCGTTCTGACTCTGAACAAGGCAGTTAACCCACTGTTCCTAGGCCGTCATTGAAAATAAGAATTAGTTCTTAACTGACTTGCCTGGTTAAATAAAGGTTAAATAATGTTTTTTTTTTTATAAAACTTTGACGTGATGTAGATCGTTCCATCCCACAGTCTTTTGACAGACGTTACAATACCATTTATGTTACGGAGTCTGTCCACGAGATATTCACTTGCCCAATGAATAGCCCAACTGGGACCCTTGATAAAGATATTGACTGATTGGTCACAATATTTTGCCTGATTGGTTGATTTAAATTTATTGATCACCTGCAGCTGGGTTTGTCCTGCTGTGGATGGACATTGGTCTGACAGCTGACTTCCTCCACGTCCTGGTCAACCTGGTCAAGTTCAACAGCTGCTACCTCGACCAGAACGTGTCCGTCATGGTCCAGTAAGAACACACACACACACACACACACACACACACGACACACACACACACACACACACAGTCTTGTACAACTAACCTTGTGGGGACACACAATTCGATCCCATTCAAAATACTATTTTCCCTAACCTTAACTCGAAACCCTAGCTCCTAACCCTTAACCTAACACTAACTCTAACCTTAACCCTAAACCCCTAGAAATGGCATTTGACCTTGTGGGGACTAACAAAATGTCCCCAGTTGGTCAAAGTTTTGTTAGTATAATATTGTTGTGGGGTCTCAGTGTGTGGTTTTGTTAGTATAATATTGTTGTGGGGTCTCAGTGTGTGGTTGTGTTAGTATAATATTGTTGGGGGGTCTCAGTGTGTGGTTTTGTTAGTATAATATTGTTGTGGGGTCTCAGTGTGTGGTTGTGTTAGTATAATATTGTTGTGGGGTCTCAGTGTGTGGTTTTGTTAGTATAATATTGTTGGGGGGTCTCAGTGTGTGGTTGTGTTAGTATAATATTGTTGGGGGGTCTCAGTGTGTGGTTTTGTTAGTATAATATTGTTGTGGGGTCTCAGTGTGTGGTTGTGTTAGTATAATATTGTTGTGGGGTCTCAGTGTGTGGTTTTGTTAGTATAATATTGTTGGGGGGTCTCAGTGTGTGGTTTTGTTAGTATAATATTGTTGGGGGGTCTCAGTGTGTGGTTGTGTTAGTATAATATTGTTGGGGGGTCTCAGTGTGTGGTTGTGTTAGTATAATATTGTTGGGGGGTCTCAGTGTGTGGTTGTGTTAGTATAATATTGTTGGGGGGTCTCAGTGTGTGGTTGTGTTAGTATAATATTGTTGGGGGGTCTCAGTGTGTGGTTGTGTTAGTATAATATTGTTGTGGGGTCTCAGTGTGTGGTTGTGTTAGTATAATATTGTTGTGGGGTCTCAGTGTGTGGTTTTGTTAGTATAATATTGTTGTGGGGTCTCAGTGTGTGGTTGTGTTAGTATAATATTGTTGTGGGGTCTCAGTGTGTGGTTTTGTTAGTATAATATTGTTGGGGGGTCTCAGTGTGTGGTTGTGTTAGTATAATATTGTTGTGGGGTCTCAGTGTGTGTGGTTGTGTTAGTATAATATTGTTGTGGGGTCTCAGTGTGTGGTTGTGTTAGTATAATATTGTTGTGGGGTCTCAGTGTGTGCTTTTGTTAGTATAATATTGTTGTGGGGTCTCAGTGTGTGTGGTTGTGTTAGTATAATATTGTTGGGTGGTCTCAGTGTGTGGTTTTGTTAGTATAATATTGTTGGGGGGTCTCAGTGTGTGGTTGTGTTAGTATAATATTGTTGTGGGGTCTCAGTGTGTGGTTTTGTTAGTATAATATTGTTGGGGGGTCTCAGTGTGTGGTTGTGTTAGTATAATATTGTTGTGGGGTCTCAGTGTGTGGTTGTGTTAGTATAATATTGTTGGGGGGTCTCAGTGTGTGGTTTTGTTAGTATAATATTGTTGTGGGGTCTCAGTGTGTGGTTGTGTTAGTATAATATTGTTGTGGGGGTCTCAGTGTGTGGTTGTGTTAGTATAATATTGTTGGGGGGTCTCAGTGTGTGGTTTTGTTAGTATAATATTGTTGGGGGGTCTCAGTGTGTGGTTGTGTTAGTATAATATTGTTGGGGGGTCTCAGTGTGTGGTTGTGTTAGTATAATATTGTTGGGGGGTCTCAGTGTGTGTGGTTGTGTTAGTATAATATTGTTGGGGGGTCTCAGTGTGTGGTTGTGTTAGTATAATATTGTTGTGGGGTCTCAGTGTGTGGTTGTGTTAGTATAATATTGTTGTGGGGTCTCAGTGTGTGGTTTTGTTAGTATAATATTGTTGTGGGGTCTCAGTGTGTGGTTGTGTTAGTATAATATTGTTGGGGGGTCTCAGTGTGTGGTTGTGTTAGTATAATATTGTTGTGGGGTCTCAGTGTGTGGTTTTGTTAGTATAATATTGTTGTGGGGTCTCAGTGTGTGTGGTTGTGTTAGTATAATATTGTTGTGGGGTCTCAGTGTGTGGTTGTGTTAGTATAATATTGTTGTGGGGTCTCAGTGTGTGGTTGTGTTAGTATAATATTGTTGGGGGGTCTCAGTGTGTGGTTGTGTTAGTATAATATTGTTGTGGGGTCTCAGTGTGTGGTTGTGTTAGTATAATATTGTTGGGGGGTCTCAGTGTGTGGTTGTGTTAGTATAATATTGTTGTGGGGTCTCAGTGTGTGGTTGTGTTAGTATAATATTGTTGTGGGGTCTCAGTGTGTGGTTGTGTTAGTATAATATTGTTGTGGGGTCTCAGTGTGTGGTTGTGTTAGTATAATATTGTTGTGGGGTCTCAGTGTGTGGTTGTGTTAGTATAATATTGTTGGGGGGTCTCAGTGTGTGGTTTTGTTAGTATAATATTGTTGTGGGGTCTCAGTGTGTGGTTGTGTTAGTATAATATTGTTGTGGGGTCTCAGTGTGTGTGGTTGTGTTAGTATAATATTGTTGTGGGGTCTCAGTGTGTGGTTGTGTTAGTATAATATTGTTGGGGGGTCTCAGTGTGTGGTTGTGTTAGTATAATATTGTTGGGGGGTCTCAGTGTGTGGTTGTGTTAGTATAATATTGTTGGGGGGTCTCAGTGTGTGGTTGTGTTAGTATAATATTGTTGTGGGGTCTCAGTGTGTGTGGTTTTGTTAGTATAATATTGTTGTGGGGTCTCAGTGTGTGGTTGTGTTAGTATAATATTGTTGTGGGGTCTCAGTGTGTGTGGTTTTGTTAGTATAATATTGTTGTGGGGTCTCAGTGTGTGGTTGTGTTAGTATAATATTGTTGTGGGGTCTCAGTGTGTGGTTGTGTTAGTATAATATTGTTGGGGGGTCTCAGTGTGTGGTTGTGTTAGTATAATATTGTTGTGGGGTCTCAGTGTGTGTGGTTGTGTTAGTATAATATTGTTGGGGGGTCTCAGTGTGTGGTTGTGTTAGTATAATATTGTTGTGGGGTCTCAGTGTGTGGTTGTGTTAGTATAATATTGTTGGGGGGTCTCAGTGTGTGGTTGTGTTAGTATAATATTGTTGTGAGGTCTCAGTGTGTGGTTTTGTTAGTATAATATTGTTGTGGGGTCTCAGTGTGTGGTTTTGTTAGTATAATATTGTTGGGGGGTCTCAGTGTGTGGGGTTGTGTTAGTATAATATTGTTGTGGGGTCTCAGTGTGTGGTTGTGTTAGTATAATATTGTTGTGGGGTCTCAGTGTGTGGTTGTGTTAGTATAATATTGTTGTGGGGTCTCAGTGTGGGTTGTGTTAGTATAATATTGTTGTGGGGTCTCAGTGTGTGGTTGTGTTAGTATAATATTGTTGGGGGGTCTCAGTGTGTGGTTGTGTTAGTATAATATTGTTGGGGGGTCTCAGTGTGTGGTTGTGTTAGTATAATATTGTTGTGGGGTCTCAGTGTGTGTGGTTGTGTTAGTATAATATTGTTGGGGGGTCTCAGTGTGTGGTTTTGTTAGTATAATATTGTTGGGGGGTCTCAGTGTGTGTGGTTGTGTTAGTATAATATTGTTGTGGGGTCTCAGTGTGTGGTTGTGTTAGTATAATATTGTTGGGGGGTCTCAGTGTGTGGTTTTGTTAGTATAATATTGTTGTGGGGTCTCAGTGTGTGTGGTTGTGTTAGTATAATATTGTTGTGGGGTCTCAGTGTGTGGTTGTGTTAGTATAATATTGTTGGGGGGTCTCAGTGTGTGGTTGTGTTAGTATAATATTGTTGTGGGGTCTCAGTGTGTGGTTGTGTTAGTATAATATTGTTGTGGGGTCTCAGTGTGTGGTTGTGTTAGTATAATATTGTTGGGGGGTCTCAGTGTGTGGTTGTGTTAGTATAATATTGTTGGGGGGTCTCAGTGTGTGGTTGTGTTAGTATAATATTGTTGGGGGGTCTCAGTGTGTGGTTGTGTTAGTATAATATTGTTGGGTGGTCTCAGTGTGTGGTTTTGTTAGTATAATATTGTTGTGGGGTCTCAGTGTGTGGTTGTGTTAGTATAATATTGTTGTGGGGTCTCAGTGTGTGTGGTTGTGTTAGTATAATATTGTTGTGGGGTCTCAGTGTGTGGTTGTGTTAGTATAATATTGTTGTGGGGTCTCAGTGTGTGGTTGTGTTAGTATAATATTGTTGGGGGGTCTCAGTGTGTGGTTGTGTTAGTATAATATTGTTGGGGGGTCTCAGTGTGTGGTTGTGTTAGTATAATATTGTTGTGGGGTCTCAGTGTGTGTGGTTTTGTTAGTATAATATTGTTGTGGGGTCTCAGTGTGTGGTTGTGTTAGTATAATATTGTTGGGGGGTCTCAGTGTGTGGTTGTGTTAGTATAATATTGTTGTGGGGTCTCAGTGTGTGGTTGTGTTAGTATAATATTGTTGTGGGGTCTCAGTGTGTGTGGTTGTGTTAGTATAATATTGTTGTGGGGTCTCAGTGTGTGGTTTTGTTAGTATAATATTGTTGGGGGGTCTCAGTGTGTGGTTGTGTTAGTATAATATTGTTGGGGGGTCTCAGTGTGTGGTTTTGTTAGTATAATATTGTTGTGGGGTCTCAGTGTGTGGTTGTGTTAGTATAATATTGTTGTGGGGTCTCAGTGTGTGGTTGTGTTAGTATAATATTGTTGGGGGGTCTCAGTGTGTGGTTGTGTTAGTATAATATTGTTGGGGGGTCTCAGTGTGTGGTTGTGTTAGTATAATATTGTTGGGGGGTCTCAGTGTGTGGTTGTGTTAGTATAATATTGTTGTGGGGTCTCAGTGTGTGGTTGTGTTAGTATAATATTGTTGTGGGGTCTCAGTGTGTGGTTTTGTTAGTATAATATTGTTGTGGGGTCTCAGTGTGTGTGGTTGTGTTAGTATAATATTGTTGGGGGGTCTCAGTGTGTGTGGTTGTGTTAGTATAATATTGTTGTGGGGTCTCAGTGTGTGGTTGTGTTAGTATAATATTGTTGTGGGGTCTCAGTGTGTGGTTGTGTTAGTATAATATTGTTGTGGGGTCTCAGTGTGTGGTTTTGTTAGTATAATATTGTTGGGGGGTCTCAGTGTGTGGTTGTGTTAGTATAATATTGTTGGGGGGTCTCAGTGTGTGGTTGTGTTAGTATAATATTGTTGGGGGGTCTCAGTGTGTGGTTGTGTTAGTATAATATTGTTGTGGGGTCTCAGTGTGTGTGGTTGTGTTAGTATAATATTGTTGTGGGGTCTCAGTGTGTGGTTGTGTTAGTATAATATTGTTGTGGGGTCTCAGTGTGTGGTTGTGTTAGTATAATATTGTTGTGGGGTCTCAGTGTGTGTGGTTTTGTTAGTATAATATTGTTGTGGGGTCTCAGTGTGTGGTTGTGTTAGTATAATATTGTTGTGGGGTCTCAGTGTGTGTGGTTGTGTTAGTATAATATTGTTGGGGGGTCTCAGTGTGTGGTTGTGTTAGTATAATATTGTTGTGGGGTCTCAGTGTGTGGTTTTGTCCAACAGGAAGATCTGTCTGCTGTGTAACAGGACAACAGCTTCTACAGACATAGAGGTAGTATTTAATTTACTCTGATGTCAAGGTTTTATAACTCTGGGCTTTTTCTTTGAGGTCATTAACCCTTACATGTGTGTGTCGTCTCGGTGTGTGTGTCGTCTCGGTGTGTGTGTGTGTCTCGTCTCGGTGTGTGTGTGTGTCTCGTCTCGGTGTGTGTGTGTGTCTCGTCTCGGTGTGTGTGTGTGTCTCGTCTCGGTGTGTGTGTGTGTCTCGTCTCGGTGTGTGTGTGTGTCTCGGTGTGTGTGTGTGTCTCGTCTCGGTGTGTGTGTGTGTGTCTCGTCTCGGTGTGTGTGTGTGTGTGTGTCTCGTCTCGGTGTGTGTGTGTGTGTGTGTGTCTCGTCTCGGTCTGTGTGTGTGTCTCGTCTCGGTCTGTGTGTGTGTGTCGTCTCGGTGTGTGTGTGTGTGTGTGTGTGTCGTCTCGGTGTGTGTGTGTCGTCTCGGTGTGTGTGTGTCGTCTCGGTGTGTGTGTGTGTGTCGTCTCGGTGTGTGTGTGTGTCGTCTCGGTGTGTGTGTGTGTGTCGTCTCGGTGTGTGTGTGTGTCGTCTCGGTGTGTGTGTGTGTGTCGTCTCGGTGTGTGTGTGTGTGTCGTCTCGGTGTGTGTGTGTGTGTCGTCTCGGTGTGTGTGTGTGTCGTCTCGGTGTGTGTGTGTGTGTCGTCTCGGTGTGTGTGTGTGTGTCGTCTCGGTGTGTGTGTGTGTCGTCTCGGTGTGTGTGTGTCGTCTCGGTGTGTGTGTGTCGTCTCGGTGTGTGTGTGTGTGTCTGTCTGTCGTCTGTGTGTGTGTGTCTGTCTGTCGTCTCTGTGTGTGTGTGTCTGTCTGTCGTCTCTGTGTGTGTGTGTCTGTCTGTCGTCTCGGTCTGTCTGTGTGTGTGTGGTCTCGGTCTGTCTGTGTGTGTGTGGTCTCGGTCTGTCTGTGTGTGTGTGGTCTCGGTCTGTCTGTGTGTGTGTGTGTGTGGTCTCGGTCTGTCTGTGTGTGTGTGTGTGTGGTCTCGGTCTGTCTGTGTGTGTGTGTGTGGTCTCGGTCTGTCTGTGTGTGTGTGTGTGGTCTCGGTCTGTCTGTGTGTGTGTGTGTGGTTTCGGTCTGTCTGTGTGTGTGGTCTCGGTCTGTCTGTGTGTGTGTGTGTGTGTGTGTGGTCTCGGTCTGTCTGTGTGTGTGTGTGTGTGTGTGTGTGGTCTCGGTCTGTCTGTGTGTGTGTGGTCTCGGTCTGTCTGTGTGTGTGTGTGGTCTCGGTCTGTCTGTGTGTGTGTGTGTGTGTGGTCTCGGTCTGTCTGTGTGTGTGTGTGGTCTCGGTCTGTCTGTGTGTGTGTGTGGTCTCGGTCTGTCTGTGTGTGTGTGTGGTCTCGGTCTGTCTGTGTGTGTGTGTGGTCTCGGTCTGTCTGTCTGTGTGTGTGTGTGGTCTCGGTCTGTCTGTCTGTGTGTGTGTGGTCTCGGTCTGTCTGTCTGTGTGTGTGTGGTCTCGGTCTGTCTGTCTGTGTGTGTGTGGTCTCGGTCTGTCTGTCTGTGTGTGTGTGGTCTCGGTCTGTCTGTGTGTGTGGTCTCGGTCTGTCTGTCTGTGTGTGTGTGTGGTCTCGGTCTGTCTGTGTGTGTGTGTGTGGTCTCGGTCTGTGTGTGTGTGTGTGTGTCTTCTCGGTCTGTGTGTGTGTGTGTGTGTGTCTTCTCGGTCTGTGTGTGTGTGTGTGTGTGTCTTCTCGGTCTGTGTGTGTGTGTGTGTGTGTCGTCTCGGTCTGTGTGTGTGTGTGTGTGTGTGTGTGTCCAGGTGTCTCTACAGGTGCTGGATGCGGTGGTGTGTTATAACTGCCTCCCCTCTGACTCCCTCACCGTCTTCATCATCACTCTCTGTCGCACCGTCAACGTCAAGGAGTTCTGTGAGTCCTGCTGGAAGGTGAGCAACGTTGGTGTTGGTGAGGGAGTGTTGGTGAGGGAGTGTGTGTTGGTGAGGTGTGAGGGAGTGTGTGTTGGTGAGGTGTGAGGGAGTGTGTGTTGGTGAGGTGTGAGGGAGTGTGTGTTGGTGAGGTGTGAGGGAGTGTGTGTTGGTGAGGTGTGAGGGAGTGTGTGTTGGTGAGGTGTGAGGGAGTGTGTGTTGGTGAGGTGTGAGGGAGTGCGTGTTGGTGAGGTGTGAGGGAGTGCGTGTTGGTGAGGTGTGAGGGAGTGCGTGTTGGTGAGGGAGTGCGTGTTGGTGAGGGAGTGTGTGTTGGTGAGGGAGTGTGTGTTGGTGAGGGAGTGTGTGTTGGTGAGGGAGTGTGTGTTGGTGAGGGAGTGTGTGTTGGTGAGGGAGTGCGTGTTGGTGAGGGAGTGCGTGTTGGTGAGGGAGTGCGTGTTGGTGAGGGAGTGCGTGTTGGTGAGGGAGTGCGTGTTGGTGAGGGAGTGCGTGTTGGTGAGGGAGTGCGTGTTGGTGAGGGAGTGCGTGTTGGTGAGGGAGTGCGTGTTGGTGAGGGAGTGCGTGTTGGTGAGGTGTGAGGGAGTGCGTGTTGGTGAGGGAGTGTGTGACTGATGATCTACTTGTCATGTTAATTAATCTGACTAAACAATAATAATAGTAATGATTAATATTCTAACATCTAACTGTTAGAAATGATCAACAGATAATACTACTGCTCCTCCTCTCCTCTCTCATCTCCCCTCTCTCATCTCCTCCTCTCCTCTCTCATCTCCCCTCTCTCATCTCCTCCTCTCCTCTCTCCTCTCCCTCTCTCTCCTCCTCTCCTCTCTCATCTCCTCCCTCCTCTCTCATCTCCTCCTCTCATCTCCTCCTCTCATCTCCTCCTCTCATCTCCTCCTCTCATCTCCTCCTCTCATCTCCTCCTCTCATCTCCTCCTCTCATCTCCTCCTCTCATCTCCTCCTCTCCTCCTCTCATCTCCTCCCTCCTCTCTCATCTCCTCCTCTCCTCTCTCCTCCCCTCCTCTCCTCTCTCCTCCCCTCCTCTCCTCTCTCATCTCCTCCTCTCCTCTCTCATCTCCTCCTCTCCTCTCTCATCTCCTCCTCTCCTCTCTCATCTCCTCCTCTCCTCTCTCATCTCCTCTCCTCCTCTCCTCTCTCACTCTCCTCTCTCATCTCCTCTCCTCCTCTCCTCTCTCATCTCCTCTCCTCCTCTCTCATCTCCTCCTCTCTCATCTCCTCCTCTCTCATCTCCTCCTCTCTCATCTCCTCCTCTCTCATCTCCTCCTCTCTCATCGCCTCCTCTCCTCTCTCATCGCCTCCTCTCCTCTCTCATCTCCTCCTCTCCTCTCTCCTCTCCTCTCTCATCGCCTCCTCTCCTCTCTCATCGCCTCCTCTCCTCTCTCATCGCCTCCTCTCCTCTCTCATCGCCTCCTCTCCTCTCTCATCGCCTCCTCTCCTCTCTCATCGCCTCCTCTCCTCTCTCATCGCCTCCTCTCCTCTCTCATCGCCTCCTCTCCTCTCTCATCGCCTCCTCTCCTCTCCTCTCCCCTCTCCTCTCCCCTCTCCTCTCCTCGCCTCCTCTCCTCGCCTCCTCTCCTCGCCTCCTCTCATCTCCTCCTCTCATCTCCTCTCATCTCTCCTCTATCCCTCTTTCTCCTCTCTCATCTCCCCTCTCCTCCTCTCTCATCTCCCCTCTCCTCCTCTCTCATCTCCCCTCTCCTCTATCCCCCTCTCCCCTCTCTCTCTCTCCCCCCTCTCCTCTATCCCTCTTTCTCCTCGCCCCTCTCCCCTCTCCTCCTCTCCTCTATCCCTCTTTCTCCTCTCCCCCCTCTCCTCCTCTCTCATCTCCTCCTCTCCTCTATCCCTCTTTCTCCTCTCCCCCCTCTCCTCCTCTCTCATCTCCACTCTCCTCCTCTCTCATCTCCCCTCTCCTCCTCTCCTCTATCCCTCTTTCTCCTCTCCCCCCTCTCCTCCTCTCCTCTATCCCTCTTTCTCCTCTCCCCCCTCTCCTCTCCTCCTCTCTCATCTCCTCCTCTCCTCCTCTCTCATCTCCCCTCTCCTCCTCTCCCTCTATCCCTCTTTCTCCTCTCCCCCCTCTCATCTCCCCTCTCCTCCTCTCCTCTACCTCCTCTCTCTTCTCCCTCTCCTCCCCTCCTCCTCTCTCATCTCCCCTCTCCTCCTCTCCTCATCTCCCCCTCTCCTCCTCTCCTCATCTCCCCTCTCCTCCTCTCTCATCTCCCCTCTCCTCCTCTCTCATCTCCCCTCTCCTCCTCTCTCATCTCCCCTCTCCTCCTCTCTCATCTCCCCTCTCCTCCTCTCTCATCTCCCCTCTCCTCCTCATCCCCCTCTCCCCTCTCTCTCTTCTCCCCCCTCTCCTCTCCTCTATCCCTCTTTCTCCTCTCCTCTATCCCTCTTTCTCCTCTCCTCTCCTCCTCTCCTCTATCCTCCTCCCTCCTCTCCTCTATCCCTCTTTCTCCTCTCCCCCCTCTCCTCCTCTCCTCTATCCCTCTTTCTCCTCTCCACTCTCTTCCTCTCTCATCTCCCCTCTCCTGCTCTCCTCTATCCCTCTTTCTCCTCTCCCCCCTCTCATCTCCCCTCTCCTCCTCTCCTCTACCCCTCTCCCCTCCCCTCTCCTCCTCCTCTCTCCCCTCTCCTCCTCTCTCATCTCCCCTCTCCTCCTCTCTCACTCCTCCCCCTCTCCTCCTCTCTCCTCTCCCTCCTCTCTCCTCCATCTCTCCAGTTGATGAGGAAGGTGTTGGGGACTCATCTGGGCCATAGTGCCATATACACCATGTGCCGTATCATGGAGGAGAGGTAACAAACCCTGTGTGTCTGCCTGTGTCTGTAATCTCTCTCTGTGTGTCTAACCGGTCCTCTCTCTCTGTGTGTCTAACCGGTCCTCTCTCTCTCTGTGTGTTGTCTAACCGGTCCTCTCTCTCTCTGTGTGTTGTCTAACCGGTCCTCTCTCTCTCTGTGTGTTGTCTAACCGGTCCTCTCTCTCTCTGTGTGTTGTCTAACCGGTCCTCTCTCTCTCTGTGTGTTGTCTAACCGGTCCTCTCTCTCTCTGTGTGTTGTCTAACCGGTCCTCTCTCTCTCTGTGTGTTGTCTAACCGGTCCTCTCTCTCTCTGTGTGTTGTCTAACCGGTCCTCTCTCTCTCTGTGTGTTGTCTAACCGGTCCTCTCTCTCTCTGTGTGTTGTCTAACCGGTCCTCTCTCTCTCTGTGTGTTGTCTAACCGGTCCTCTCTCTCTCTGTGTGTTGTCTAACCGGTCCTCTCTCTCTCTGTGTGTTGTCTAACCGGTCCTCTCTCTCTCTGTGTGTTGTCTAACCGGTCCCCTCTCTCTCTCTGTGTGTTGTCTAACCGGTCCCCTCTCTCTCTCTGTGTGTTGTCTAACCGGTCCCCTCTCTCTCTCTGTGTGTTGTCTAACCGGTCCCCTCTCTCTCTCTGTGTGTTGTCTAACCGGTCCCCTCTCTCTCTCTGTGTGTTGTCTAACCGGTCCCCTCTCTCTCTCTGTGTGTTGCTCTCTCTCTCTGTGTGTTGTCTAACCGGTCCCCTCTCTCTCTCTCTGTGTGTTGTCTAACCGGTCCCCTCTCTCTCTCTGTGTGTTGTCTAACCGGTCCCCCTCTCTCTCTCTGTGTGTTGTCTAACCGGTCCCCTCTCTCTCTCTGTGTGTTGTCTAACCGGTCCCCTCTCTCTCTCTCTGTGTGTTGTCTAACCGGTCCCCTCTCTCTCTCTCTGTGTGTTGTCTAACCGGTCCCTCTCTCTCTCTCTGTGTGTTGTCTAACCGGTCCCTCTCTCTCTCTCTGTGTGTTGTCTAACCGGTCCTCTCGCTCTCTGTGTGTTGTCTAACCGGTCCTCTCGCTCTCTGTGTGTTGTCTAACCGGTCCTCTCTCTCTGTGTGTCAGGGCGTATATGGAGGATTCTCTGCTGCTGAGAGGAGCAGTGTTCTTCGTAGGGATGGCTCTATGGGGAGCGCACCGTCTCCCAGCCTTAAAGAACACCCCTACCCTGGTCCTCCCATCATTCTATAAGGTAGGATCCAGAGAGGGAGGGGAGATTCAGCATTTTAAAGGTGCATCAGAGGAGTTTTTTTCTTTGACCTCTGACCATCCCCTGACCTTTAACCCCCAGGCGATGTGGTGTGCCAACGAGATGGTGTCGTATGAGATCGTTCTGTCCATCACCAGACTGATAAAGAAGTATGGCAAGGAGCTCCAGGTGGTCACATGGGACATACTGCTGGGCATCATAGAGAGGTTACTACAGCAGATTCAGGTACGCACGCACAGAGGTTCGCGCAGGCAGGCAGGCAGGCAGGCAGGCAGGCAGGCAGGCAGGCAGGCAGGCAGGCACGCACACAGAGAGAAAATGTATGTAATTGTATCTCTCTCCAGTCGATAGGCAGTGCAGAGCTGAAGTCCATAGTGTATGAGTTGCTGACTACAGTGGAGGAGCTCTATGAGCAGAACGGCTTCCATGGATCATCTGACAAGTTCTTCAGTCTGGTGGAGAAGTGTGCTGACAAAAGACCTGTAAGTCACTCCTCCTCTTCTCTTTTCCTCCTCTCATAGGCCCTCCTCTTCCCCTTTCCTCCTCTCATAGGCCCCCCTCTTCTCCTTTCCTCCTCTCATAGGCCCCCCCTCTTCTCCTTTCCTCCTCTCATAGGCCCCCCCTCTTCTCCTTTCCTCCTCTCATAGGCCCCCCTCTTCTCCTTTCCTCCTCTCATAGGCCCCCCCTCTTCTCCTTTCCTCCTCTCATAGGCCCCCCTCTTCTCCTTTCCTCCTCTCATAGGCCCCCCTCTTCTCCTTTCCTCCTCTCATAGGCCCCCCTCTTCTCCTTTCCTCCTCTCATAGGCCCCCCCTCTTCTCCTTTCCTCCTCTCATAGGCCCCCCTCTTCTCCTTTCCTCCTCTCATAGGCCCCCCCTCTTCTCCTTTCCTCCTCTCATAGGCCCCCCTCTTCTCCTTTCCTCCTCTCATAGGCCCCCCCTCTTCTCCTTTCCTCCTCTCATAGGCCCCCCTCTTCTCCTTTCCTCCTCTCATAGGCCCCCCCTCTTCTCTTTTCCTCCTCTCATAGGCCCCCCTCTTCTCCTTTCCTCCTCTCATAGGCCCCCCTCTTCTCCTTTCCTCCTCTCATAGGCCCCCCTCTTCTCTTTTCCTCCTCTCATAGGCCCCCCTCTTCTCTTTTCCTCCTCTCATAGGCCCCCCTCTTCTCTTTTCCTCCTCTCATAGGCCCCCCTCTTCTCTTTTCCTCCTCTCATAGGCCCCCCTCTTCTCCTTTCCTCCTCTCATAGGCCCCCCCCTTCTCTTTTCCTCCTCTCATAGGCCCCCCTCTTCTCTTTTCCTCCTCTCATAGGCCCCCCTCTTCTCTTTTCCTCCTCTCATAGGCCCCCCTCTTCTCCTTTCCTCCTCTCATAGGCCCCCCTCTTCTCCTTTCCTCCTCTCATAGGCCCCCCTCTTCTCCTTTCCTCCTCTCATAGGCCCCCCTCTTCTCCTTTCCTCCTCTCATAGGCCCCCCTCTTCTCCTTTCCTCCTCTCATAGGCCCCCCTCTTCTCCTTTCCTCCTCTCATAGGCCCCCCTCTTCTCCTTTCCTCCTCTCATAGGCCCCCCCTCTTCTCCTTTCCTCCTCTCATAGGCCCCCCTCTTCTCTTTTCCTCCTCTCATAGGCCCCCCTCTTCTCTTTTCCTCCTCTCATAGGCCCCCCTCTTCTCTTTTCCTCCTCTCATAGGCCCCCCTCTTCTCCTTTCCTCCTCTCATAGGCCCCCCTCTTCTCCTTTCCTCCTCTCATAGGCCCCCCTCTTCTCCTTTCCTCCTCTCATAGGCCCCCCTCTTCTCTTTTCCTCCTCTCATAGGCCCCCCTCTTCTCCTTTCCTCCTCTCATAGGCCCCCCTCTTCTCCTTTCCTCCTCTCATAGGCCCCCCTCTTCTCCTTTCCTCCTCTCATAGGCCCCCCCTCTTCTCCTTTCCTCCTCTCATAGGCCCCCCCTCTTCTCCTTTCCTCCTCTCATAGGCCCCCCCTCTTCTCCTTTCCTCCTCTCATAGGCCCCCCTCTTTCCTCCTCTCATAGGCCCCCCTCTTTCCTCCTCTCATAGGCCCCCCTCTTTCCTCCTCTCATAGGCCCCCCTCTTTCCTCCTCTCATAGGCCCCCCTCTTTCCTCCTCTCATAGGCCCCCCTCTTTCCTCCTCTCATAGGCCCCCCTCTTCTCCTTTCCTCCTCTCATAGGCCCCCCTCTTCTCCTTTCCTCCTCTCATAGGCCCCCCTCTTCTCCTTTCCTCCTCTCATAGGCCCCCCTCTTCTCCTTTCCTCCTCTCATAGGCCCCCCTCTTCTCTTTTCCTCCTCTCATAGGCCCCCCCTCTTCTCTTTTCCTCCTCTCATAGGCCCCCCTCTTCTCCTTTCCTCCTCTCATAGGCCCCCCTCTTCTCCTTTCCTCCTCTCATAGGCCCCCCCTCTTCTCCTTTCCTCCTCTCATAGGCCCCCCTCTTCTCCTTTCCTCCTCTCATAGGCCCCCCTCTTCTCCTTTCCTCCTCTCATAGGCCCCCCTCTTCTCTTTTCCTCCTCTCATAGGCCCCCCTCTTCTCCTTTCCTCCTCTCATAGGCCCCCCTCTTCTCCTTTCCTCCTCTCATAGGCCCCCCTCTTCTCTTTTCCTCCTCTCATAGGCCCCCCCCTTCTCTTTTCCTCCTCTCATAGGCCCCCCCCTTCTCTTTTCCTCCTCTCATAGGCCCCCCCTTCTCTTTTCCTCCTCTCATAGGCCCCCCCCTTCTCTTTTCCTCCTCTCATAGGCCCCCCCTTCTCTTTTCCTCCTCTCATAGGCCCCCCCCTTCTCTTTTCCTCCTCTCATAGGCCCCCCCCTTCTCTTTTCCTCCTCTCATAGGCCCCCCCCTTCTCCTTTCCTCCTCTCATAGGCCCCCCTCTTCTCTTTTCCTCCTCTCATAGGCCCCCCTCTTCTCTTTTCCTCCTCTCATAGGCCCCCCTCTTCTCTTTTCCTCCTCTCATAGGCCCCCTCCTCTTCTCTTTTCCTCCTCTCATAGGCCCCCCTCTTCTCCTTTCCTCCTCTCATAGGCCCCCCCCTTCTCTTTTCCTCCTCTCATAGGCCCCCCCTCTTCTCCTTTCCTCCTCTCATAGGCCCCCCTCTTCTCTTTTCCTCTTCTTCCTCGGTCCTTCTCTCTCTTTTTTCCCTGCGTCTGACAGTCTTTGTGTGATGTCTGTTATTTGCCTTCACTTTGTCTTCCATTGTTCTTGTAAAGAGTTGTTGTTGTGATGTCATCAGGATGCGTCGGTGCTGACTCTGATATCGTACCGGGCCCAGTCCATCCAGCCAGCTAAAGACGGGTGGATCCAGAGTCTACACCGCCTCATGGAGAAGTTCTTCAGGTAACTGTATAGTGCTGCATGGTCGCCACGGATACCAAAACAGGCAGTCACCATGGAAACAAAAACCAAACTAAAAGTTGTTATAGGTGCCTGTTGAGTGATTGTCATTCCTGTCTTATGTTGAACAGTATTTAGGGAAAGAAAGTTTGAGTGTTAAACTGCTTCTCTCTGTGTCTCTCTCTCTGTGTCTCTCTGTGTCTCTCTCTCTGTGTCTCTCTGTGGCTCTCTGTCTCGCTCTCTGTGTCTCGCTCGCTCTCTGTGTCTCTCTGTCTCGCTCTCTGTCTCGCTCTCTGTCTCGCTCTCTGTCTCGCTCTCTGTCTCGCTCTCTGTCTCGCTCTCTGTGTCTCGCTCGCTCTCTGTGTCTCGCTCGCTCTCTGTGTCTCGCTCGCTCTCTGTGTCTCGCTCGCTCTCTGTGTCTCGCTCGCTCTCTGTGTCTCGCTCGCTCTCTGTGTCTCGCTCGCTCTCTGTGTCTCGCTCGCTCTCTGTGTCTCGCTCGCTCTCTGTGTCTCGCTCGCTCTCTGTGTGTCTCTCTCGCTCTCTGTGTGTGTCTCGCTCGCTCTCTGTGTGTCTCTCTCTCGCTCTCTGTGTGTCTCTCTCTCGCTCTCTGTGTGTCTCTCTCTCGCTCTCTGTGTGTCTCTCTCTCGCTCTCTGTGTGTCTCTCTCTCGCTCTCTGTGTGTGTCTCTCTCTCGCTCTCTGTGTGTGTCTCTCTCTCGCTCTCTGTGTGTGTCTCTCTCGCTCTCTGTGTGTCTCTCTCGCTCTCTGTGTGTCTCTCTCTCGCTCTCTGTGTGTCTCTCTCTCTCGCTCTCTGTGTGTGTCTCTCTCTCGCTCTCTGTGTGTCTCTCTCTCTCGCTCTCTGTGTGTCTCTCTCTCTCGCTCTCTGTGTGCGTCTCTCTCTCGCTCTCTGTGTGTGTCTCTCTCTCGCTCTCTGTGTGTGTCTCTCTCTCGCTCTCTGTGTGTGTCTCTCTCTCGCTCTCTGTGTGTGTCTCTCTGTGTGTGTCTCTCTGTGTGTGTCTCTCTGTGTGTGTCTCTCTCTCGCTCTCTGTGTGTGTCTCTCTCTCGCTCTCTGTGTGTCTCTCTCTCTCGCTCTCTGTGTGTGTCTCTCTCTCTCGCTCTCTGTGTGTGTCTCTCTCTCTCGCTCTCTGTGTGTGTCTCTCTCTCTCGCTCTCTGTGTGTGTCTCTCTCTCTCGCTCTCTGTGTGTGTCTCTCTCTCTCGCTCTCTGTGTGTGTCTCTCTCTCTCGCTCTCTGTGTGTGTCTCTCTCTCGCTCTCTGTGTGTGTCTCTCTCTCGCTCTCTGTGTGTCTCTCTCTCTCGCTCTCTGTGTGTCTCTCGCTCTCGCTCTCTGTGTGTCTCTCGCTCTCGCTCTCTGTGTGTCTCTCGCTCTCGCTCTCTGTGTGTCTCTCTCTCGCTCTCTGTGTCTCTCTCTCGCTCTCTGTGTGTCTCTCTCTCGCTCTCTGTGTGTCTCTCTCTCGCTCTCTGTGTGTCTCTCTCTCGCTCTCTGTGTGTCTCTCTCTCGCTCTCTGTGTGTGTCTCTCTCTCGCTCTCTGTGTGTGCTCTCTCTCTCGCTCTCTGTGTGTGTCTCTCGCTCTCTCGCTCTCTGTGTGTGTCTCTCGCTCTCTCGCTCTCTGTGTGTGTCTCTCTCTCGCTCTCTGCGTGTGTCTCTCTCTCGCTCTCTGCGTGTGTCTCTCTCTCGCTCTCTGCTGTGTGTCTCTCTCTCTCGCTCTCTGCTGTGTGTCTCTCTCTCTCGCTCTCTCGTGTGTCGCTCTCTCGTGTGTCTCTCGCTCTCTGTGTGTCTCTCGCTCTCTGCGTGTCTCTCGCTCTCTGTGTGTCGCTCGCTCTCTGTGTGTCTCTCGCTCTCTGTGTGTCTCTCGCTCTCTGTGTGTCTCTCGCTCTCTGTGTGTCTCTCGCTCTCTGTGTGTCTCTCGCTCTCTGTGTGTCTCTCGCTCTCTGTGTGTCTCTCGCTCTCTGTGTGTCTCTCTCTCGCTCTCTCTCGTCTCTCTCTCTCGCTCTCTCGCTCTCTCTCGTCTCTCTCTCTCGCTCTCTCGCTCTCTGTGCTCTCTCTCTCTCGCTCTCTCGCGCTCTCTGTGTCTCTCTCTCTCTCTCTCGCTCTCTCTGTGTCTCTCTCTCTCTCTCGCTCTCTCTGTCTCTCTCTCGCTCTCGCTCTCTGTGTCTCTCGCTCTCTGTGTGTCTCTCGCTCTCGCTCTCTGTCTCTCTCTCTCTCTGTGTCTCTCTCTCTCGCTCTCTGTCTCTCTCTCTCTCTGTGTCTCTCTCTCTCTCTCGCTCTCTGTGTCTCTCTCTCGCTCTGTCTCTCTCTCTCTCTCTCTCGCTCTCTCTCTCTCTCTCTCGCTCTCTGTCTCTCTCTCTCTCGCTCTCTGTCTCTCTCTCTCTCGCTCTCTCTCGCTCTCTGTCTCTCTCTCTCTCTCGCTCTCTGTGTCTCTCTCTCTCTCTCTCTCTCTCTGTCTCTCTCTCTCTCTCGCTCTCTGTCTCTCTCTCTCTCTGTGTCTCTCTCTCTCAGGAATGAGAGTCGTAGTGTGATCAGAATCAAAGTGCTTCACATCCTCTCCTTTGTCCTCAGCACCAACCGCCAGCTCTACGAGGTACTGACCCACTCACTCACCATAACTATTCTCACTCCCGCTCCCGTTCTGTTCATCTCTCCCTGCGTGTTGATTCTGTCATCCTTGTCCTTCCCAGGAGGAGCTGATAGAGGTGGTGGTGGTTCCTCAGCTCAGTGGGATAGCAGAGGACAGAGACCTGGCTGTGAGGAGACAGGCTACCCAGCTACTGGTGGATCTGGCTGAGAGCTGTACTACACACCACTTCACCAGCCTCCTGGACATCATCCAGAGGGTAGGAGACACACACACACCACTTCACCAGCCTCCTGGACATCATCCAGAGGGTAGGAGACACACACACACACACACACCACTTCACCAGCCTCCTGGACATCATCCAGAGGGTAGGACGCACACACACACACACACACACACACACACACACACACACACCACTTCACCAGCCTCCTGGACATCATCCAGAGGGTAGGAGACACACACACACACCACTTCACCAGCCTCCTGGACATCATCCAGAGGGTAGGAGACACACACACACACCACTTCACCAGCCTCCTGGACATCATCCAGAGGGTAGGAGACACACACACACACCACTTCACCAGCCTCCTGGACATCATCCAGAGGGTAGGAGACACACACACACACACACACACCACTTCACCAGCCTCCTGGACATCATCCAGAGGGTAGGAGACACACACACACACACACACACACACACCACTTCACCAGCCTCCTGGACATCATCCAGAGGGTAGGAGACACACACACACACACACACACACACCACTTCACCAGCCTCCTGGACATCATCCAGAGGGTAGGAGACACACACACACCACTTCACCAGCCTCCTGGACATCATCCAGAGGGTAGGAGACACCACACACACACACACACACACCACTTCACCAGCCTCCTGGACATCATCCAGAGGGTAGGAGACACACACACACCACTTCACCAGCCTCCTGGACATCATCCAGAGGGTAGGAGCACACACACACACACACCACTTCACCAGCCTCCTGGAGGGTAGGAGAGAGTGTTATTCAGAATGTGTGTAAAGTTAAAGGACCATTCAGCAGATGAAACGATAGCAGTGGTTACCCCGCCACTGAAAGCTGAGGGACGAGGCAGGAGAAATGTAACCACTCTGAAGTTCATAGACAGAGCTGTGGATGCAAGGATGAACCATAAAGACAAACTCAGAATATCAGAGTTATATTCTTCAAGATTCAACAGGTACATATCAATCATTTGATAGAAGTCCAGTAAAGGATGAAGGAACTGCAGATTGTCTCTTTAAAGGTGTTTGTTTGTGAGAGGTCGTTCTCTCTCCAGCTCAGATCCCTGCTTCTACCCCTGCATCGCTTGTTGTTTGGGGTTTTAGGCTGGGTTTCTGTACAATGGAAAAGGGGCTTTATAAATACATCAAATCATATGTTATTGGTCACATACACATGGTTAGCAGATGTTAATGCGAGTGTAGTGAAATGCTTGTGCTTCTAGTTCCGACCGTGCAGTAATATCTAACAAGTAATCTAACCTAACAATTTCACAACAACTACCTTGTACACACAAGTGTAAAGGAATGAATAAGAATATGTACATAAAAATATATGAATGAGCGATGGCCGAACGGCATAGGCAAGATGCAGTAGATGGTATGGAGTACAGTATATACATATGAGATGAGTAATGTAGGGTATGTAAACATATAAAGTGGCATTGTTTAAAGTGACTAGTGATACATTTATTACATCAAATTTTTAATTATGTGGCTTGAGTTGAGTCAGTATGTTGGCAGCAGCCACTCAATGTTAGTGATGGCTGTTTAACAGTCTGATGGCCTTGAGATAGAAGCTGTTTTCAGTCTCTCGGTCCCAGCTTTGATGCACCTGTACTGACCTCGCCTTCTGGATGATAGCGGGGTGAACAGGTAGTGGCTCGGGTGGTTGTTGTCCTTGATGATCTTTTTGGCCTTCCTGTGACATCGGGTGGTGTAGGTGTCCTGGAGGGCAGGTAGTTTGCTCCCGGTGATGCGTTGTGCAGACCTCACTACCCTCTGGAGAGCCTTACGGTTATGGGCGGAGCAGCTGCCGTACCAGGCGGTGATACAGCCCGACAGGATGCTCTCGATTGTGCATCTGTAAAAGTTTGTGAGGGTTTTTGGTGACGAGCCGAATTTCTTCAGCCTCCTGAGGTTGAAGAGGCGTTGCTGTGCCTTCTTCACCACGCTGTCTGTGTGGGTGGACCATTTCAGTTTGTCCGTGATGTGTACGCCAAGGAACTTTTCCACCTTCTCCACTGCTGTCCAGTCGATGTAGATATGGGGCTGCTCCCTCTGCTGTTTCCTGAAGTCCACGATCATCTCCTTTGTTTTGTTGACGTTGAGTGAGAGGTTATTTTCCTGACACCACACTCCGAGGGCCTCACCTCCTCCCTGTAGGCCGTCTCGTCGTTGTTGGTAATCAAGCCTACCACTGTAGTGTCGTCTGCAAACTTGATGATTGAGTTGGAGGCGTGCATGGCCACACAGTCGTGGGTGAACAGGGAGTACAGGAGAGGGCTGAGAACGCACCCTTGTGGGGCCCCAGTGTTGAGGATCAGCGGGCTGGAGATGTTACCTACCCTCACCACCTGGGGGCGGCCCGTCAGGAAGTCCAGGACCCAGTGTTGAGGATCAGCGGGGTGGAGATGTTACCTACCCTCACCACCTGGGGGCGGCCCGTCAGGAAGTCCAGGACCCAGTGTTGAGGATCAGCGGGGTGGAGATGTTTCCCACCACCTGGTGATTTGACTAGAGTGTGTGTGTGCTCTCTCTTTGTGCAGGTGGCGAGTCGTTCGCTGGTGTGCCCAGGGCCCCTGGAGGTGTCGGAGAGAGACCCCACGGCAGAATCCCCCATGGAGGACGTCAGGACCGCTATACGAGGCCTACTGGAGATACTGCAGGTACACACACACACACACACACACACTGGAGATACTGCAGGTACACACACACACTGGAGATACTGCAGGTACACACACACACTGGAGATACTGCAGGTCACACACACACACTGGAGATACTGCAGGTACACACACACACACTGGAGATACTGCAGGTACACACACACACACTGGAGATACTGCAGGTACACACACACACACTGGAGATACTGCAGGTACACACACACACACTGGAGATACTGCAGGTCACACACACACACACTGGAGATACTGCAGGTACACACACACACACACACTGGAGATACTGCAGGTACACACACACACACACACACACTGGAGATACTGCAGGTACACACACACACACACACACACTGGAGATACTGCAGGTACACACACACACACACACACACTGGAGATACTGCAGGTACACACACACACTGGAGATACTGCAGGTACACACACACAAACTGAAGATACTGCAGGTACACACACACACACACACACACACACACTGGAAATACTGCAGACGCACACACACACACTG
>NC_138302.1:16407500-16412500 GCF_965601325.2 Salmo salar
AACAATACAAGACAGGAATCCAACAACCTGTTGAGTCCATTCATTTCCCTTCTTTTCATTAGTCTTTATCGCAAACAATAAGGTACGATATGGTTGGAAATTGACGGTGAGTCCAGGCACGCTAGTTCCCGCCCAATCAGGGGCACGCTAGTTCCCGCCCAATCAGGGGCACGCTAGTTCCCGCCCAATCAGGGGCACGCTAGTTCCCGCCCAATCAGGGGCACGCTAGTTCCCGCCCAATCAGGGGCACGCCAGATAATCATAGGGATGAAATGAATTGAACGCAAAACATGATAAATGGCTGCTACAGAATGTTAATGTGTTACCTTTCCAGCCATTTTAACTGTAATGTCTACCACTGTCTGTATTGTGGAATGTCTACCACTGTCTGTATTGTGGAATGTCTACCACTGTCTGTATTGTGGAATGTCTACCACTGTCTGTATTGTGGAATGTCTACCACTGTCTGTATTGTGGAATGTCTACCACTGTCTGTATTGTGGAATGTCTACCACTGTCTGTATTGTGGAATGTCTACCACTGTCTGTATTGTGGAATGTCTACCACTGTCTGTATTGTCTACCACTGTCTGGATTGTGGAATGTCTACCACTGTCTGTATTGTCTACCACTGTCTGGATTGTGGAATGTCTACCACTGTCTGTATTGTCTACCACTGTCTGGATTGTGGATTGTCTACCACTGTCTGGATTGTCTACCACTGTCTGGATTGTCTACCACTGTCTGGATTGTCTACCACTGTCTGGATTGTCTACCACTGTCTGGATTGTCTACCACTGTCTGGATTGTCTACCACTGTCTGGATTGTCTACCACTGTCTGGATTGTCTACCACTGTCTGGATTGTCTACCACTGTCTGGATTGTCTACCACTGTCTGGATTGTCTACCACTGTCTGGATTGTCTACCACTGTCTGGATTGTCTACCACTGTCTGGATTGTCTACCACTGTCTGGATTGTCTACCACTGTCTGGATTGTCTACCACTGTCTGGATTGTCTACCACTGTCTGGATTGTCTACCACTGTCTGGATTGTCTACCACTGTCTGGATTGTCTACCACTGTCTGGATTGTCTACCACTGTCTGGATTGTCTACCACTGTCTGGATTGTCTACCACTGTCTGGATTGTCTACCACTGTCTGGATTGTCTACCACTGTCTGGATTGTCTACCACTGTCTGGATTGTCTACCACTGTCTGGATTGTCTACCACTGTCTGGATTGTCTACCACTGTCTGGATTGTCTACCACTGTCTGGATTGTCTACCACTGTCTGGATTGTCTACCACTGTCTGGATTGT
The DNA here is from genome assembly GCF_965601325.2 of Salmo salar. Lineage (NCBI taxonomy): Eukaryota > Metazoa > Chordata > Actinopteri > Salmoniformes > Salmonidae > Salmo > Salmo salar. The sequence goes on from NC_138302.1 coordinate 16,408,823, forward strand.
CTACCACTGTCTGGATTGTCTACCACTGTCTGGATTGTCTACCACTGTCTGGATTGTCTACCACTGTCTGGATTGTGGATTGTCTACCACTGTCTGGATTGTCTACCACTGTCTGGATTGTCTACCACTGTCTGGATTGTCGATTGTCTACCACTGTCTGGATTGTCTACCACTGTCTGGATTGTGGATTGTCTACCACTGTCTGGATTGTCTACCACTGTCTGGATTGTCGATTGTCTACCACTGTCTGGATTGTGGATTGTCTACCACTGTCTGGATTGTCTACCACTGTCTGGATTGTGGATTGTCTACCACTGTCTGGATTGTCTACCACTGTCTGGATTGTCTACCACTGTCTGGATTGTCTACCACTGTCTGGATTGTCTACCACTGTCTGGATTGTCTACCACTGTCTGGATTGTCTACCACTGTCTGGATTGTCTACCACTGTCTGGATTGTCTACCACTGTCTGGATTGTCTACCACTGTCTGGATTGTCTACCACTGTCTGGATTGTCTACCACTGTCTGGATTGTCTACCACTGTCTGGATTGTCTACCACTGTCTGGATTGTCTACCACTGTCTGGATTGTCTACCACTGTCTGGATTGTGGATTGTCTACCACTGTCTGGATTGTCTACCACTGTCTGGATTGTCTACCACTGTCTGGATTGTCTACCACTGTCTGGATTGTCTACCACTGTCTGGATTGTCTACCACTGTCTGGATGTGGATTGTCTACCACTGTCTGGATTGTCTACCACTGTCTGGATTGTGGATTGTCTACCACTGTCTGGATTGTCTACCACTGTCTGGATTGTGGATTGTCTACCACTGTCTGGATTGTCTACCACTGTCTGGATTGTCTACCACTGTCTGGATTGTCTACCACTGTCTGGATTGTCTACCACTGTCTGGATTGTCTACCACTGTCTGGATTGTAACATTTTGTCTAACGCCTTTTTAGCCTTCCTGGGGTTCGACACAGAACTATCTAACCTGTGTTCTCTCTGTGCTCTCCCTCTCTCTGTGTTTCCAGGGAGCCAGAGAAACGAGGGAGTGAGAAGAAGCCTGCAGGCTCAGTGTCTCCCCCTGCTGGCAGTCCTGCCCCCTCCTCCACCACCACTCCCTCCTCCTCCTCCATCCGTACAGCCTGCCTGCCCTACTCACCTGCCTTTAATGTGCTGCTACAGTGCCTGAAGATGGTACACACACCTACCTACCTACCTACCCACACACACACCTACCTACCTACCCACACACACCTACCTACCCACACACACCTAGCTACCTACCCACACACACCTAGCTACCTACACACACCTACCTACCTACCCACACACACCTAGCTACCTACACACACCTACCTACCTACCTACCCACCTAGCTACCTACCTACCCACACACACACCTACCTACCCACACACACACCTAGCTACCTCACACCACCACCTACCTACCTACCTACACACCTACCTACCTACCTACCTACCTACACACCTACCTACCTACCTACACACACCTAGCTACCTACCTACCCACACACACCTACCTACCTACACCACACACACACACACACACACACACACACACACACACACACACACACACACACACACACACACAGCTACCTACCTACCCACACCTACCTACCTACCTACCTACCTACCTACCTACCCACACCTACCTACACACACACCTACCTACACACACACCTACCTACACACACACCTACCTACACACACACCTACCTACACACACACCTACCTACACACACACACACCTACACACACACACCTACCTACACACACACACACCTACACACACACACCTACCTACCTACCTACCCACACACCAACCTACCCACACACCTACCTACCCACACACCTACCTACCTACCCACACACCTACCTACCCACACGCCTACCTACCTACCCACACACCTACCTACCTACCCACACACCTACCTACCTACCCACACACCTACCTACCTACCTACCCACTCACCTACCCACACACCTACCTACCCAACCTACCCTACCTACCCACACACACACCTACCTACCCACACACACACCTACCTACCCACACACACACCTACCTACCCACACACACCTACCTACCTACCCACACACACCTACCTACCCACACACACCTACCTACCTACCTACCTACCTACCTACCCACACACACACCTACCTACCTACCTACCTACCTACCCACACACACACCTACCTACCCACACACACACCTACCTACCTACCCACACACACCTACCTACCTACCTACCTACCTACCTACCTACCCACACACACACCTACCTACCTACCTACCTACCTACCTACCTACCCACACACACACACCTACCTACCCACACACACCTACCTACCTACCCACACACACCTACCTACCCACCCACACACACCTACCTACCCACCCACACCTACCTACCTACCCACACACACCTACCTACCTACCCACCCACACACACCTACCTACCTACCCACACACACCTACCTACCTACCCACCCACACACACCTACCTACCTACCCACACACACCTACCTACCTACCCACACACACCTACCTACCTACCTACCCACACACACCTACCTACCTACCTACCCACACACACCTACCTACCTACCTACCCACACACACCTACCTACCTACCTACCCACACACACCTACCTACCTACCTACCCACACACCTACCTACCTACCTACCCACACACACCTACCTACCTACCCCACACACCACCTACCTACCTACCTACCTACCCACCTGCAGACACACACACCTACCTACCTACCCACACACACACCTCCCTCCCTACCTACCTACCTACCTACCGACACACACACCTACCCACACACACCTACCTACCTACCTACCCACACACACCTACCTACCTACCCACACACACCTACCTACCTACCTACAGACACACACACCTACCTACCTACCCACAGACCTACCTACCTACCCACAGACCTACCTACCTACCCACAGACCTACCCACACACCGACCTACCTACCCACAGACACACACACACCGACCTACCTACCCACCTACCCACAGACCTACCTACCTACCCACACCTACCTACCTACACACACCTACCTACCTACCTACAGACACACACACCTACCTACCTACCCACAGACACACACACCCACCTACACACACTTACCTACCTACCTACAGACACACACACACACCTACCTACAGACACACACACACACCTACCTACAGACACACACACACACCTACCTACAGACACACACACACACCTACCTACAGACTACACACACACACACCTACCTACACACACCTACCTACCTACACACACACACACACACACACACAGCTACCTACCTACCCACACCTACCTACCTACCTACCTACCTACCTACCTACCCACACCTACCTACACACACACCTACCTACACACACACCTACCTACACACACACCTACCTACACACACACCTACCTACACACACACACACCTACACACACACACCTACCTACCTACCTACCCACACACCAACCTACCCACACACCTACCTACCCACACACCTACCTACCTACCCACACACCTACCTACCCACACGCCTACCTACCTACCCACACACCTACCTACCTACCCACACACCTACCTACCTACCCACCTA